>NC_043702.1:51340760-51375015 GCF_006229205.1 Suricata suricatta
CCTATGAAAAAAATATAACAAAGTGCCTTTGGGTGGCTCTTAGTACTTTATAGAATCATCTAAATGAGTGATTTACATTAGGTTAATTTTATTAGTAGTAACTTTAAATGAGTTTCATTTGAAATAAGGTTAATTTTATTACTGATGGTCTATTTTTGTAGATAACAGAACCTCACTATTCCCATAGCACTCTTCGTGGGCCTTGAAATGTGTTGTACAGATGTAACAATTCAATTCACAAAAATTGGTTTCATATTACCAATGAAAAGGACCAATTGCAGCTATTTTGAGAGCTATAATACCTCCTTTAAGCCACACAGATACTTTACCTTAACAACTAATGTATTCTGATCATTTTACAATATGAAATACTGAACAGTCAGAACACTACAAACACCTGCAAGCTTCTTACACAATGTAAAATCTGAAAGTCCCATTATATACAAATACCTGCAGACTCTTCCTTGAAATACAAAATGTGAAAAGTAAATATTGCCACCATTCCTCAAGTTTTGAGAATAATTTTGTTTGTGTTTTTAACAGTATTTTTCTTAAAAAGGTGAAAATGAAACTCTTATGGGTAGATTTCCGAAGAGGGAAAGGAGAGGAGGATAAATTGTATTTGTGGCTCATGAAAGATCCGCATTGCTCACCTAGTCTAGAGGTAAGTAATGGAGAAGTAGTAAGAGACGTGAGAGGCACTGGGGAGGAGCCAAGAGTTGCTGATAAAAAAGAGTCATCTGTACCTACTTCTCAGAAGTCAGAAGTTCAGTTACACATTCCTTTGTAGTCCCAAGTTCAAATCTAAAAATCTCTTATAGATGCTTAATGAGCATTTGATTAACAAATGGGGAAACTAAATATTTTGATTTATTGCTAGGCGGAATAATTTGATGAACTATGGGATTCTTGGGATTTTGTCAAGTTTTAAATGAAAGGTCAACTACTATTAGCTCAGTTGAAGCCCAAACATAACTGTTTTAGAGTAGAGCAAGAGAAAGCAGGAGACAAGAACATATTAGCTTAAAACCCAGGACACCAAAATGAAGGTAAAATTTATGGATAACTGTACATAAAAGGAAAAATGCATAGAAATGGAGGAGGTATAAATAAGTAAAAATCACTTTAGAAGATTGTTGACAACATCAGCTAAGCCTGAATATACCTGCTCCCTATTGGTCAGCAATTCCACTCCTAGTTGTTCAATAATGTAGAGTAGAAAACTACCTGTTAAATGAGGGGAGGTGGGTAAAAGGGTACAACCTTTTTGTTATGAATAAGGTGAAGGTCTAACGTATAACACGGTGACTATTGTTGATAACATTATATTGTATAATTGAAATTTGTAAAAAGTAAAACTTAAATGTTCTCACACAGAGAAAAGTAAGAAGTGAGATGATAGATGTGTTAATTAACTCAGTGGGAGAAAATTCTCAGTGTATATATACATCACATCATCATTTGTGCACTTTAAATATCTTACAATTTTATTTTTCAGTTATACTTTATAAGCTGAAAGAAAAAGAACACTGCATTTTGGATACCTGGTTACACAACCTGTAAGAACATTCAAATTTTTAAAATCTTTTTTCT
This sequence comes from Suricata suricatta, assembly GCF_006229205.1. Taxonomy (NCBI): domain Eukaryota; kingdom Metazoa; phylum Chordata; class Mammalia; order Carnivora; family Herpestidae; genus Suricata; species Suricata suricatta. Next base: position 51,342,354 of record NC_043702.1, read on the forward strand.
TCGCAACTGGAATATGTGGACCAAAAGATGTGTGAAAGAATGTTCAGAATAGCATTATTCGTAATGCAAAAAAATTGTAAACAACTAAAATGTCCAACAATAGTAGAATGGATAATAAAGTAATAATTTATTCATGCAATGGAATAGTGTACAGAAATTAAAATAAAACCATAGGTATGTCCAACAACATAGATAAAGCAAAAGAGCATATATATTGGGGTTCCTGGGTGGCTCAGTTGGTTAAGCACCAACTCTTGATCTCAGCTCAGATCTTGATCTCAGGGTCAAGCTCTGTACTGGGCATAGAGCCTACTTTAAAAAAAAAAAGGCACATATATTTTGTTTTTAATATAGTTTATTGTCAAGCTGGTTTCCATATAATACACAGTGCTCATCCCAACAAGTGCCCTCCTCAACGCCCATCACCCATGTTCCCCTCTCCCGCAACCCCCATCAAACCTCAGTTTGTTCTCAATATTTAAGAGTCTCTTATGATTTGCCTCCCTCCCTCTCCATAACTATTTTTCCCCTTCCCCTCCCCTATGGTCTTCTGTTAAGTTTCTCCAGATCCACATATGAGTGAAAATATATGGTATCTGTCTTTCTCGACCTGACGTATTTCACTTAGCATAATACCCTGGAGTTCCATTCACATTGCTACAAATGGCCAGATTCAGTCTTTCTCATTGCCATGTAGTATTCCATTGTATGTATAAACCACATCTTCTGGATCCATTCATCATTTGATGGACATTCAGGCTGTTTCCATGATTTGGCTATTGTTGACAGTGCTGCTATGAACATTGGGGTACATGTGGCCCTATGCATCAGCACCCCTGTATCCCTTGGGTAAATCCCTAGCAGTGCTATTGCTGGGCCATAAGATAGTTCTTTTGTTATTCTTTTAAGGACCCTCCACACTGTTTTCCAGAGCAGCTGCACCAGTTTGCATTTCCATCAAGAGTGTAAGAGGTAAAAGGCACATGTGTTGAACAAAATAAGTCAAACTCAAAGGACCACATGTTGTATGTTCTGGACAGTATGAAGTAGGAAAACAGGCAAAACAATGTAGTGAGAATAGTGGTTACTTTGGGGGAGGAGAGTGAAATATGTTGAGAGAAAGGATAAATGGGACTGTGGAGATGCTGGTTTTGTTCTAATTCCAAACATAGGTGTTAGTTACACACGATCTTTACTTTGTGCAAGTTCATTGTCTTACAAATGCTTATGATTTGTGTACTCTCTTTTCAGTATTAAAAGTAAGTTAAAAGAAAAAAGTTACAGATATGTAAAATCTCCTGTAGTAAACTGCGCTTTTGACCTTCTTTCCAATTCAAATGCAGTTGGAACTATTGCCTGTAAACCATAAACAAACGTGTGTGATGTGGGAGGTTGCATCATGGCCATTTCTCTACTCCCTGTCTTGGTGCCACTTATCACTAAGAGGTATGCTCTGTTACGGCACTGTTGAAACCAAATGAGATACCCAGCACTGAATCTGAGTTTTTAATCTGAATCCCAGTTCAAATTTTAGGCTGCTTACAAAAGGAATCTATTTTTACACCTCTGTGAAAGGTTTGCATGTGGCTATATGGTCAACAGATCATTAGAAGACATGATGCACAGGGAAGCTTGAACAGTCTTAAGCACTGGGACTTGTCCTCTCCTGATACTAGAAATCTTTCCTCTACCAAGTGCAAGAGCCCAGGCTAAGCTTGCTGGATCATAAGTGGCTGTGGCCATGCCCTTAACTGACGTTGAGCCAATTGCCACATATAAAAGTAAGCACCGCCCCCCCTCCAGACCAAACAGGCTGCTGAGCACCAAATAGGAATGGGCCCTGACCTGGCTGGCACAGACCAGGAGGCAACCCTCGGAGCTTTAAGAATTAATAAATGTTTCTTGTTTTAAGTCATTGATTTTAGAGTAGTTTGCTACACAACAAAAACTAACTGATATACAAGGTAATGACCCCTGAACTTTTTGCACAGCAATTAATATAATACCTACCACACAAAACTAGTACATACTTAACAGATAGTCTTATTAATGATGGAGATTTTTTCTTGTTCATCCTTTTCTCCTAAATAGTTTCACAACATAAACTTAATTATTAAATTATTTTAAATATCTGTTACATTATTTTTATTGCTGTTGAGTTTGTTTTGTTCAGCCTCTTTGGAATCTTTAGGAATAACCTTCAGATAGGTTAGTTACAGTTTTACTCCCACAAACCATGCTGATTATCTGTTTAGAAAACAAGAGTCAAAATTGTTCTTCAGCACTTCACGATTTTTTTTTAAAGAAATATATTCCTGTCAGAGAAATACTGTACAAATTTACTGTGGAGGGTTTTGGGAACTACTTTCCTTTAAGCCTTTGGAAGAAAGATTTCTCTCCTCTTTGGATATATCTAAAAATAATATTTTGATCCCTACCAAGCCAATGATTTCAGCTTCTGCCTCAAATGCAACATAAATTGGTATTGGCATGCATCTTTGCCCAATGTTGTAGGGCTGTCAGTACTTTTTATAATGTTCTTAGCTCTAAGAGACTTGTGGTTTTGAGTTAAGAGAATAATTTGAGTTTCAGGAGAATGCTCTGTAATCAATTAATTCATAGGCCATACCCCTGTCTCTTGACCCCTGCCCTTCTGGTGTGTATTGCCAATCAGAGATGCAGGATGAGGGAGACTCTGGTGAATGGTTAACACGACTATGTGGCCAACAATAGGAAGTGTTAAAAGAACTCACGGAAAAGATGAACAATGTATGTGAAAAAATGGGGAATATCATAAAAAATGGGGCATATTTTATATGCAAACTATAAATAAGAGCCACATGGAAGTCCTAGAAGTGAGAATTATGATGACCAAGATAAAAAGTTCATTAATGGGCTTACAAGCCCATTAAAAGGACATACCAGAGGAATGAATGAATGAACTTAAGGATAAGTCACTAGAAATTAACTGAACTGAAATACAAAAAGAAAAACTGAGAAAAAAAAAGTGGAGCCCATATCTGAGATAAGTGGGACAGTAAAAAATGGTCAATAGTACATGTAATTGGAGTTGTAGAAAAGGGCAGAGAGCAATGGGGCCAAAAATCCTAGACTGATAAAAGTCATTAATCCACATATCTGAGAAATTCAGCAAGCCCTGAGGAGGATAAATACAAAATAAACTACAAGAAGGCACATCATAAGCAAACTGCTAGAAGACTCAAAGCTAAAGTCTTGACAGCATCCAGAGAATAAAAAACATGGCATATGGGTGAGCAGCAATAAGAGTGTTGACTAACTCCTCATTAGAGAAAAACGGAGGCTGGAAGAGTATAGAACAATTTCAGGGGCTGAAAGTAAAAACTGCCATTTAATATTGTATATCTAGCAAAAACTGTCTTCAAAATTGAAGATGTAGTGAAGACATCATACATGGAGAAAAGTGGGGAAAATATTCATCTTCATCACATCTGCAATAAAAGGCATTTTAAGACAATTTCTTAAGACTGAAGGAAAAGTATGCCAGATAGAAAAGTTAGCAGATATAAAATTATATGTATGTATATATATATATATATATACAAATTTTATTTTAGAAACTGATTCCTTAAATTTAAAAAACAATATACTGTGTGATTTATAGTATATGTAAAGGTAGGCATATAAGGATAGCTTGAAGGGAGGGAAGAGAGGGAAGTCCAATGCTGTAAAGTGCTTACACTACTGACGAAATAATGGATATTTGGGGAAGGCATACTATGAAACTTAATGGTGCTTATTGTAACCTCCAGATCAACCACTAAGAAACCACAAAGACTCAGCTAAAAAGTCAATAGAGAAGCTAAAATATAATAATAAAAAAGAAATATTTGATTCACCCAAAAGGTGATGAGAAGGGAGGAACAGATAGAAAGAACAAATGGGAAAAATAGAAAGAAGGAAAAAAAACCACACAAACATGATACAATTAAACACAAATATATCAGACTCTTCAAAGAGTATTCCTAGGTAAGAGAGAGACATCTCATAATAATAAAACAGAAGATAATACGTATATACCTAATAACAAAGCTCCTAAATGCTTGAAGTAATTAGTATGAAATAGACAAATCTAGTGGGAGATTTTAGCACCTCAGTAAATGATAGAGTGAGCAGACAAAAAAAAAAAACTAGTAAAGATATAGAAGACTGGAGAAATTCTATTAACTAACTTGCTCTAACTGTTATTTGTAGAACACTATAGGCCAAAATAAGAGCATGCAAATTCTTCTCAATTGCACATGGAAAATTTAGCAAGAGAGACCATACATTGGGCCATAAAACAAGTCTCAATGAATTCCAAAGGTTGGAATCTTTGGAATATGTTTTCTGATCACAACAGTACTAAGTTAGAAATTAATAACATGAAGATGTCTTTAAAAGTCTTCAAATATTAGGAAAATAAACAACATATGTCTTTTTTATTTTTTAGTGTTTATTTTTGAAAGGGATAGAGAGGCAGAGAATGAGAGGAAAGGGGGCAGAGAGAGGAGACAGAATACAAAGCAGGCTCCAGGCTCTGAGCGATCAGCACAGTGCCTGAAATGGGGTTGAACCCATAAACTGTGAGATCATGGAGCAGAAGTTGGGTGCTTAATTGACTGAGCCACCCAGGTACCCCTAAATACATATTTCTAAATAACTCATGGACCAAAGAAGAAATCACAAGAGAAATTAAAAATGTTTAGAATGGAATAAACAATTGAAAAATAGCATTTCAAAATTTGTGGCATGCAGCTAAAAGCTGTGCTTAGAAGTAGGTTTATAATTCAAATATAAATGCCTTTATTAGAATATATATACTCATTATAGTTGAGGGTTATAGTATGAGCTTATTTATTTATTATCTATATTTTTGTGTTTCTTTTTATAAGCTTCAATATGTTAGAAAGATGCAGATGAAATGACCTATGTTTCCAACTTAAGATGCTGAAAAAATTAGAGTAAGTTAAACTCAACATAAGTAAAAGAAATGATCTAATAAGATAGGAGTTGAAATCAGTGAAACAGAAAATTGGCAAAAACAGAAAAATGAACAATATAACAAAAATAATTTCTTTAAAAAATATTAATAAAATTTATAACTATGAAACAGAACTGATCAGTAAAAGAGATAAAGGGAAGCCCGGGAGGTCAGTCCCTTGTCTTCAGGTCGTGATCTTACTGCAGGGCTCCTCACTGGCGCTGGGCATGGAGCCTTCTTAAGATTCTCTCTCCCTCTACCCTTCCCCATCTGTGCTCTTGCATGTGTGTTCTTTCTCTTTCTCTCTTAAAAAAAGATTAAACAAAATTGCCAATATAAGGAATGATAGAGGGGACATCATTACAAATTCTGCAGATGTTAAAAGGCAAAAAGATTTATAAACAAACTTATGCCACTAAGTTAAATAATATGGATGAAATAGACAAATTCAAGGTAGACAGCAATTACAAAAACTAACAGGAGAATATATAGACAGCTTTGACAGGTTTATATCTCTTAAGACCTAAAACCCTTCATATAAAATACAAATATAAAACTTCCCACAGTTTCAGGAAGTACTCATAGAAGAAATAGTGCCTCGTTTGCTGAGGCCAGATTTCCCTGATAATCAAGACCAGACAAGAATATTCAAGAAGAGATAATTACACCACACTATTCACTCACTAAAATGACCAAAATGAAAGTGACCAGCAATAACAGTGTTGTCAAGGAGTGAATCAACCAAATCTCTCATACATTCATGGTGGGAGTGTAAAATGGTACAAACCACTTTGAAGAACACTTTGGCAGTTTGTTTTAAAAAACATATTTATTTACTCTATAATTCAGCAATTCCACACCTAAGTATTAAAAACAAATTCAAACATAGTGTTCACTAATGCCTTGTACAAAAATATTTATAGCAGTTTTATTTGTAATTGCTAAAAATTGGAATCAATCCAGGTGGCCACCAATAAGAAAATGAATAAACAAATCAGGGCATACAATAGAAGAAAAAGCATGAAACAATTTCTAAAACATGTTGTAGGAAAGAAGCCAGACACAGAAGAGTGAAATTATTACATGATTCTTGAAAACTCAAATGCAATCACTGATAATAAAAACCAGGGCAGTGGTTGCATGGGGTTATGGGTTGAAAGGGTACAAGGGCAAGTTCTGAGGTGGTGGCAATGGTCTGTGTCTTTATGGGCGCTGAGCTTACACACAGGTGCACGTATGTATTTGTTAAACTGGACTGAACTCTGTATGTATGTTGAAACTCTATAGGCACATTTCACTGTCTATGATTATACCTCAATACCTCAAAAAAAACAAAAGAATATTTAAGACAACTTAATTTAGGTCACTTAAAATAAAAATTGCAAGCTAAGCTATACTTTTCAAATGGGAAACAGTATTTACCCTTGAGCATATTATAATATAGCTTATTTTTTATGTGAGAAAAACCAAAGCAACTTCCAATGACATTTAAAAAAATTTTAATCTCATTGTTATCTTTATATGATTTTGCAAACTGTAATTTTATAGTTAAGTTGAATTAGGCACTTCAAAAAAAAGTCTTTTTTCTTTTCTCTTTAGGATTTGATTATTCAACTTGTTATTAAAAATGTTTTGAAGCCAAAGCAAATTCTTTGTCTAAAAACCTGCCCGTGTCACTGTGTCTCTTACTAATGTGCCTCATTCTAACCCTTTCTTTCTGTAAACACATTATGTCAAAAATTAAATCAATGTTATCTTTGCCATCGACTGTTTGAAACAAGTTTAAATCTCAGTCTTATTATAATTTTACCTATCTCAGATCTCTAATTAATTTGTCACTAAATATAATTAAGAAACTGAAGTAATTCAGTTTAAGGATCTGCATAAGTTAGAAAGAGTAATTTAAAAGGATCCTTAATTCACTGAAAAACTTGATCTTATGTTTTTTTACTCACCAGAGAAACAACCAAAGGAGCTTTCTCTCTCTGTAGGCAGCATTTAAAAATCATACTTATCTTTAAATAAAAGACAAGGCCCTCGGTAATTGGATCACCTGAGTTTGCTATTTTATGTAAAGACATTTATCATGTTGGGAAACCATATGTTTCTTTTGTAAAAAGTGTGTTTATCCTTATATCTTTAATGTAAATAGAATACAGTTTCAGGAGAAAAACCAAGTCTCAGAAAATATGGAAAAATAAAAATACCCATAGTCTCATGACGCAAATGCAGACACAGGTAACGCCATGCAGTATTTCCTCTCAGGCTACTTTATAAATGTTAAATACCGACAATATAAAAAAGAGTATTTATTATACATTTTGAGACTAAAAATAAAAAGGAACGCCTATATACCCACCACCCATCTTTTTGTTGTTTGGGGGGTTTTTGGTTTGTTTATTTGATTGTTGTTTGTCTCTGCTGCTGCTGCCCACACCCTGGCAGGCCCGGCCATTGCCTCCCCAGGCGGTCACGGCCAGCCGCTGCCACGCCAGCACCTGCACCACTGTCCGCATGGCCAATCTTACAACACAGAATGTATTACCAGTGTTCAAAGCCCTGTATGCAAATGATCCAATGCTTTACTTGATCCCACGGGTAACTACTGTCCTAAATGTGATAATACTTATCACCCCCCCAAGCTTTTGTTCATGGATTAGCCACATATGTGTCCCCCTAATCATTCTGTCACATCCTACATATTTGCCACTTTTTTGACACTTCTTTGCTGCCCCCTAGATCCCTTCTTTACATCTGCCTTCTGAGTCTAATGAATGATGCCTTCAGCTGTGTCTAACGTTCTGTTTAAATTGTCCACTGTTCTTAATTTCCATTACTTGATTTTTTATTGCTGGAAGTGTTATTTGTTTCCTTCAAGTCTATTTTTTCTTTTATTTTAATAACTCTCTGTTCTCATATTTGCAGTTCTTTTATTTATTTATATTAAAATTCATTTCTAATTTGTGCCCAGCTTAAATATATAAAACTTTTGGAGGTCTGATTTTACTGTCTTGTTTCTTACCATCTTATTTTCTTGGGTGTTATTTTCATTTCTTAATGTCAGCTAATATTTTTCACTTGTGCTAATTTTTGAGGCTGAGTTATAAGCATGTTTCCACAGAACAGATTTGCATTTGAATCAGCTAGAAGCCTGGGGAGTCTACCAACTGGGGCCATGTTTGAATTTTGGCTTAAAGTTTTGTGGGCCACTTTAGTGTGAGTTTCTGGTCCTAAAACTTTCATGACATTGAAATTTTCAGGAAAGATATTTTGCCCCCCACCTAACATCAAGTTTGTTTCCTTGATGATTCCTTCCGTGGAATAGGCTTATATTTACTTCTCTCTTCTAACTATGGAGATCTTTGGGGTCCTAGTTTTATGTGGTCTACAATTAGACCCCTATCTTTCAGAGATGCTAGGATTTGCTTCCTAAGCTTTGTGTTTGGACATGTGTTGGTAAATGTGTAAAGACTGGATCTCTTGGAAAAAAATTTCTTGATCTGTACCACTTGCCAGTTTCTGTGTTGTAAATACTCACATGGCCAATTTCAAATCACAAGTTTGAGACATTTAACATGAAGAAGTTGAGAGGAAATATGCAGAGTCAGTGCTCCCGGCCAGGCAGCAGGCAGCTCACACTCCCCTGCTCACAGTCCACGTGGCTCAGAAAACGGAAGCTTGATTCACTAGTTTGCCATATCCCTCAAAGTGAAAGACAGTTGAGTTATTACTTCCCTCCGTGGATTTCCTCTCTGATTTTGTTTAAGGCTCTGTCTATCTCTACCAGCGTGCAATATGTTTTAAAAGAGAGCGTTCTATATGTTTGTTTTATCTATATTTTAGCCCAGAATTTCTTTTTAATGAAAGGGCTCTTGAGGTTACCTAGTCAGCCTGATGGTAAAAAATAGAAGCTCTCTTTGTTTTTCTCTCTTTTGAGAATGCAGCCCATTGTTTGTATTTTATAATTATAAAGATATTACATAGTATAGAAAATTGGAGAAATGTGCAAAAGTATAGAGAAGAATATTAAAGGCCACCGTAAGTTCATAACCAGAGCTAATTACCAATAACATTTTGGTACTTCCCCCCTCCATATTTATATTATGTATATGCATGTGAGTATCTCTGTGTTTTATCTGATTTTCAGCATGTTGTATTTACCATTTTATAGTGTTTTTTAATGTCTTTATAATTTCAAATGAATTTTTCTCATGTCATCAAATATTCCTCTACAGCCTATTTGTATGGCTACCTCACATGAGTGAACCATAATGACTGATAGTTTATATATATTTTAAGTCTTAACCATTACAAATACTGCTGAAATGAACATGGAAGGTGTGTTTCTGGTCAGTTCCCTGGGGCAATGAGCTTTTTCTTTCAGCTGGAAATTGAAATAAGCTGCCTCCGTGGTGTTAGACCATTTTTCTCTTATTTCTGTCTTGCTCAGCTGTATCTTATTTTGCAGCAACTCACTTTTTCCTACTGTTTCTTAAATTCTTTATTATTAATAATCCTTTATAGACCTATATTTTTCCTTTGTCAGCCAAACATATTAACCATTTAAAAAATGGTAGCATGAAGGGATATATAGTTAAATGCAATTTTTTAAAAGGCCAAAGGAAAAACCTAAGTCCTCTTTCCAGTTCTATATTTTGCTCCTGGATATTGATGACTCTATTAACTATTGATATGGCCAATTTGTAAACTATCAAAAGTATTGCTTCCCTGCAAATAAAGATATTGCCAGTCCATTGTGGCCATCTTTGGCAAAGCTGTAGAGACGGCAGAGGAGAAACAGTGAGTAAAGCCAGTATTTGCATTGGAAGTGAGTCATCAGTTTATGAGAAATTACAATGGAGGTCAGTCCTTGCTCACTGAACACTTCTCATCTGTCCTGCTGCCCCGTGACTTGTTTTGATTGAATCTCTTTTGGAGTGAATCATCTATTAGGAAAGGACAAAGCAAGAGAAGGTGACGGAATGATTCCAGGTTGACCCCGGGGAAAGAATATATTTAATATAATACAAACTTGAGGTAGGAAGAATAGGTGATGTTTCCCTAGAGATTTGTGATCAAAAGAGAACATTTGAGATTGTTATTTTTAATGATGCAACAACAATGGACTCTGGAATATCTCTTATGTTAAAGCGAATTCAACTCATAAAGTTCTGTTGTAGAAATAAAATAAAAGTAACTTCACTTCTCCAATAGAAATGGTTGGCAATCTCCAATGAAATCAGAGGCTTTTTAAAAATGAGGCTTTTTCTAGAAGGATTACAGACAATACTTTTGACTGAATTCAATTTCTCTTCTTCAGGTGAGTATCTAGGAAGACTCTTCTACTCTCCTCCTTCTCCTCTGCCCCATGGTAAATATTAATTACTAGTCATACCCCTCATAGTCAGTTCCATGCATTCAGATATATAGCATGTACCAGTGATGCATATTTTTCTATTTGATGAATTCTTATTCACCCTTTACCCAGAAGCAAAAACAATTTTGTTAATATCACTTCCCTAGCCGAGTTGTAATATAACAGTGTGGTAGGTGATAAGACTATAGATTTTTTTAGATGATTTAGATTTGAATCCCAGACTGCCGCTAGTTATCCTTGTGACCTTGGTCAAATTATTTGATATTTCTTCCATTTCTTCATTGTAAAATGAGCATGATAAAGCCTACTTCACAAGAAATAAATGAGGATTAAATGAAGATAATACATGTAAATTACTTAATACACTATTAGGATTATACTAAATGAGGTACATATCTTTTTTTTAAATATTTCTTTATTATTTTGAGAGAGAAAGAGACAGAACATGAGAAGGGGAGGGGCAGAGAGAGAGAGAGAGAGAGAGAGAGAGTTCCAAGCAGGCTGACAGCTCAGAGCCTGATGTGGGGCTCAAACCCACAAACCCACAAACCCTGAGATCATGACCTGAGCAAAAGTTGGATGCTTAACCGACTGAACCACCCAGGCATCTCAAATGTGCTACATATCTTATTAACCATCAACACCTATTGTACATGGTCACACCTAATTCATCTAGTATTTATTGAGTACTTACATATGAGAAAGCAGTTTGGTAAGTTCAAAGAGTACATAGCACGTATTTTTGTATGTATTTATTTATTTTTAATAAAAGTATATATTTAAGGTATACAACATGATGATTTAATGTATATAACATAGTGAAATGTTTACTACAGTTGAACTACTTAACATATGTCCTCATATAGTTACCTTTATTGTGTATGTGAGATGAGAGCACCTGAAATCCATTCTTAGCAAATTTCCATTATTTAATACAGCATTATTAGTTATAGTCATCATGCTGTACATTAGATCTCCAGACTTATTCATCCCACACAACTGCAACGTTGTACCCTTAGACCAGCATTTCCATATTTCCCCTACCCTTTGCCCCTGTAACCATCATTTTACTCTGCTTCTAGGTATTCAATTTTTTGAATATTTTTTTCAGGAGGGGAATATTTTAAATATTTTTTTCAGGAGGGGAAGGGGCAGAGGGAGGGCATGAGCAGGAATCTCAAGCAGGATCCATGCCCAGTGCGGATGGACAGCAGCCTCATTCTAACCACCGTGAGATCATGACCTGAATGGAAATCAAGAGTCAAAGGCTTAACCAACTGAGTCACCCAGGAACCAGTAGATTCTACATATTAGTGAGTGTCTGTCCTATTTCAGTTAGTATGATGTCTTCCAGATTCATTGCAAATGGCGAGATCTCTTCCTTTTTTTAAGGCTGAATGATATTCTATCATATAGATACAGATATGAAATGAGTCATATCTATATATGAAATACATGATGTATGTCATGTAGATATGGATATGTGTGTATGTATATATGACATGTGTATGTATATGTATCACAGTTTCTTAATCCATTCATCTATCAATAGATACCTACTGTTTCCATATCTTGAGGCTGCACTGAACATGGGAGTGCAGATATCACTTTAAGGCATTCATTTCAATTCCTTTAGGTATTTACCCAGAGGGAACACTGAATCATATGGCAATTCTATTTTTAGTTTTTTGAGGAACCACCATACTGTTTTCCTTAATATCTGTCCCCATTTACATTCCCACCAACAGTGAAGAGGACGCTTTTTTCTCCACATCCTTACCAATACTTCATGTCTTTTATATTTTTGACAGTACTATGGCACATATTAGACATAAACCTACCACCACGAAGTTTCAGTCTAGTTGAGGAACAGTTTTACACACTGTACACATGTACGTGACAATATAAATCAGTATATAATATATATATGCTGCTCATGAAAGAAGTTTTGATTTGGAAAAGGGAATGAGATTTGTGTGGGTTAGAGAAGTGGGCACGTCTTTTGAAGAAGATTTAATAATTAAAAGCAGAATGAGTAAGAGCTCAGAATTTGGAGTCAAATAGATGTGATTTGAATTCTGGCTCTCGCACCACTGTGATATAGGACAAATTATTTAATTCTGTATACCTCAGTTTTCCCATCTGCAGCATGTTGAGTCCTTAGACATGGAGTTGTATAGAATGTTAAGTAAGATTATGCATTAGAGTGATTAGTGCAGTTCTTTTTCCAGAGTGGGTGCTTTATAAATGTGGTAGTGGTGGTAGAAATTGCTATAAATGAAGACGGGGATGAGAATGAACATAGAAGCTACACAAAGATCACTTTAAAAATTTTTTTTAGTGTTTATTTCTTTAGAGAGATAGCAGGGGAGGGGCAGAGAGAGTAGGAGACAGAGGATCCGAAGTGGGTTCTGTGCTGACAGCAGACAGACTGATGCGGGGCTCAAACCCTCAAATCATGAGATCATGATCAGATCTCAAGTCAGACACTTAACCAACTGAGCCACCTAGGTGCCCTACAAAGATCAATTTTTAATGTACCCTTATTTTGTTAGTTACGTAGTTGATATGACTTTAAGAGAAGAAGACAGGAGCTTAATAAATACTACTTGAATATTGTGAAGTTCACGCTTTATTTGCTATTCTTTATTGAACTTTTTAATAAAATACCAAGAATTTTTCAGGCTAAGTTATTAAATTTAAGTAAGTTTTCGAGCCAAAACACATCCATGAATCATTTTAATTCCTTGTAGCATATACAAATTTTTAAAACCTTCTATATCATAGTGTTAATTTTAAAATCAACTTATTTCCTAAAGTTCTGTTTCTATTAATAATTTTTCCTTTATTCCATTCCCTTTAGATATAATTTCACTTTATATAATGTCTCTTTCTTTCATAAAATTATATTTATTGTTTTCATAATAACAAACATACAGCTGAATCCAAAACACAAAAGCCATCTACAGTGAAGTTATTAATATACCTTCAAGATAAACATGATTGAATTAGAAGCATTTACATCTCTGATGGATAATCCAGAGGCAAATATGTTGAATAATAAAACCTGCTTTTGTATTCTATTAAATTATTGAAAATCTGAATGGTAAATGTTAGCATATCACAAGGCTTCATGTTGATTATATTCTCTCCACTTTTGTGTATTTCTCTCCTTTGAATAAGTATTACCATCATTTCCATAACATTGATCATACCAAATATCATAAAGAAGTATTTTAAGAGTAATTTTATCATCAGAACCCGGACTGCTTTCTTTTAAAAAATCAGTTGATTCCTATTTTAAAAGTTTGAGTAATTTCAGCAATTACTCTCCAATTCATCTTGTAGTTTGAAAACTGAGAAGTAATCAATTAATCACAAGTTCATAAGTGGTAGTTGAGTAGATGAAAGGAAATTTATCCAGGAGACATAAACCAAGGGGTTGAGATTAAGACACAGCATGGATAAAGGAAAATGAAGAGAAGCCATCACAGACAGGCCTGGAGCTAAGAGCTTTGTATCCTGGAGGGTGAAGGTAACCCTTCAGGATGGTTTGCAGAGGGCAGCATTGCAAGCAGAATGCATGAGATTTCTAGGTGGGCAGAGTCCGCACAGACTACCAAGAAGACAGCAGCCAGACAGGACAGGTGTTGCTCTGACAGGAATTAGCAGTAGAGTGTACTCTTCCCTGTGACAACTCAGTTTTTTCTCAGGTAGCCTCGTCACTAATACTGACTTTCAGGTTCTGACTGTTCTCTGACTTAAGATGGGATATTCACTCCCCTAAAAGAAAATCTTTGATTTTGGGGTAGGTGGAGGGGTCAGAAGGAGTCTTTTACATTTAAAGAGACTAGATTTCTATGGACTAGGTGCAGATGAATTTCTTCAGCTTGTTATTATCCTTCAGGAATTCTCTTTCTCACAGGCCCTATCCAGTGATAGCTATGTCCTTGAGTTTGGCATTGACAATTTTTTTCTAAAATCCTGGCTCTAAGACACTCTTTGGTAATCCATTAGACACACAAGGAGAAACATTACTCTTTCAGGTCACTGGGACTACATTTATTGAATTTCTGTTTTAAGGTATTAAATGCTTAGTCAGTCAACCTTTATTGAGCACACATGGAGTACCCAGCACTCTATTAGATGCTGTAGGCAGGCATAAAAGATACAATAGATGAGGTTCATTCCACATTCTAATTTTGACATAGGAAAAATAAAGACAGAAGAGCCCTTGAAATAACACATAAACATGCAAAAGTTAACATAGCACATTTTGGGTGTGTACTAATCTATCACTGATAATACTTATCAGTCATTTAACAAATATTTATTGTGTACATATAATGTGTAATATCTTAGGCTAGTGCTATGATGTTATAAACTGAATATAGCACATCCTGCCCTTAAATTACTCATGATCTAGAAATAACTATGACAGATAGACAAGTGATTATAATATGTGCAATGTGCCAAGTAACTGGTACAAATCTGAGATTGTTATAACTAAGGAAAGCTGTTAGACTAGGTGATATTTATGTTGTGCTTTAAAAGATAAGGAAACCGTAATGTGAGAACATATTCAGAAATATTCCACACAGAAGAAAAACTTATAACAGTACAAAGCATAGCCTATTAGTTACCTAATGCTGTGTAACAAATTGTCCCTAAACTTACTTAAAACTACAATAATAATTTGTTCTCTTTCATGGCGTCTGTGGGTGAGGAATTTGGGATTGCCTGGCTGGCTGGTTCTGGCTTGAGATCTATTAGGAGGTCATAGTCACATGCTGGCCAGGACTGCACTCATCTGAAGTCTAGTCTAGGGCTAGAGCATTGGTTTCCAAAGGGGCCATCTAATACAACTGGTAAGTTGATACTAGCTATGGCCAGGGGTCTCAATTTCTCATCAAGGGGGCTCTTCATGGGCTGTGTTAGCATCCTCATAACGTGTGGCTGGCTGATGAGTAATTCAAGAGACCAGAGTAGAAGCTATGACACCTTTTAAGTCCTCAGAAGTCATTTCTGCTATATTAAGGTCACACATGCTAGCACTGATTTAATATGGGAAGGGGCTTTATAAGAGGATAAAGATCATGGGGCGTGTGGGTGGCTCAGTCACTTCAGCATCCAACTTCGGCTCAGGTTATGATCTTATGGTTTCTGAGTTGAAATCAAGCCTCACATCAATCTCTGTGCTGACAGCTCAGAGCCCAAAGCCTGCTTTGGATTCTGTGTCTCCCTTGCTCTTTGCCCTGTCCCAGCTCACATTCTCCTTCTCTCCTTAAAAAATACATAAACATTAAAAATTTTTATTTTTATTTAAAAAAATTTTTTTAATGTTCTTTATTTATTTTTGAAAGACAGAGACAGTGCGAGCAGGGGAGGGTCAGAGAGAGAGGGAGACACAGAATCCGAAGCAGGATCCAGGCTCTGAGCTAGCTGTCAGCACAGAGCCCGATGCAGGGCTTGAACCCACAAACTGTGAGATCATGACCTGAACCAAAGCCCGACTTGACCAACCGAGTCACCCAGGTGTCCCCAAAATTTTTAAATAAAATAGAATAAAGATCAGGAGGTGAGGACTATTGGAGGTCATCTCATAGCTTGGATATACCATCCAAAGTGAGGGTGATTAAAAAATTATATATGACATAGTTGGTTTGGAAAACATCTGCAGACCTCTGTCAGGGGCTTCTCTGTCTACCCTCCCAACCAGAATGTGAACAACTTGAAGTAAAAATGGTGTCCTTTATCTTTGTTGTTTTCTCAGTGCCCAGAACATCAGTTGGTAAATAATAGATACTTTATACATGTTTCCTGAAGAAGTTAATTAATAAATATATGAATGAATATGACCCAAGAGATAAAAATATTGAAACCACACAGTGAAGTCTTGATTCTGGAGAATATGAGAAGCTACATAAATGGGCCAAGGCTTGCAGGGAATCTAGAAAAGAAGATAAGGTGGATAGTAAGAATTGTAGGTGTTTCCAGGGTTATCCAAGGCTTAATCTGGCAGACATGATTATTTCAGTTGCTAAAAACGTCTATTATGAGATCTAGGGGGACTTGGGTGAAATAGCTCTAACAAGAACCAGGGAGTTTATCAAGACAGATCTCTGAATCGCATGTCTGAATTGACCATCAAACAAGCTTGGCCTCTAAATGTTGTCACAAGGGTCACTGCACAGAGATGTTTACTGTAACAGATTGCTATGCTTAACCTAAAAAGTCTTTTAGTGGAAATGGCAAAGAATTTGGAGTCAGTTATTTGTTGTATTATTTATTCTTTGCAACCACAATAGACCATGACCAACCCAGTTGTACTGAAGTCTTAAGGAAACCCTGTGGCTCAACAAGTAGCAAAGGGGAACACAGGCCTTACTATGGCTGCAATGCATCAAGAAATCCTAAGTCTAGACCTGGACATTAGGCCTGAGTGATCTAGGCTGCTAGACCCCAGCCACCCACACCCAATCCATCCCCATTTATAAGTATAAACATAAGGCAGTGAGCATACCTATGGGATCTTCTGACCTGGTGGATTCCTCTCTTTGCATGGTTGCCAGGACTCCAAATTTGAGGAATGCATCCTGAAGTACAAAGGGGCCCTGGGAGCCACATCAACTTATACGATTGCGTGCCCTTCATCTTCCACAGCCTGGTGGCTGGTTCCAAACTGAAACAAGGAGAAGGTAGCCCTCCCAGGACCTGAGTCAGCACTTGCCCAGCCCTCAAACCTGGACCAGCCTATGCCTGTTCTTGCTCTACCCCTGAGGATATAACTAACTAAATTAAACCCCATCTATGTACAAAAGAGAACTGTAAAGCTCCCCAAAACAAAGAAGGCAATGTATCATCCTTCCCCTCCCCCTTTTAATCTATTAGAAGAAAATGGTAAGAGTTGTTCTTGATAACTCCATTAAAACAGGAGAGGTGAAACACTTTCCTTCTGCACATAAGATGCTATTGGGAAGCTGACAGCGATGGCATGTGACAGGTGACACACGCTTCCCACTCATGTTTCCATCATGAGGTGTGCTAAGGTGTGCATCCTCTCCCAGATGCACCATAACTGATAAAGGCAAGGCCCAAGTGAACATGACTGCAACTGTTAGGCTGGAAAGAAATGAGTCCAGGTTAGAGTAAATATGCACAATAGCTAAAATGAAGACTCTAAAGTTTCTTTCATTGCTAACACAATTGATGAAATCCTTTCATACAAAAAGGCTGACATTTGCTTTTGACAGTACTGTTATCACTTTTTAAAAGAAGAAAGTCCAAACACAGTGCCAGGAGTGCACATATTGTAAGAAGAGTGCGTACCCAAACCTGGGGACAAGGTCAGACCCAGCTTCCTCTGAAACTGAAGTGAACAGAATCAGCATCTATTCATGTACGCCCCCATCCAGCACCCACGCACCCTTGCTCAACTCTTCCCTGCAACCCACTCTGTGCTGGAAATAGATCGATAGACTGTGCTGTCAGACTTATGCAAGGCTTCCAGGCTCTCAGACCTCTCTCAGCCTGATGTTCAGAGTGAGAGTCTACCCACGAGGTTAAGAGTTGAGATTTCGCAGGGTTTCTCTGTATGGGAAGAAAATCTACGGAGTTGAGATGGTAACAAAACAAAGCAGACTTGAGACTGTAACAGTCTTTGGGCTCTCCATTTCCTGAGTCACCTATCTGGTGACTTTCCCTTCTCCCTCCCCAACAAGCTCAGTTTTGCCCTCTAGCTGGGACCAGTTTTGATCTATACAGAGTGCTGGGAAGGAATTCTGATTCAGTATGATGTCCTTTGACTCTGGTGAACCAGCCTTGCAATGACTGTGTTCCTGCCACAGCCCTAGGCACGAGTCCCTACCCTGAGTCCCCCAGAGTATCGTCCCTGTCATTGCCAAGGTGGTCTCCTCCACAATTTGCCTGACCTGCCTTTGCTTTGGACCTTGGGCACTGTTAAATCCCTGCTTCTCAATTCTGTTGGCCAATCAGCATTGCCCAAAAAGGGTTTGTGTGTGTATGTGTGTGTGTGTGTTTCTCCTAGTTTTATTAAGAAATAATTGGTATACATCACTGTGTAAGTTTAAGATATGTGGCATGATGGGTTGATTTATATATGTTGTGAAATAATTACCACAATAGGTGTACTTAACATCCATGTTTTGTTTTTTTATTTGTATCAAAATATACATAACATAAAATGTAACATTTTGACCACTTTCAAGTATACAATTCAGTGGCATTAAATACATGAATGTATAATCATTACCACCACCTATCTCCAGAACTTTTTCATGTTCTAAAACTAAAATTTTATATCCATTAAAAGCTAACTCTTCCTTCTCTCTCTTCCTTAATCCTTGGAAACCACCATTTCACCGTTTCTACAAATGGGATTATGGCAGGTTCCTCACATAAGTGGAATCATACAATATCTGTACTTTTATGTCTGATATTATTTTACTTAGCATTATGTCTTCAGGGTTTATCCATGCTGTGGCATGTGTCAGAAAGTCCTTCCTCTTTGAAGCTGAATAGTATTTTATTCTATGTATATACCATATTTTGTTTATCTACTCATCCATTGATGGGCATTAAGGTTGTTTCCACTTTGGGGCTATTGTAAATAATGCCTCTATGAGCATGGGTACAAATATCTGTTTGAGTTCTTGCTTTCAATTCTTTTGGGTATAAACTCAGAAGCGGGATCGCTGGATCATATGGTAATTCTGTGTTGTTTTATTGCTTTAAGAAGGGGCATACTGCTTTGCACCAGCAATTTACAAGGGTTCCAGTTTTCCCACATCCTTGTTCTTTGCTGGTTTTTGATCATAGCTATGCCAGTGGGTAGGACGTGGTGCCTAGGGAGTTTAAAAGATTATCAGTGCCCGTGGCTTAGTCTCGGAGACTTTGATTTAATTATTTGGAGGTGAGGCCTTGTCAACAATATTTTTTAAATATCCCAGGTGATATTGATGTGTAGCCAGTGTTGGTAAACGCTAATAGATTCCTGGCTTATGCTGGCTGACTATCCTGTATTTCTAGGCTGCCTTCCTGATACCACATGAAGAGACAAAAGCCTAGAAGGACTTGCTAAGTTCACACAGCAGTAACTAACAAGTTCTCTCTGACTCCAACTTGTATGCTGTCCACTGTCCCCAAATATGCTCTTACGGGCTCTTTCCATAGAGTTCCAATGCTGTCTTCCAGCACAGAGCACACTTACGCCATGGATCTGGATTGTGACGTGTGTTACCTTCCTAGGGCTGCTACAACAAATCACCATATACTGGATGGCTTCAAACAACAGAAATTTAGTCTTTCACATTTCCAGAGTTTAGATGTCTGAAATCAAGGCATTTGCAGGGTTGTTCCCTACTGGCGACTCTGAGAATCCCTTCCATGTCTCTACCTTTGCTTCTGATGGCAGATGGCAACCTTTGGCGTTCCTTAGCTTGTAGATGTATCAGTCCTATCTCTGCCTCCATCTTCACTTGGCCTTTCCCCCTGTGTCTTTCTGTTTCCTCATCATCTGTTTCTTATAAGGACACTGGTCATTCAATTTACAGCTTACCCTGAATCTAAGCTGATGGCATCTCAAGATCCTTAAATTTATTATATCTGCAAAGAAATTTTTTTCCAAATAAGGTCACATTCACAAGTACCTAAGGTTAGGACGTGGACATTCTTGGCAAAAGACACTACAACCCACTACAGGGAGTTTTCTGTTGGTCTTCCAAATAGTTATAAGTTCCATTATGAGTCAAGAGTTCAGCATTTACCAAAGCTTGATCTGTTAGAAGCAAGGCTGCAAGTGGACTTGCACTGGAATCAGAATACTAACCTGGCTGCATAAATCTTTGCCTCATGACAGAGAGGCTGTCTGACTTCTAGTCCTTTTCTAAGGGGCTCTGAAGCTGAGTCTAGTCCCAAAGACAGTTTGAGACTCTCTTGGAGCCAATGAGGTAGTGCCAAGACCCTAACTCAAGATACCACAGAAATACCCAGACTAAAGCACGCACCCTACTTTTTCTCCCATCTTAAATGGATCTGCTAGAGTACAGGATGTTGAGGCTGCTCTAAGATGGAAGTATCTGGGGCAAAACACTCCCATCATTGGAAGAAACCCCACTGAGAACATTTAATGCCTCTCTGGTTGAACACCAAGCTGACTGACCATGCGTCCACTTCTGCAATGTCCTCTCTTCCTGTCTCCTTGTTCAAACTTGTCCCGTGTAGCCTTTGGTTTCCACTCAGCCTCTCAGTGGTTTCAAGGCTTCTTGGAAAGGAAACAACAATAAAAACAACAACAACAAAATAAACCTTCTCATGGAAAGGCTAGGACTGCCTGTCCTGTGGTGAGATGGGAGGCTCCTACCATGCTATCTCTCTCTTCAGCTAATTTTACTGTCCTGTTTGGATGAGAAAGGCCCATCCCTAATGGGCAGTCTCTCCAGACACTGTATAATCTGTGGACAGTTTAGGGGAAAGGAAATTGCATCTCATCTCATAAATAACTCCACTGTGTGCCAGAATCAGGCCAGCCCCACTTTTCCAACTGTGCAGGCATCTGGGATGTTGGGTGTAAAATCCTGAACAAAATTATTCTCAGTTTTAGAATGTTTGATAAGTTATCTAATGTAAGAGCATTTTTTCCCCTCAGCTTTGCAGAGAATTGCACATGTGGTATTCACTCTCATTTTAAAAGAAATATTTGGAATGATTTTATTACAAACTATGACTCCTTTAGGAGTGAACACATCTGAGAAAGCCAAATCTCCACTTTCAGGGGATTTGGCCATTTGTAAAACCATCAGAGAATCTATAGGCAGAGGTTTTGAAAAGTGAGAGAGGCAATTCATCAACTCTTCATGCATAGTCTCCTGACTGCCAAGTAGGTTTCACCTACTGAAACTTCAGCACATTTTTATTGTATAAATATTATATGTGTTTAATGCTAACATGCAATCAATTTACCTATTATGGTGAAAACTTAGTACTATAATTTTTTCTCAGGAAAAATTTTGCCTTAGCATATCCATTGGTAATCTAATTCGTTGGTCTGTATCTGAAGGATTTTGTTAATTTACCACTTTTTACATGGAAATACCGAGCTGACTATTTTTATATTTTAATTTCTCCTGATACTATGCTTAGTTAATTATATGGAAATGCTGCAAGTTTAAAGACAGGATCATATTAATCTTCACCTCCAAAAGCTTAGAGGAGTATTTGGTTCATAGCAAGCATCCCATAACTGTTTATTGAAATGCATATATATATATATATATATATATGAAGTGAGCACATACTTTATATACTACACAGAAGTTTAATCTCCTCCAACATGTCATTTTATCCATGTTTAATAGTCCTACACATGTTCTATAACAAGCCCTCTCAAATATTAGCGTATACAAAAATTGGTATATACAACATAATATATAAAAGTTGTAGTGTAAAAGTGGCCAACTTATTTTTGTTATATATTCTATCTCATTAATAAATAAATGCAAGCCAAAACTTTAAGATAAACATCTATCAGTTTGACACAAATGTAAAAGTTTGATAACATTTTGATCATTTTGAGTTGATGGGAGCAATGGTGCATAGCATTGCTGAGAAGTGAATAGGTATATGAGTTCAGGAATGAAAATGTTCCTTTAACTTAAGAAAGCCATCTCAATATTAGGAATCTAGCCTACAGAAAGAATTGCACAAGTCTGTAAACACACACATATAGAGGACTTTGTGAAAACAAATAATATGAAACAAGATCAATACCATCTCTTGAGGCAGTAATAAAGAAACTGGTTCATACAATAGAATGTAACACAACCTTTATACAAAACAAGGTCTACCTATTTGGCCCAGAAAAATGACCGGAATATATTGTTACATGCATTATGGGCTACATATATGTGTGTGTGTGTGTGTGTACATATATATGTATACATATATATATATGAGAAAGAGAAAGAATAATTCTGTTTTTTATTAGGAAAAAAGTGAGTATGTATGTGTAAGTGTGTGTGTGTATATAGGTATAAATAAGAAAAGTGGTGGAAGATTGGCCTAGTACAAATCCTTTTGACCTTTGTTTTATTAGAGACACTGTATTTCCCACCTTTCAATTTTAGTGTTAGGGAAATAGAAATAACTCGGAGCACATAGCTAATTAGATACAGTGATTATTAGTAAATCATATATTTT
Source organism: Suricata suricatta (assembly GCF_006229205.1). Classification (NCBI taxonomy): domain Eukaryota; kingdom Metazoa; phylum Chordata; class Mammalia; order Carnivora; family Herpestidae; genus Suricata; species Suricata suricatta. The sequence goes on from NC_043702.1 coordinate 51,364,949, forward strand.
CTTATACTTTTACTATGTTTTTAGTCACTTAATCTTTAAATCATCTTTAGAATCACCGACAAGATTCAGGGTCTGGAAGTTAAATCATTAAGAAAGGGAAGAAGAGTGAACGTTTTAGGAGAAGCTGTACAGATTACGAAGAATGACAGAGAAAACTAGGGCTGAGATGGAGAGGCTAATAAAATACAGTTCAAAGACACATTCACTCATTTGGTCAGTCATCAATTTTTAAATTCAGTATCTAGTGTTCTTAGTACTGTTCTCCTTGGGCATAGTGATGACCAGAGCTGGCAGAGTCTAGCTGCCAAGAGCTGTGGAAGAGATAGGCTCCTTTCATTCACCACTTCCTTCTGAGCACCTCCTACCCTTGACCTTGTGCGTGCTCTTGAGAATGGCTCAGGCAAGGCTGCTGCTCCTGGGAAAGTTGGTGGGAATATCTGATGCACCCGAATAAATGTGGCACTTCAGGTAGAGATAAGAGTTATGAAGAAAATAAACAGGAATAATGACAGGAGTGACTGTGGTTAACTGGATTTATGTGGCTACTTTTGACAGAATGATCAGAGAGGAAATCCCAGGAAGGGATGTTTGCCCTGAGATCTGAACATTGAAAAGGTGGTAGTCCTGAGAGGATTGGAGAGAATGATATTCTGGGCAGAAAGAAAAGTGAAGGAAAAAAAAGGTTCTGAAAGCGTTGTGCTCAGATGTTGTGGTCAGTTTGGTCCTCCAAACTCATATATTAACCCCCTAACTTTCAGTGTAACTGTATTTGGAGATAGAACCCATAAGGAAGAAATTAAGGTCATAGGGCTCTGATACACTAAGAATAGTGTCCTTATAAAAGCTTTCTCCTCCAGCTATGTGAGGACACTGTGAGAAGATGGTCTTCTGTAAGCCAGGAAGAGAGCCCCTCACCAGAAATCAAATTGGCCAGCACCTTGATCTGGGATTTCCCAGCCTCCAGAACTATCAGAAAATAAATTTCTGTAATTTAAGCCACCCAGTCTATGGCATTTTGCTGTTGCAGCTCAGGATGACTAAGACATCAGGTGTAGGGTATAGTTAAGTTAGAGCTTAAGTAAGTTAGAGCTTAACTTCCTATAAAACTTCCTGACAGATTGCAAGTGCAGAACAGGGAAAACAAGATCAAAGGTAACATTGAGATTTTTTTGCCTGAGTGACTGAGGGAATGAAGATGCATTAAATACAATGGGAAGATGGAATTTGTTGGGGAGTTTCTGAAGGGGAGGAGACAAAATCAGGAGTTTCATTGTACACTCATTAATTTTAAGATCTCCACCTGATAGATATTGTCATAGATTCAGACATACAATTTGGGGCTAGGTGGAGTGTCATCAGCATTTAGATTGGATTTAGAGCTATGGAACTGGATGGGTCACCCTACCAGGATGTGTCAACAAGGAGCCTAGTGGCATTCCAACAGTTTGAGGAGCATTGAAGACAGAGAAACCAGTAAAAGTAGAAGCTTGTGACATAGGGAGAGCACCAGAAACTAAGAGCAATCAAGTGCTGCTAGGAGTTTGAGTGGGATGAAAGCAGAGACTGAAGACTGAATTTGGCAAGTGGAGGTCCCAGGACATCTGGATGCAGGATCTCAGTGGAGTTGGGGGAAGCCAAGGTCTGACTGAACTCAGTGATAGTGGGAGATGAGGTAGAGACTAGTCACATGTGAAATTGTGCTCCAGTGGGAAGCAGAGGACTGACTTTGTACATTAAAAAAAGATGCAGGTTCAAGAGACAATTTTTTAAAATATTTTTGTGATGGAAAATTTTAAATGTATAAAAAAGTAGATCCAGTAGTACAATAGACTTGCAGACAGCAACAGCTTCAAGAACTAAGCAATCTTGTTCATCTGTACTGTTATATGCTTACCTAGTTCTGCATTATTATTTTTTTAAAGTTTTTTTTAATTTTTTTTTTAATTTATTTTTGATACAGAGAGAGACAGAGCATGAAAGGGGGAGGGGCAGAGAGAGAAGGAGACACAGAACCGGAAGCAGGCTCCAGGCTCTGAGCTGTCAGCACAGAGTCCAATGCAGGGCTCAAACTCACTAACTGTGAGATCATGACCTGAGCTGAAGTTGAAGGATGCTCAACCAACCATGCCACCCAGGCACCCCAAGTTCTGTATTATTTTGAAACAAATCCTAGATTCTGTTTTATCTGTAATATTTGAGAGTATATCTCTAAGTGACAAGGACTCCTTGTGAAGAAATATAATCACAAGACCCTTAAGACACCTAAAAACAACTGATAATAATCCCTTAATATCCAGAGTATTCAAAGTTCTAATTATCTCAGAAATGTTGTAAGTTTGAATGATTTGTTTGAATTAGTTTCCAAACAGGATCTACACATTGCAATTTCTTTTGGTTTGACATTGCTATCTCCTTTTTTGTGTGTGTTTTTGTCTTGTTTTTGTTTTTGTTTTGTTTTGCTTTTACATCTCTTCTAGTCTGAATATTCTCTCTCCATGTTTTGTTCCCCTTGCAATTTATTTTCAAAGAAACCAGTTTGTCTTGTAGAGTTTCCTGCAGTCTGAGTATTCCTAATTGAACTCCTGTAATTTTGTTTAACATAGTTCTCTTTTTTTGTATTTCCCCCAAACTGATAGTTGGATCCAAAAGCTTGATCAGAGTCAGGTTTAAATTTTTGATGAGATTAATTCAGAGATGATGGTGTGTTTATCCATCAAGGAGAACATGATGTCTGGTTGTCTCTCCTTTTGTGTTGTTAGTAGCCATTGATGCTCTTTCATTATGCTCATTTCATTCATAATGTAATGCTCTTACATTAATTCATTAGGGATTGCAAAATGGTGACATTCTAATTCTATCCTTGCCTCTTTATTTATCAGCTGGAATACTTCCTCGTTGACTTTTAGTTACTCACTCTTACAGCTTTTAGGAAGGACAGAATAAATGTTTGAGTTTTTTCTCTTTAACAGTTTTCAAAAATAATAAGTAAATTTTATAGTATCTTCCCACAATGAATGCTTTTAAAAAATAGTATAAACTCATAGATTTAAATACACTCAATGTGTTTCAATACATTATAGTTAGTATCCTTATTGATATTCAAATTGCCCTTCTTTGTGTGTCCTAGGAGCTTCTTAGATTTGGACCCAGAACGTTTTTGACAAACTCTGGTCATTGTTTATAGATTCTTTATTATCTGGTATCCTAGGCTCATCTAGTACAATTTCTATCTTACATGGGAATCAGCTATTTCTTCAAAGGAAAGAATTTGTATTTTAAGTGTGAGATTTTAAGGTATATTTGTACATTGATAGCGATAATCCAGATAAGAGGAGATAACTACATGAGCACAATCTTCAAGTAGGTAAGGGAGGATCGTGTAGGTAGAAATGTTGGCCTTAGATCGAAACAGAGACAGTTAATTCATTGGAGTGGTGCACTCACGGAGCAAAGCAAAATGTTCTAGAAATATAGGAGGCATATGAGTGACCAAAAGATATAACTCTCTGTATGATTCTGTGTTAAGTTGCCACATTTCCCACTTACAAATTCTACACTTACAGGTATAAAACTCACCTATTTATTTCCTCAGTTAGTGATATGTTGAACACTTTTGTTTTCCTATAAATAACTTCCCCAATCAAAAAATCTCAACATAGATGACTAACAATACACTAACCTCTTGAGATTTTTTATAGATTGTTAAGAATTCTTTCAAACCCAAAATAAAAATAATTAACTTTCCAGATTTAAAAATTATTTGTGTTAAATTATTTTTTTTCTTATTTCCAAGCTGGGAAATCATTTACTACTGATATATCTGAAAATTTGAAATATATTGATCTCGTGGTTTATTTGCTTTTCACTGGCTGGAATCATGACAGTAAGAGGGTCTCAATGTATGTCACAAAGTTCCCAGCTAATGACTGTCTCTCACACACTGGTGGCCATTCCATTTTGTCTGACTTTGCTAAAGAAGTATCCCCACTGCCTTCCTTCATAACTCATTACTGCTGATGAGAGATCCATTCCATTCTTCTCTTTGCAGAGGCTGTAACATCATCTCTTCCCCTCATTTCCTACTCATGTTTGCTTCACTACATTATTAATGCTTTCAAGGAATGTCCAGATAATGTAAAAAAAATGTGAATTCACTTCTCTTGTCTTTAGGCCTAATGTAAATGTGCTCCATGAGATTGGCACTTTCTCTTCTCCCCACCAGAATCCCTTGTCCCTTGAATTCTTGGACCCAGTTGGAGGAAGGGCAATCTGGAAGACGTAGGCTGGGTTTAAGACATTTTGAAGTCTGAAATACATCTTTCAATGCCATTCAAGAAAGAGACTACAAAAAGATAACCTTAGATCAAGACTCTGAGGATGAAAGTAGATAGGAAAGAAAAAGAGAAATATAAGGAGTAGGAGAGGAATGATAAATATTACAGTTTTGAAATATTGCTTAGAATCACCCAGCAAAGACTGAAAAAGGAAACTCTTCTCTAATCTCTTCTTTCTTCCTGTGATCTCAAGGCTCCCTGGCCCCAGGATCCTGAAATTGACCTACTTATGAATTATACTAATGTGCTACAAGTCACCAGCATTACTTAAAAAGTATCATTTGGGGGAACTTGACTAAAATGATTTGGATAGAAAAATTTTCTTCCAATTTCTCAGTAATCAGTTTTCAAACTATCTTTGGAGCCCAATGTAATCATAAATTGCAAATACATACTTGAGCTGTTTATGAAAAGTTGAATTTTCAAAGTACAAATTAGAATCTAATCACTCAGCTTGCAGAAGTATTCGCCCTAGGATTCTTTTACAACAGGAACTTCTTTAGTGTTTGTTTCCAGACCATTAACTACTTGATAGAGAATCTATGGGTGGGTTAAGCAGCTGAATGTATAAAAGCTGGAAATTGTTAGACAAAGATAGATGAAAAATGAATCTTAAATAAGTTATAGGGAGATAGGAAAATAGAATTAATTTATTGGTTTATACATCTTACAAATAAATGTATTTGTGAATGTGAGGTAAATCCTTAATTGATGTTCACCGGGAACATAGTATAATTTTGTTGGAGTTTGTTCCCAGGAATGAGCAAGTATTTTCTTACAACATGAAATACTTACCAACATTGCTTATTCCATTCTACATTTATCTGCATATTATATTACATATTTAACTGAAATGTTTATATATCTTCATGCTGCTTGTGAGAGGAAGTACAGTGTCACTGCTACATATATCCCAGGGAATTATTAAAATTTAATGAACATCAGTAATAAATCCTAGAGTGGTAATATAAAACAGGGTGGTGAAGTAAGGCAGTTATCTAGGAAATTTGGGAAAACACAGAGTTGTTTTGCTTGGTTCTTCTAGATTTTTAAGAATATTCCTCTAGCATTTAATTTAATATTTATACCACTGAGAGATTTGAGTGGGGCAGTATTTTAGCAGCGCTGTCCACGGAAAGCCTTTGTTCTAAGCTGACAATTGAATCACACACATTGAAGGAAACTTTTCTCATTTTACTTGACTCTACAGCTAAAAAATCCAGTGAACACCTCATAATGCTAATTCATTTCAAGTCAACAAGAGTAAGTTCCAATCAACTGAACTAGGTGCTGGGGGTACTGAGTGTGTAGTCTCATGAAGTTTATGATCTAATGAAGAACACTAAGATAATATAATACATTTTCATTTAAGATATGATGCTCTAAAAGCAACGTCTAAACAAAATTCCACGGGTATAAAGCAAGCAGACTGATTTTGTTTTGAGAAGTCTTTGAAGAAAGTACATCTTTTAAGGCTGGCCTTCAATGGGCCAAGATGGTGGGAGATACTTTTCTGAAAGAAGAGTACAAGTCATCTTTAGAGAACTGTGAAATGTCCTGTGGAGCTAAAACTTAGGCTGTGGGCATTTGCTGTGACACTTTTGGAAATACAGCTCAAGACCAGAATTACATGTTCCGGTAAATTAAGATAAGAAGACTGCTTTTCTAATTGGCAATAGGTAGCTGGGAAAAGTTTTTGAGCATAGACAGTTCTGCTTAGCAAAAGTGAGTGTGCAGGATTGAAAGGGGTAGGACTTGGAGTGTTGGAGATCAAATAGAAAACTTGGCATATGCCCAATGGAAAGCAAATGGGGGCTCTGAATTAGTATAGGAGCAATGGGAATGGAAAGAGGGGTGGTTTCCAGGTGTTACTGTGGTAGAATTGTGATAATCTAGTGACAGTCTGGGTAGCATGGGAGTGGCGGTGATGCAGGAGCCCCTATATTTATGGAGAGGAAGAGAAAGAGAAAAATAGGAAGGTGTAAGTTAGGAGAAGAGCTACCCAGGATCTCCAAAACCAAATAAGGAGAGGATTTCAAGAAGCGGGTCACTAGAAACAAATGATTTGGAGAAATATAGTAAAATGAGGACAAAAAAGAAATACATAAGTTTAAAAAAGAGAAAGATGCTGTCCATTTTTTTATAATGTGATGAGATCAGAAGCTAGATTGCAGTGGGTTGAGGAGTAAATGGACAGTGTTACCTTGGAGAAAATAAGAGTAGAGGATTAATTTTGAGAAGTGGTGATGAAGTGTAAATGAGGGCTGTAATTCTTTAAGGAATAATAAGGTTGAAAAGAAAGTTTTATTAGGACAAGGAAAGATAATTCCAAGGAGACCACAGAGAGGTTAGGTTGTGGTCTCTAACATTGATGACCCCCAGGGAACTGTGTCTCCCAATATTCATGTACTTGTGTCCCCTTGACTCTGGAATGGCCCAGTGACCAATAGAATGTGATGCTCTTGGAAAGGTTTCCAATTTAAAACATTTATAAGAACCGACAACTTTTGCTTTTGTCTTCTGGAGAAGCCAGACAGCATACAAGAGCTCTGAACCTGACACCATCCTGCTGTGGGGGAAACCCAAGCTATCCACATGGAAATGCCACGTGGAGTGAGAGAGAGATGCCCAGCCAGCTCCCAGATATTTTAGGCATCCCAGCTGTGTCACCAGACATGAACAAAGAAGACAGTGTGGGTTTTCCAGTCCCAGAAGATGCTACTAGGATCACTGAGGAGCCTGGCTCTGCCCAAATTACAGGCTAATGAGTGAATAAATGATTTCTGTTGTAAGCTGCTGAGGTGTTTTTTTTTTTTTTTTTTTTAAGGCTTGTTATGCAGCAATGGGTGCCTGGAACAGGCAATGTTAGAGAGAAGCAATGTTAGGAAGTTTTGATGGATAGAATTAGATTCCAAAGAAGAGTCTATCTCCAAAAGGAGATAGGATCAAGTAGAAAAACTGGTCTTGGAAGTACAGATGCTGCCTTTTTTGAGGTTGAGCAGATTGAGAAAAATAAGGATAAAAATCAAAAAGCTAGTTATGAATGGGAAGGAAAGCGGACCAAGTCAAGCTAGACAGTGAAGCATTGTGTTGAGAATGAGGGTTGCACAAAGGAGCTGAAAGCTAAAGAGGAAGGAGAACTATGTTTGATTATGAATGAAATAGGGGTTCATCCAAGAGAAGTAAATAAAGGGCAGAGCGGCTATACGAACCCTGGTGAGTGTTGTGACCATGGATTTGTAACGAAGCCAACAGCTCTATGATTTTTTGCACCCACGCTTACTGAGATTGGCTTCCTTCAGGGATCAAAACTTACTGTGTAGGTGGGTAAACAGTCATTCTATTTGATTTAGGAGATTTGGACTCTAACTATATAAACAAATGGAAAAAGTGTAACCCAACTTGAATCTTCAAGTGTTTCAGTCTTTCAAAAACCTTTCCCACTTTGATAAAGGGATTCATGGACCTGCTGCTTGTCTATTTGCAATGCTGGAAATGATTTCCATTAGCAATTGCTGAATCATATACCTGAGATTACAGACAATGCTATTTATACTAAAGAAACTGAGTGCACATCTATTTTAGCTTCCTGTCCTATTTTCATACTTCCATCCATTTGGATATTTGTCCCATATGTTGTCCTCAGCACTGTGTCTTAAACTGCTGTCTAGTTACAGCTCAAAAAAGCTTCTTTATTTCAGTAGGGGGCTGTACTTCCTTTCAATCTATTACTTAACTGACAGATACTGTGAAAAAGTAATTAGTCAGTTTCTAAAAGCTGTCTGTGATGGCCAAAAGAAAAAGTTGGTTTTGTACCTTTGAATGGTACAGAATGACTTGACTCTTTTTTATAGATCCTTACATGAAAGACAAACTACCAGAGGGGTCTGGAATATGAGTACTTGTAAAAAGCCAATGCTGAATGATCCAATGACTTTGAGATGTTAAAAGGAGTTTATGGCAAGCCCCTGTCACAGCTTTAATAGAGTTCCTTCCACTGACCCCTCACCTTGTCTTGACCTCTAGGGGCTCCCTGTTCCCTGACCTCTTATTTCTCTGAACCTCAAATTCATGGTTAGTTTGATAGGTGGCTTTGAACTCCTGATCCTACTTATTTTTATACCAGAACCTAACTGTGTTGCATCTCTCAGTTCTGACTGCTCAGTTTGACTCACTGCAATCCCACTGCAACTGATGTGCCTGGTGTTTCACACTTCGATATACTTCCCACTAGGATGTGGCCCCACAAGAAGGAAAGAACTTGCACCAACACCCACTGACCTATACCATGCAATATCTATTGTTGTGGCTGAACACAGGTTACCCAATGACATTCAGGTAATTCTAACAGCTACTGTTTAGGTTGATTCACCGGAAAGTTCCAATAGGCCCTTTAAAACATGGTAAGATGGCATGGGTTTTTCTGAGTTAGAATTAATTACTGGTTCTTTCAGTCATTAGCTGGGAACCAATTTAAGATGACTTTATGCAAATACCTATGTGCTGGAAGTTACATATTAAGACAAGCCTTGACTATCAAGTTAAATAAATATCAGGCTGAAAGAAATTAAGGCTGTATATCATGGTATGTACCATGGACAAGTAAACTAAGCATTTTGACTGAAATAAAAACATACTTTTGCTATCCCAAACTACATGCTAAATAGATTGAGAAGAAGAAAATAGCATCAAACAAATCTATGGCTTGGAAACTGGATTGGCATTAACAGAACTAAGGAAATTAAAGCCAGGTTTGAGATGTGCTGAAAACCAAATTTCCTAAAGGCCTAGGAGTCTTTGGCATGTAGTACTGAGCTGTTAAATTCTAGAATGATTTCATTTGTGCCAACTACTTACCATCACCAACATCAAACTTGCATAACTACACTACTATTTTACTGCTGAAAATGAACTTTTGTTGGCCTGAATATATGCAGAGGGTAAATGGCAAGGAGAGATCTGATCTGCTGTGCAGAAAGGTAAAGGGAAACATTCGTACGAGAAGGCTCCAGCATAAAGAACTCTGCAAAGACATTCGGCAGAACGATTTCCATGTACAGGATAGCCATTACCTGGTTTTAATCACCAAACTTAGCGGCTCACTCCATATGAGGGCTTCTGAAACAACAGTAAGGGACAAAGATGTCCCAAAGTTCATAAAATGAAGAGTGATGGTCACAAATAGCGACATGGGGACAGATAATTGCCACTCTCTGGTATAAAAACACCACTCTCTTTTTTTTATGTTATTATTTTTTAATAGTTTATTGTCAAATTGGTTTCCACACAACACCCAGTGCTCTTCCCCACAAGTGACCTCCTCCATCAGCACCACCTCTTTTCCCCCTCCCCCTTCCCCTCAATCCTCAGTTTGTTTTCAGTATTCAATAGTCTCTCAAGTTTTGCATCCCTCTCTCTCCCCAACTCTCCTTCACTCTTCCCCTCCCTCTGGTCCTCCATTAGGTTTCTCCTGTTCTCCTGTCAGACCTATGAGTGCAAACATATGGTATCTGTCCTTCTCTGCCTGACTTATTTCGCTTAGCATGAAACCCTCGAGGGTCCATCCACTTTGCTACAAATGGCCATCTTTCATTCTTTCTCATTGCCATGTAGTACTCCATTGTATATTATATACCACATCTTCTTGATCCACTCATCAGGTGATGGACATTTAGGCTCTTTCCATGTTTTGGCTATTGTTGACAATGCTGCTATGAACATTGGGGTACATGT
>NC_043702.1:51375115-51407298 GCF_006229205.1 Suricata suricatta
CCCTTTATCTGATAAGTCATTTGCAACTATCTTTTCCCATTCTGTCGGTTGCCTATTAGTTTTCTTGATGGTTTCCTTTGCAGTGCAGAAGTTTTTTATCTTGACGAGGTCCCAAGAGTTCAGTTTTGCTTTCATTCCCTTGCCTTTGGGGATGTGTTGAGTAGGAAATTGCTGCGGTTGAGGTCAAGGAGATTGTTTCCTACTTTCTCCTTGAGGGTTTTGATGGTTTCCTGTCTCACATTCAGGCTCTTTATCCACTTTGAGTTTATTTTTGTGTATGGTGTAAGAAAGTGGTCTAGTTTCATTCTTCTGCATGTTGCTGTCCAGTTCTCTTAGCACCACCTGCTAAAGAGGCAGTCTTTTTTCCATTGGATACTCTTTCCTGCTTTGTCAAAAATTAATTGGCCGTACACTTGTGGACCCAGTTTTCTATTCTATTCCATTGGTCTATGTATCTGTTTTGTCTACACATTCAATGCAATCCCCATCAAAATTGCACCAACATTCTTCTCAAAGCTAGAACAAACTACCCTCAAATTTGTGTGGAACCACAAAGGTATATTTTGTAATAGCCAAAGTAATATTGAAGAAGAAAACCAAAATGGGTGGCATCACAATCCCAGACTTTAGCCTCTACTACAAAGCTGTTATCATCAAGACAGTATGGTATTGGCACAAAAACACAACTTTCAATACAATACTTGCAGTGAATGCTGTTATGAAACACCTAGATGCTTCTTTCAAGGCTGAGGTGTTCTTTCTCTCTGGTTGGTACAGGTGCTACTGTCTGCTCACAGCCCACTTCCTAACCCCCTGCTGAGGAGCTGCCTCCCCCAAGATCATGCCCCTTCCTGACACAGCCCACATTCAGTGGCTGTTGATTAGGGAATACAAAAGCCTGTCTTTCTTGTCTTGATTCAAGAAATCCTGAAGGGCCATCCCAGGTAGATAAGTCCCCTGAAGGACTGTGGGTGGTTTCTATTATACCTGCCTCTTGTTCCCTCTCACTCTGCCTTATTATCTGGCTCCCCTCCTGCTCCAACATGTATTGTTCCTGAGCAGTCCCCTCAGTGAACCTCTTGCAGGCCAATCTCCATCTCAATCCCTTTTCCTAGGAAACCAACCTAAGACATAGTCATCTGATGCTAACAACAGGTGGTGGGATAAACATGACCAATATACACTTGTTCCCATGGTTCCTTTTTTCTACTCTTCTAAAGAGAAGTCAGACTTCGCCTGTTCTGTTTCTTGACTTCTGACCTCCTCCAAGCAGCCTCCTGCTTGGCAGAGTCTTGACAGAAGGAGAAAGGCGGTGAGGTCGAGGGTTAGAGCACTGGCAAGGAAGTGCAGGAGAAGCTGTGGCAAATAAAGAAACTATTCAGGGTTGAGTGGGGATTTTAAGAAATACCATTGTGCTCAACCCAACCCTTTCATGGCATTCAAGCAAAAGAAGAGCAGAGCTTGGATTGTTGGGAAGTTAATTTTTGTGCCTGGACGGCCATCCCACTCTCGGTTTGGGTAACAGTGGTCACAATATTTAAGCTTTTGATGTGAATATAGGCAATCTCATCTTAGATGTCAGTGGTGATGCCAGCAGAACTGTATGTTTCAGGGGTGCTTTAAGATGGGGCATAGTTTTACTATGTCTAATCCACATTCTGTGTATGCTACGAATTTAAATCCACAAAAATAGAATTATAGGTGTCAGGGCTTTAACAAAGATGTTTGTATTAATAGAAAAATAATTAAACTATTGCTTCAGTCTTTATCACAAGAAATATATGAACAACTAACTATTAACACATTCTTCCAAAACACCTATGCATGTCAGTCATGTCCATGTGGGAGCTAAGGATAAGGGGCAGTCGACTCCAGTGGTATAATGGGCTGTAAAAATTTTATGTGCAGAGGACACTCTGTGACAAGTCTTTTAGATTTAGTATTTTTTTCTAATGCCCAACACCACTGGCACATAAGTGGCATTGCTGAGGAGTCTGGCCAGCCTGGAGTACATGCAAGAGCACCTGTGGAGAGGACAAGCAAGGGTCCCTCTCATGTTAGGCCCTTGCAGCCCAGGACTACATCTAACTAGACTCTCTTGAAGTGGGTTTGAGCTGCTTGTGAATCACGGCATCCTGAGTTACGAGATGGATCTCCTATTTTCTTCCTTTATCCTATTGAGAATTGTCAACAATTTTTCTTAAGGGTAGAAAATTTCCAAGATAAGCCTTAAGAATACAAATAAGTATTTTAATTATGCATTTAGGACAAGTTTTCCAAACACAATGTTTTCCTTGGGGTACAGTTCCAAATGCTGGTAGTGATCATGAGCTGTTAGCAATCTAGGAATCAGAGGCAGTTATGTTCCAAATTTCCCGAGATGCTCCAATCTGTCATACTTAGACATGTACCTTCAAGGCCTAAGAGACAAGCTTCCCTCTTGAGGATCTCTGTTCTTGAGTTCAGTTGTTAAATCCAGGGATCAAGGACCAATTGGGGAAACCCAGGACAAGAAGATTAAACATCCTTCAGAGGAAAGGCCAGGGTGTAGTGGGTTGCCCATGTCCTTCTGTGTCCAGCTCGATACAGAGAGCTGTTGGGCTCTCCTGAAAGCCAGTGCCATTTCTGTCCCCTGCCTGTGCTCCTGGCCACCTTTGAAGGTGATTATCAGCAATCAATACCTATGAGCTTTGACTTTATTTTTATAATTTATTTTGTAAACTACATCTCAAAAAATTAGGTCAGAAATACTGACACATTTTTATAATGTTATCTGATGCATGATATATGTTTATGTTCCAGAACAGAAATATACAAAAATTTAGTACTTTGAATCTTACCTTCAAAAGAAAAACACTTTATATTAAAGTACAACATATATGATGGAAAAAACAGAAGACATTTCAGTGGTGTGTAGCTCAATGAATTTTCATGAATGAAACACATCCAAATCAAGAAACAGAACATGACCAGCACCCAGTAAGTAGCTTCCCTTGTGCTCCCTTCCGGTCACTGACCCCGCCAAGGGTACTCGCTATCTTGACTTTTTACTACTTGCTTAGTTTTGTCTGGGTGTTTTTTTTTTTTTTTGTATTGTATGTAATTAGATACAGAAAATACAGACGGCCCCTGACTTAGGATGATTCAACCTAAGAGTTTTCGATTTTACGATGGTACATAAGGAATATATATTCAGTAGAACCCATTCTCCAAATTGTGGATTTCGATCTTTTCCCTGGCAGACAATACGCAGTGTGATTCTCTCTCATGATGCTGGGCAGCGACAGCCACAGCTCCCAATCAGCCACGGGATCATAAGAGTATATGACAGACACACAACTATTCTGGTTTTCATTTCAGTGAATTACATGACATAGCACTTTATTATAAAGTAGGCTTTGTGTTAGAGATAATTTTTCTACTCTAGGCTAATGTAAGTGCTCTGAAAAGTAGATTAGGTATATTAAATGCAACTTCAATTTATGCTATTTTCAATTCATAAGTCAAGAAGATATGTATGTACTTTAAGTATCTGGCTTCTTTCAATTTATATTATGTTTGTAAGAGTCATCCTTATTGTTGCAAGTAATTGTATATTGTTTATTTTTTATGGCAGAGGGTTCCACTGTATGAATAGACCACAGCTTATTTATACCTTCTTCTACACTTATTTGTCATTTCTTCTTCTAGAAGTATTGCCCCTCTGACTAGATGCAAAATTCTAACTTCAGTTGTTTTGTCTGAATCTCTGAGGTCAAACAATGCCATCTGGAGGAAGAGGCTACCCTTCCCCACACTTTTAATTTCTTCCATGTCAGAAAGCCATTCCAGTCCACTTTGATAGCTCAGAGCTACACTGTTAATCCAGGATAGCTCCTACACAGATATGACTACTGAGCATTTGAAATGTGACTGGCATGAGTTAAGATGTGCTGCATGTGTAAAATGCACATTGAACTTCAAAGACTTGGCCTGGAAAAAAAATCATGTAAAACAATTCAATGCTTTTTAGATTGATTACTTATTAAAATAATTCTAACTTAGACTGAATGAAGTATATTATTAGAATTAATGTTACCAGTTTATTTAGGGTTTTTTTTTTGTTTGTTTCTAAAAATATGGCTACTGGAACATTTAAAACTGCACAGGTGACTTTCATTGTATTTTTATGGAAAAGTGCTCATAGAGATCACTCTCTCATTTATTCTTCTGCTCAAAGTCAGAATGTTAGATCAGATGGTCTCCCAAGTTTTTTGTTGTTGTTGTTGTTCAAAATTTTTCTGAAGGTCCTGGTGCCCATTAAAACGAGTACATGGAGGGGTGCCTGGGTGGCTCAGTTGGTTGAGCGTCAGACTTTATTCAGCTCAGGTCATGATCTCACGTGGGTTCGAGCCGCACGTCGGGCTCCGTGCTGACAGCTCAGAGTCCAGAGCCTGCTTCCGATTCTGTGTCTCCCTCTCACACTCTGTCTCTGTCTCTCTCAAAAATAAATAAACATTTTTTAAAAAAACAGTACATGGATGCCCAGACCTTGGTAACGTACGATTGCTCTTTGGCAGTGTGAGATTGGTCCCGATGAGACTCAGTGCGTGCCTGCTTCAGGACGTGAGCACTGCGTGTGTGCTTCAGGTAGCCAAAGGGCTTGGGGAATACATTAAGCCCTGATACCACTTTAATTAAAAATGTGACAAGAGATGTTGATTATGAAAGTCTGGGAGACCTCACATTTCCAGCCTCCATGGAGAAACCACTTTTCGCTTCACTTAACACTGTTTATAGCCGCTGCTGGTTTATACGGAAAATGTGGCAGCGAAAGTTCTAACGATTTATATATGGCAATATAATTTATATGAAGTCATTTTGGAGGCCAGCTAAATAATGAAAGTGTCAATTACTTTTAAGTTTTTGACTACGTGTTTAGGTTTTATCATCCACAGACCACATTCTAGATCAATTCTGAGCATTCATATTAAGGTGGACCCACAAGTCTCAGAGCCATAAAGAAATGAAAAGGATCCTAGTGAAAGAGGATATGATATGTAGGAATTTTTTCCCAAAATGTAGATAGGGTTCCAACTAACTTTATTAAATACCATACTATACTTATATGTGAAGTTTTATTTTGACTTGCTGCTTTGAACCTGGAAGAATTCACGACTGTTACACATTTCATTGGGCAGATAGATTTTTTAATTTCTCAGCACATCTGAAATTTCATATCTCTTTACCCATGTCCTCCTATTCTTTTCCAGTGCCATTATTACTCATTGTTGGCAAATACACCCACATATTTCTTATCTTTAAAGTCATAAGAGTTTTAAATTATTAAAAACCTCTGGAAATATGGCCTCTTGGTTGTGCATTATATTATATTCCTAATCCCCAATTGCCCTAATCCCTTAATTAAAACAGGAGCAATTTAAATCATTGCAGTGATGTTTTCGTGGTTCTATATTTTAATTGCATTTAGATGATGAATATTTGATGCTGTATATTTGTCAGACAAATAGGAATAAGCACTCTGATTCCCCCTAAGACAGTTCACTACGATTTAAAGTTAGGAAAGCCTTGATTAAATGAATTAGGAAATTAGACACAACTTGTAAATGTGTCCAAGGGGCAAATTCAAGGACTTTATTCTAAATACCTTTATGGGAAAAAGAAAAACCATGATGATTTCAGAAAGGATTAAAAATTCAGCAGGCCTAGAGGTTTCATCAGGAAATGATCTGGTTTTAGAATCTCCATTATTTTTTAAGCTACTTTGGGGACTACTTTAAAAACAGCTCAGCTTCTGGGGAATGATCCTCTGAGTAAAGCACTGCCTGGAATCTGTTTTTCTATCATTGGATCCTCTCATAAAAATTAGCCCATTAAAGCCCTTCTCATTCAGTCTTGAGGAAGAATATAAAACACTTATTCAAAGCAGGAGTGGGAGGGGCAACATGGACGTCTGGGTGCCCCTCTGAGCCTGTCACCCACAGAGCGACCTGCTGCACTTAGCGAGGTTTGCGCAAGGCCGCTGGCTCCAGCAAGCAAAGGACACAGCCATTTGGCGTTCTTCTGCAGGCATGAAAATAACTGTCTACGTAGAATGCAGAAATGTTAGAGCTGGAAAAGGACCTTAGAGATGATTGCATCCAACTCCCTCTCTTTACGAGGAAGCCGAGGTCCAAAGGGGAGGCGGCACACTCATTACTGGCAGAGCATGCTCCATTTACAAAGTACATTAAGACCAAAGCAGGAAAATGCACATACTCTCTCACGTGTGCATGCGCTCTCTCGCTCTCTTTCTCCCTCTCTTTCCCTCTCTCACATGGGCATGCTCACGTGCCCCTGGCCTTCTGTCCTCAGTAAATTCTCCTAGGATGATATCCTCATGAGGAAAGGAGGGAGCTCTTTTTCAATTACATACATTTTATTTTTTCACTTTTCTTGAAGGATGATTGACAAATAGAAACTGTATGCATTTCAGGTATTCAATGGGATGTTTTGATATATATATATATAGTTGTGCAGTGATTATTACGGCCAAGCTAATTAACATATCTGTCGCCTCACAAAGTTACTTTTTTGTGTGCTGAGAACACTTATGATGTACTCTCTTCGAGAATTTCAAGTACACAATACACTTTTTAACTATAGTCACTGTGCTACCCATTAAGCCTCCAGAACTTATTCATCTTATAACCAAAAGTTTGTACTCTTTGACCAACATTTCCCCATTTTTCCCACCCCCCAGTAACTACCCTTCAACTCTTTGTTTCTACGATTTCATCTTTTTTTAGATTCGACCTATAAGACACAGTATTTTTCTGTGTCTGGCTTATTTCACTTATTATAATATCCGCAGTTTCATCCATGTTGTCACAAACGGCATGATTTCCTTCTTTTTTTAATGGAGAATAATATTCTATTGTCTATGTTATATATTCGATAGTGTGCATATATGTATATATGAATTATGTATATGCAGACACATACACACATACATCAAATTGCTGGTGAAGAAGTAGAGAAAAGGGAGCCCTTACACTCAGTTGGTGGGAATGTAAATTGGTACAGCCATTATGGAAAACAATAGGGAGGTTCCTCAAAGATTGAAAATGGAGCTATCATGTAACCAGCAACTCCATTCCTGGTACGTATGCAAATGAAATCAATTCACATGAAGAGATAATTGCCACTCCTGTGATCATTGCAATATTATTCATAGTGGCTTGGCTATGGAAAGAACTTGGATGTCTGTCGACAAAGGAGGGAGCTCTTTACATGGGCCTGGACCAATCCTTTGAAAAGTCAGTCGTGAGAAATCATTCAGAGGAAAAATTTCAGGTCCAGTGCTACAGTCTTCAAGGGCGAAAGACAGCTCATTTGTCTTAAGCCCACGGTTGTCGATAATGTGTTGTATGCAAAGGATGCGTAACCTTTCTTATCAGTGTTGTCAGCCCAGGTTTTCTAGTTTACAGCGTTCTCACTGCCTCCCTTCCAGATGGCCCATGTGTGTGCGTTGTGTTCCTCTTCTCTTCACAAGCACACATACATACAGAAAGTGAAAGGCTCACTTAGAGAGTAAAGTCATTAACTTCAAGCAGCCATAGGAGAATACTCCAATTTTTACCAGCAATGTAATAGATTGTCTGATTCTGAAATAAAATATTCATTTAAAAAATGCTCCACCTTATTCTGAGGACTTCAAAGCCTCTGCGTTTGGTTGAGAAGGTCAGACCTCTGCTGCATAGAGGGCCTCTGCTGGGCTTGTCTCCCACACATCCTCCCTCTCCCGTCCCTCAAATCTCCATGCTCTCATTCCCCTCAGCTCAGGGTGTCTCATCCTTGATGCTACTGACTTGTGGTGCCAGATTGGTCCTTGAGAGTGGGAGGAGCGAGGCTATCCTGTGCATTGTAGGATGCTTGGCAGGATTTCTGGCCTCACTACCCAGTAGATGCCAGTAGCACTCATTCTCTCAATCCTGACAGTCAAAAATGTTTCCACATGTTGCCCCCACCTGAGAACCACTGTTCTAGCAGGATCATCCATAGGGAAGGGATTGACTATATAATCCATGATGTCTGCACACCTTTTCCCAGTCCCCAGGGACAGTACCTGTGCCTCACCTGGCAGGGGTCTGCAGCAACTCCAGACTCTCTAGGTATGCCCAGAAGGAACTTGGTGAGTTCTTCTGGTCTTTGTGGCTGCTGTGTTTTCCTGTAACATGCTAAGAAGCTCTAATAGAGAAACTGCCTTCATTAAGGACAAGAAGAATCTCAATAAGCTGGATACCATGGAAGGAACTGGAGCATTAGTACCTTCCTCAAAGGACCTGCTTCCCCCACTTCTGCCATTGACAACACTTCTCAAGCAAGCTGGGCCCAGGGTCCCTATCAGAAGTGAGGAAGAGTTCTTTTTGTCTAATCACCTACTTTCTGATTCTCATGGGGCTGTCCAACCTCTTTGATGGTGATACAGTTCCCTCCTAGGAGGCATGGGAGCGGGGAAAGTGTTGTGGGCAACACATTTATAAAAATACCAAGTGACCCCCTCCTTCAATACCATGAATTGCAAATATGTCGCGTACCAATGAGTAAGGATTATGAATATTGGTTTCTGAAAGAAGTGTTGATTTCAACTATCATAAACAAATTACCCTTTCCTTACTGGCTAACTCCCTTGGTAAGAACAACCAGTTCACAAAACCATGAGGCTAGGGAAGGTGTGTGGGAACAGGAAAAGAGTGGGAGAAGCATTTTGCACTTTATTAAAATAAGAGTATCAGCATCTCTTTTTTGATAAGAAAAAAAACCCCAAAAAGCAATGCATATATTCATGTTTCAATGTTTCCTTCTTCTGGATCATCTCCCAGCAGTAAGATGTATCATTTTATAGGATTTGTGTTTCTTTTTTTTAGCCTCAGTGTTTATGCTCAAATTTATAGGGCTGTTGGTAGGTTGGCAGGTACACACACAAAGAAGATATCAGCAGGCAGAGTCTTTCTCTTCCTCTCTCCTTAATTTCCTCCTTTACATGATAGAATGAAGCTTGGTGTTTGCTTAGCAAAGCTTTTCTAGAGGCTATTCCAGGTGGATGCAGGGAAAAGTAGTAGGACAGAGGAGCACCTCCTGATATGAAGAGGGCAAAAAAGGTTCTTTCTAAGACAGTTAAATCTGTTTGCATAAACTTGGTACTTCTCCTGGGACCAGGGCTCAGAGAAGCCGCCAAAAGGACACAGAGCCAGGGCCCAGAGCCAGGGCCCAGAGGGTACTTTCTGCCCCTCATTGATGATGGCATCTCCAAAGGCAGACGGTCTGATCTGGATGAACACTCTGCCTGATACTGAACTCTGTCGCTAGCTCCTTTCCCCAGCTTCAGCCATTCCAGTGTTGGGAGTAAGGTTAGATTTTGGTTACTGAATTGTAAACTGTAGGGTATTTATAGTAAATGGAGGTATAGAGCTGTAACACTGAAGTTGTAGGAATGTATTTATATCTAATGAATCTAAATACAAAAAAAAATTAGCTTTTTTGAAAAAGAACAGAAATTTTTTCCTAAGTAGGTATTTTGAATCCCAATTCAACAGAGCTGTCCATGGATGGGTCATGGGGTTTAAAAATCCCTTGAAACTGAATGCTTATGCGTTTTCCTGAGATGGTCTCCATATCTTTCATCAGATTCTCTAGATCCATAATTGATGAAAGGTTGAGAATCATTGTCTCAGACATAGTTACAAATGTGCACTATTTTGTTTTGTCTACAATTTTGACTTGCTTTTTAGTATGTAGGTGTATGTATTTGGTTTTTAGTTTTTTTAAGTTTATTTATTTTTGAGAGACAGAGAGAGCATATGCACACACACAAGTTGGGGAGGAGGAGGGTGAGAGTGTGAGAGAGAATCCAAGCAGGCTCCATACTGTCAGCCCAATGGAGGCTTGAACCCATGAACCATGAGATCATGAGCAAAAATCAAGAGCTTCACACTTAACCGACTGAGCCACCTACGCACCCTGGTTTTTAATTTTTTGAGACCAGGTAGTTTAATTGGTGTTTCTCCATAGATATTTTCCTAGAGAGTGGGCCAATTTGGGGTTGTAAGATCTCTGGAGATGAAATTCTTACTTACAGTTGGTTTAGGACTTGTAGAAATTTGTATCATTGAAGTTCGGTGGTGACTTTCTGTGAAGATAATATCAGATTGAGAAAGGAGACCGAGGATGAAAAAAGAGGAGAATATTGGGTAGTGAGGATGCACAATCACCCTTGCACCTTTTCTTCAATATGCCTGAGGTAATTAAGTTCCTTCCTGTCTGTTAAGATACTGCCGCCATTCATCTTCCCCGAAAGAAGTGTTTACATCAGATGTTATTCCAAGAGCAAGGAGTGAGGACTGAAGGCTACTTTGATGACTCCTGGCCTGGGAAGCAGGGCTCTACCCTCCTGTACTGCTACCCTTACACCATCACTTCTTCCTTCTCCAGCACTATATCTCCTCATGAACTGCTGAAACAGGGTTGGGAAGCTATTTCATTCTCCTTTTAGGTGAGTGTGAGAGGGTGTCTGGGTGGCTCTGTTGGTTAAGCTTTTATCCCTTGATTTCAGTGAGATCTAGTAGTGTTTTGGGCTCCACACTGGGCGTTGAGCTGCTTACGATTCTTTCTCTCCCTCTTCTCCTTCCCCATTCACAGACTCTCCAGACTCTCTCTCTCTCTGCCTCTCTGTCTCTCAAATATAAATACATGAAAATTAATAATAAAACAATGATTTCTCACCAACTCATTCCCTGATCTCACACCACAATGGCCTTCTTGCTGTTTTTATACACAGTAGGCACTTTTCTGCTACAGGGCCTTTTGTATTTGCTGTTCCCTTTGTCTAGAATGCTTTTCCCCAGATAGCATCACCATTCACTCTCTTACATCCTTTGGATCACTATGCAGAAGTCACTGTCTCAGGGGGCTCTTCCCTAGTCACCCTTAATATATTGACCTCCCTCTATATGTCATACCCTTCTTCCTTGCTTTATTTTTTCACTTTGCACACACCTCTATCTTCCCTATTCTATATTTTACTTATTCATATGTTATCTAGTGGAGTTTTGGCTCCCACAGATTGTAGGCTCTATGAAAGCAGGAATGTTCTCTGTCCCATTCAGTACTAAAATTACAGCAAGAACAGTGCCTGGCTAATTGTAGATACTCAGTAAATATTTTTTGAATGAATAATCTCAAGAGATTTTGAGATAAAGCTTGCTCCTGAGAAGAAGTACCATATGACCTTTCAATCCAGTAATTTTATGATCAAGCGGCCAAGCTAATCAGGCAAACTGATTTAAGTGACCCAATAACTTCTGTGTTTGCATCAGAGTATTTGTCATCCCAATCTATAAGTAGGCTGTTCTCCTCACCAGGTTAACTTCTGCAAGGGAATGAAATTTAACTCAGAGATGAGGTGTGGAGCATAGAGACATGTTCAATAAATGTGAAAAAAAATAAAAGAGTGAAAGAAAATACAAAAATACTAAGACCAGCCATTGATCCAGATGTACATATTTAATCACAGGGATAAATAATCCCGCTGTGAACATGTGGAGCACATCCTCCTTTGTTTTGATTTAACAAATCCCCTAGAGATTCACTAGCAAGATAAGGAAGAAGCTATGATCTCTGAAGAAATCTTTGGAAACAAGATTTGACAAGGTATGTAAGCCACCTTGAATCAGGCTTAGACTGAAGTGCCCAGGATGCAGGCTGTTATAAAAATCAGGTGATCTGGTGGATATAGACCACCTTGTAGCAAAGTTCTGAGTAAGAATCTTAAGAAAAATATTGGGGGTGGGGCATCTGGGTGGCTCTGTCGGGTAAGCCTCCGACTTCAGCTCAGCTCATGATCTAGAGGTTCCTGAGCTGGAGCCCCTTCCTCATCAGGCTCTGTGCTGACAGCTCAGAGCCTGGAGCCTCCCTCCAATTCTGTGTATCCCTCTCTCTCTCTACCCCTCCCCTGCATCCTCGCTCTCTCTCAAAAATACATAAACATTAAGAAAAATTTAAATAGTAGGAGTGACTACAGGTTGGTTTTGTGACAACTCCAGCTTTCTAGAGTGGCTTTAGCCTTTTATTTATTTATTTTTTATTTTTTAATTTTTTAAATTTTTTTATTATTTTATTTTTTTCCATAATATTTTATTGTCAAATTGTTTTCCATACAACACCCAGTGCTCTTCCCCTTAAGTGCCCTCCACCATCACCACCACCTCTTTTCCCCCCTCCCCCTTCCCCCTCAACCCTCAGTTCATTCTCAGCATTCAATAGTCTCTCAAGTTTTGCATCCCTCTCTCTCCCCAATTCTCTCTCCCTCCTCCGCTCCCCCTGGTTCTCCATTAGGTCTCTCCTGTTTTCCTGCTAGATCTATGAGGGCAAACATATGGTTTCTGTCCTTTTAAATAGGGGTTTGGATACTCCATCTGTCTCATCCATAGAGTGGTTTTTCAGTGCCAATCAAAACCACTGAGACCTGATAGAGTAGATTGACTCAGACTAGTGTGTTGTGCGGCCTCAACCATCTTCTAATTCAGCCTCATAACCAGGTTTCCAAAGCTGGTTAACCAAAATTCATGGAAATTTTATTATAAAAGTATATCCATGATTAGTACATTTACTCTTCCCGACTCTCTTCAGCATAAGTATTTATATCTTTGCAATTGGCATTTCCTTTGGAAAATATGAAGCTGTCTATCACTTTTCTTTTATACTGTTGTCATTTGTGTTTAAAAAACTCACACCTTTTACCCTGCTATCTTGGGAAAGAAAATATCCACCACACAAAAAAAGCCCCTGATCAAGATTTCAAAATCAAAAGGTGGGTCTATCAATCAAGAAGTTTCTCACCCAGTACAGATGGGTTTTCTTTCTTCCTTTCATAGTCTTCTTCTAAGCCCTTTTCATTAAATCACAATGCCAGGCAAAGTCAGGAGCATGCTGTGCCTGTCATTGTGGTTTATAGATCAAATGAATGCCAGTATTAATCATCTTGCTTGATTCTGGAACCTATTAATTTTCCAAGAACAGTACCCCAATGACATGAGTCCTTCATTCTGTGATCTGATGCACTGTCGTTTGCTTTTCCTCCTCTCCAAGTAAACTTCAGAAAATGTTAGTTACATAAAAGCATTTGAAAGTAAACCTTTATCTTTTCACTGGCCAAGGAGATGAAAGTTCCATTTAACAAATCTATACTTTGCCTCTATTTTCCTCAGGATTCTTTAAAATATAGTTAGATTCTGGGTCCAGGCCTATGAGCTAGAGATAAACTTGAATTTCTTTTTCTCTTATTATCAAGGACTTTATGGAGAATGGACGACAATCTGCTCTTGGATCTGGGGCCCTCAATTTTTTGGTAATGAGTATTTTTTAAAATACTCTAAACTCTTTGAAATTTTGGGGAAAAGGTGATGCTGAGGATAAAGTCCTCAGACTATGAAAGTTCTCAGGAGAAATTCTGCATATAGTAGACCCTAAATAAATACTATTCAGTGAATCGGTGGTGTTGGGAGTGGAACATCGTCTCCATCTTCACGCTTATCTACAGTGAGGAGAGGATGGCAAAGGAGCTGGGGATGCTACCAGGTAAGGCCTCAGTGTGCCTTCATTGGGACCATTATTTGGCTAGATCAATACTGGGTTCTTTCATTGAAGCTTGTTTCCAAGTAGCATATTGTCAGTGTATTCTCTTGTACCACATTTCCACCCTTTGATTTGACTCTAAATAATGTCATTAAGTTAAATATCAAATGACATAGCTCCAGAAAATGTGAGTAAAATGTTTGCTCATTATGAGTGTAGTACAGCTCGAGTTACAAAAACAATAAAGTCAGAATGGGACAAAGAGAGCACAGGCTTTCAGCGAGGGTTTTTAACCTAAGGGCAATTCTGTATACAGACGAGGCCAGATGAAGTCCAATTTATGGAATGAAGGTCCATTTATCTTCCAGAGTTATCTGTGCAAAAACATAGAGAGAGAGAGTTTTGGCTATACTGCATCTGTGTTTTCCTGTTGAGGTGACCAAGTAGTCGAAGAACAAAGTTAATCAAATATTGCACCTGGTTTTTATTTCAGCTTTTCTCTGCCTCTTCATTTACTGTTATGTTTAATGCCAGGTTCTGTTTTTAG
This sequence comes from Suricata suricatta, assembly GCF_006229205.1. NCBI lineage: Eukaryota > Metazoa > Chordata > Mammalia > Carnivora > Herpestidae > Suricata > Suricata suricatta. The sequence goes on from NC_043702.1 coordinate 51,389,277, forward strand.
CTTTGAGAGAGAGGAAAAGTGTAGAAGATACTTCTAACATCTGTAGCAATGGACAGAAGAATGGATAATAATAGGAAATGTCTACATACCATCTGGTATAAACACAGATGTGTGTTTTCTTTAAAAATAAAAATCCTGCACTCTAAAAGGGAAGATTTACAACATTCTACATAAAGTCAAGAACCCATTCTTGAGTGGCTCTTAATTAAAAAGATGCAATCCTCCCTGTTTGTTGCCAGTTTATTTATAAAACTCCATTGGTGGGTGCTGCTCATTTTCCCTACAAATTTCGTGTGCAGAGGTCATGGTACTTTCCATAATCAGTGGCAATACTGGACATATTCTTTATGTCAAGTATTACATTTCTTTACTTCTTTATGTATCTGGTATGGTAAACCCAGAATGAGGATGTTCTATTGTTTCCTCTAAAACCTCATCATGGCATTTAAAAGCTTAAAGAAAAAGGCCTAAGGTAGAATTGATAAGGGTGATTGGGCATGTTTTATGAAGTTATACAACTTTAATTCTTAACTATCTGCAAAATCAACAAACCACTCATAAGGAAGATTGTCCTTTTTTCCCTTTCTTTTTTTTAGCATTTATACATTTAGTACCAATAACAAATTCACCAAGGCTACTTAACTTAGTGTTAAACTTGCATTTTTATTAGGCAACCCATACTTCTCAGATTAAGAGGTGTCTATTACATACCTTAGAAAAACAAAACTTTCTGAGACTATGTCCATTGAGAGATCACCAACAGGTTCAATTACTCTAGAAATAAAAATGTAGATATAGTCATAAATATTGGTATGTTGAGATCATCCCAAGGGCAATCTGGAAGACTTCCATGGGCCACTATCTTTGAAAGCCACAGAATGTTAAGATGTCTTATAAACATTGAAAACGATAAGAATTATGAAATGTCTTCTGTATGAATGCTCATAAGCTTCACCCACCAAAAGAAAGAACAGAACCAGTCTTGTATAGACAGAATGTATTCTTAGGAAGATGTCTCTGTCTTTACCCTCTAAGATTTCTCTCAGTGCAATGAATCCATTTAGCCTGGAGAAAATAAATTTAATGTCATTTGAAAAATCTCCTGGTTTTCCACTTCTTTCTATGAAAAATAAATAACAAAATTGAAAAGCACATTCTAGTTATTCTGGTTTATTAGCCTTAGTTAGGAACCATATTCCCCGTACTATTTACCTTTGGCACTTTCCTCTACATCAAGTCATTGACGTAATTATAGCTTCATGTTCTGCTTGTCACAGATAGGTGCTGTTTCTCTGATCACATGGGAGCACATGAAATCTCATGGTACATAAAATTGTCATTGAAGTCAGGAGATATTTGACAATGGTGAAAATTGGGCCCTCAGTCTCTAACCTGCTGGCCTACCACTTTTTGTTGTTTCTGTGTTCTCACTCTTTGATTCTTTTCTAGGTTGTTCTTCATTTGGCAGAGATACCTGCTAACTATGTGCTCATTTGATGTATTCAGGACTGACCTGTAAAACTGACCTTATCTTGGTTCTTGGATTGTCTTGTTTTGCTTTCACTGAAAAAAAAAAAAAAAGATACTAAAAAACAAAGCAAAACAAAAATGAACACAACTGGTCTCCACAGATAGAATCCATTTATCTTGTTTTTTCAAAGATTTCTCTTTCATTGTTTCAAGAACTTTCCACAAATACGCAGTAGAGGAAAAGTGATAACAATTTCAACTTTATTAATTCAAATGTTATTTTCTCGATTTCAAAACTTAAAAAGCTTATCTAGAAAAAAAATGATTCAAGGAGGTTGTTACAGAGTAATTACAGATTTACTCTTAGAGGAAAGCATAATTGGGCCTATGTACTACATTAAGTGAATATAAACCCCCTCTACCTCATGTAGTTAAAATAAACCAGACACTTTCTGGAAATTACAGTATGAAATTCACTCCTGTCTACTGTCTTGCCCTGGTGTTGCTCTGCTCGACTGGGAATGATGGAACAGGAAGGGGCTACAGGGTTCCTACATTATTGCTGAGGAGAGTCGCTCCAAGTTGAGTAAGCTGAACATAGATTTGAAAGATGGGACAACTTCTAAATTGATGTCAGAGCTATAAATATCTGGGAAGCTGCCACCCGAATTTCCAGCCCTGCAAGTAGTTACAAGAAATGGGGAAAGTTCTTTTAAACAAAGATTGTTGCCTGGCTGCAAATCTGGGAAAGACAAGGCAGCAAAGTATGAGCCTCTCAGAGTGGCTTGAGCCAAACCTTGAGGAGTCATCACTGTAGGTGTACCAGACAGAGAGGGTGTTCTTGTTCCTGTACTGGCCTTTACAGCGGGCTGCACAGACCCTTCTGTTGCTCAGTTTACTATTGTTTAAGGCTTTCAGACATGTTGGATGACTCTCCAAATATGGTTTACATTACAGCCCAGCTTATGTCCACACATGTAAAACCACATAAAGTAATAAAAAAAAGTTTACTAAACTGAGACCTACTTCCTATTTTTAATGTATGCCATGCATACACTCTATCTTGTACTTTATAAACTGTTCTTTTCCATTTTATATAGATAGTAAATAAATCCATAAGAAATCTATCTATAAATTATTTTGAGAGAGAGAGAGCAAGAGAGGGACAGAGAGAAAGGGAGACAGGGGATCTGAAGTGGGCTCTGCGCTGAAAGCAGCAAGCCCGATGCAGGGCTTGAACTCATGAACCATGACATCATGACCTGAGCCACAGTTGGATGCTTAACCAATTGAGCAACCCGGGAGCCCCAGAAATCTATCTGTAAATTTTAGATAAAATTGAAGGTCTATATTGTAGAGATCTATATCATATAAATATAGATAACATGTCTTTTCTATTTACATAAATGTTAATCATAACGTGCCAGTGGTCTGAGAAAACAGTAAGTTATAGGAATGCCTGGGTGGCTCAGTCAGTTGAGTAACTGACTCTTGATTTTGGCTCAGGTCATGATCTCATCTGTTGGTGGGATTGAGCCTACATTGGACTCTGTGCTGGCAGCACAAAGAGTGCTTGGGATTCTCTCTCTGCAACCCTTGCCCTCACCCCGCTACACACACAAGCTCCTGCATGTAGGCACACAGAAGTACACGCACTCTCTCTCTCAAAATAAATAAACTTAAAAACAAAAAGAAGTATAGTAAATCCTTCCACAGTGGATAAAGTTGCATCTGCTGCTTTGCCTGTGTTCCCTCAACACCAGTGCACCCAGTTTGCAGAGTTAATTTATGCTTATTACTGTACGTGTTCTGACATATTATCTTTGGGTCATTTTTGTATACTCAGCTGGAAGGAAAACGAGAACAACAAGACCATGGCTGCTTGGCTCATGTGTCTCCTTTCATAGCTCCTCCCAGGACCTAGTACAGTATGTCCATTCTGCTGGATGGCAGACAGAAGCTGCTGACTGCTAACAGAATTACCTGATGATGCAGAAGAAATATAATTTGATGAGCTGCATGGAATTGTATATGCAGACATTTTTTCCCAACTGAAGCATTTTAGTCTGTAAAACTGGTTGAACTAAAGGTTCAAATTTAAAGGCATATAGTTTGTCCATGATGCTCTCTACCATTAATCCTTCACCTGTTTATTCATTCATGCCTCAAATAGGTATTGAGTGGCTACTATTTGCCAGACATTATTTTAGGTGAGGAGTATGCACGTTCATGCGCTCAAAACAGTGTGAGCTGTAAGATGACAGGCTTTTCTCAAAACTGTGGTTTACTAAAAATTAATAATTGAATTGTCTAATTTTGAGTTAGCTCATACAGATTTCTTGTGTTTACCTTATTTTCCTCAAGGTCATTAATGATAGAATCTAAAATAATACCTGATTTAAAAAATTTACCTTACCTAAAGGCACTTGGTAGCATCCTGTTAATCCCTGCTCATGGCAACCTTTGAATCTCAAAGATTGATCATAATGCTGTCTTCATGAAAACTCTCATGGTGGTCCATTCAAGTCCCATCCAACCAATTACTTACTTATCTACCTACCATATATAAACTGATTTATGGGTGTCATATGGTCCCAAATATAACCACATTGTAAAGTTGTTATAATTAAAGCAGAACTCAAAACTATCTGTTGTCAGGGTTATTACTTTTTCATTGCCAGAGGAACAGAATAGAGAGCCTGGAACAGACTTCTGCAGCTTTTAGTATATACCTGAGAGGATGTGGTAGATCCCTCGGGAAAGGAATCAACTAAGCTAGGAAAAAATGTGATTCACCAACATTGCCTAAAGATGAATCAAGAAATTAAATCTCAGAAGCTAAATTTGAAAACTTAAAAATTTTTTAATGTTTTTTTATTTATTTCTGAGAGACAGAGAGAGGCAGCATGAGAAGAGGAGGGTCAGAGAGAGTGGGAGACACAGAATCTGAAGAAGGCTCCAGGCTTTGAGCTAGCTGTCAGCACAGAGCCTAGCACAGGGCTCAAACCCACGAACTGTGAGATCATGACCTGAGCCAAAACCGGTTGCTTAACCAACTGAGCCACTCAGGTGCCCCTGAAAACTTTTAGAAAAAAATATGGATGAAAAGTCTTTCTTGCCTCAAAATGGTGAGGGGTTTCTTAAACAAGATATGGAAGTGCTAATTACGAAGGAGATCGCTGATAAACTTGACTACTCTAAAATTAAGAACTTGTGCTCATCAAGTCATCTTTTTAAAAGGATAGAGGACAAGCTGGAGACTGTGGGATGTGGCACACATAACTGGCAAGAATCAGAATCCAAATGACGTGAAGCATTCCTGTAAATTAAAAATGATAAATATCCTGCTTTTCTTCTATGTTCACAAACTTATCCCTGCTTTCTCACTTTCCACAGACTCTGACTCTCCTATTCCTCCAACATCAAATGACATATTGTCTGAGCGAGTTGTTCGTTTCTATCTTTATGCCATTTCCTCCCACTAAAATACGGTCACCATCCGCTGGACTATTGACACCCCAAACATTTCTGTGGGTGAAGTTCATCACTCCCAAGTACCTTCTTTGAGGACTCCCACCCATCACTGCTTATTCCTTCAAAATTCATAGAGTCCATTCATACTTGGATACTATATTCACCTATTTGTTTTTGAATTCTGATTTTTTAGATATTCTATCTACCCTATTACACTTGAACTTTCCCCCCAATTTAAGAATTCTTATATTCCATTTTACTTTCAAGGTTCTTCCTACTGCCTGGCTTTTCCATCACACAGCTTAGCCTGGTGTGCCTGTGATGGGGACCCAGCAAGCGGCTGACTGACTGAAACCATAAAGATTTTACTCAATTTCATCATGAGCTCTTCAAAAAAAGTAGAACACAATTAAGGTGGATTTATCCAAGGAAATAAGAAGAAAAAGACAGCAGTTCGTGCAAGTAAATGCCTGACAGAGATCTTAGGCCAGTTATACAGACATATGGAAGAGATTTAAAAATATCCATTTACGAAGAAATTGTGAAGGAGGAGGAAAGCAATGTAAACAAGCCAAATTAAGGAAAAATTACATATTGGAGCAAGACAATAAGCAGCAAGTTTCAGAAAACATTTCGACAGCAGTAAAAAGTTCAGATAGGGTGGCAACAAATAAAAATAAACGACTTAACCAATTAGGAGTCTAAGCAAGAGATTGTTTAGAAGATAAAAACCCAGATGTGTTTATATCTCTTACTTCAGAAAAAGTAGGCAGAGAGCTACCTTCATCAGACAACAATTTTCCTGGGACAACAGATGTAGGCAGTTAAAAAAAAGTTACCTGCAAACAAATTAGATGAGGCAGACATTCTAGATACTCTATGTTCATGATTTGTATCAGAAAGAAAGTGATAAAGCATTGATTTATACATTTTTAAGATGATACCGGGATCATAAGATTTCAGAAGGATGAGACTATAACTCAGTAGGAATTAACCCATTCGCTAAAGATTGTATAGGTTGAGCTATCAACAGTGACTTTAGTTTGGGCATTTAAGATGCTACAATTTCTTTGATTACTCAAAAATACTTGAATGAAGGTAGTTATTTGTAAATTGGAACTTCATGAAAACATCACCTTCTAGTAGTGAAATATACGAGGGGAGTCTACCTGCTCTTCAGCCTATGGCTGCTGGGTTATGCGAGCACCAAAAAACTCTAATTATAAGGCTAGTTCGTGTGGAAGGTTCTTCTGTGACAGGAATCCCAAGAATAGCATTTCAGTACAATGAGGCACTGTCTTCCTGATCAAGGTGCCTGTGGTCGACACACATTTTGTGTTGAAACCTAGACATTAACAGTTTTGGGACAGGAATTCCATGCCTCGTGCTGCATGAAATGCTGTCAGATTAGGCCCAGAAAGACAAATGTTTTCTGACATTCTGCATTCTGTATGCACGCAGTTGATTAATATAGATGCATCCAGTCTTTAGTCAGCCACGGCAGGCACCAGGGGTGAAGTGAGAAGAATGGAGACTCTGGAACCTGAAAATATGACATCAAGTGCAGACTCTGTTGCACACCTGCTGGGTGACCTTGGGCAACTCACTCTTCCTAAACCTTATCTGATAAATGGTGGTGGGAGTTTGGGGTTGTGGGGGGAGATCTCCTTCACAGGGTTATTGTGAGAATAGCTTTTGAGCATACATGTGAGAAAAATGTTGTAATCATTAATACCCTGTAAAATGAGAAAAGTCAAAAAGGATGAGAACCGGGAAGGTTTGACCTTTAGGATCTGATAGATCACTGATATCACTGGACGTGGAAATTTGATTGAGGAGACGATAGATCCGATTGAGGAAAGGGTGGGAAAGGATTAGCAGCAAGTGGAGGCAGTTTTTTCTAAGAACTTTCTTGTGTATTTGCCTCCTTAAATAGATTAGGCTTTTAAGTCAGAGACTGTATTTTGTTTTTTAAAAGATATTTCAAGGAGCACCTGGCTGGCTCAGTAGGTTAAATATTTGACCTCGGCTCAAGTTATCATCTTCATGTTCCTGAGTTCGAGCCCCATTTTGGGCTTGCAGCTGTCAGCACAGAGCCCACTTTGATTCTCAGTCTCTCTTTCTGCTTTTCCCCACTCATGCACGCTTTCCCTTTCTTAAAAATAAATAAACATTAAAAAAAATATATCTCAGGGTTCCCTGGGTGGTTCAGTCGGTTAAGCTTCTGACTTCAATTCAGGTCATGATCTCACACAGTCTGTGAGTTTGAGCCCCATGTCGGGTTCTGCTGACAGATCAGAACCTAGAGGCTGCTTCAGATTCTGTGTTTCCCTCTCTCTCTCTCTGCCCCTCCGCTGCTCATGCTCTGTCTCTCTCTGCCTCTCAAAAATAAACATTTAAAAACATTTTTTTTAAATATCTCAAGCTCCACTACAAAGCTACATATCAGGTTATCATGTCTAAATAGTAACTTAAAATTTTAGTTAAATAAGTGTTGGTGACAAAGGAAAGAATGAAAGATGACAACAGCTTTAGATGAAACAAAATCAAAGGAGGTTTTCCATTTGTGTTGTTTTGAAAATAGTAGACCCCTGAATGTAGTAATCGTAAGAGCAGCCTGTGTAGGTATGATACTGTGCAGATCAAGAATAAAAAGGAGGGCTGTACTGAAAGAAGCAAGAGAAGTCGGCTCAGGTGTGGAGGTAGGAGGCCTCACCTTGGAGATATAAAGGCAGAGAAATGTTAAGGTGCTATTTGTGGTGAAGAAGAAAGTTGCTGATGCTGAAGTCAGGTAGCTTTTACCTTCCAGGCATGCAGGAGATTGGTTTTTCCTGTTGGATAAGAGGGTGAGTTAGGGGATTTGAGATGGTTGAATGTTGCCAAAGAAGTTAATATGAGATAAGAAATGGATAGTTGAAAGAGACCTGGTGTAGGGAGATCAGGATATCAGAAGTGATGAAAAGGAAGACCGAGTATGAATTACAGGTTAGGAATAGTGAAGAGGGAGGGCTTAGTGGCTAGATATTTAGTCATTATCATTGGAGTACAGGCAAGGAAAGAAAGGAGTACTGTTGCCTTGCCAAACTTTCATGTGGAATGGCCCAACCTGACAGTATATTTTTTCCTAGATGCTTGGTATGCAACTTAAGAATTGCTTAGAGGAGGGGTGCCTGAGTGGTTCAGCTGGTTAAGCATCTGACTCTTGGTTTTGGCTCAGGTCATGATCTCACAGTTTGTGGGTTCGAGTCCCATGTCAGGCTCTGCAGCTGGCAGAGTGGAGCCTGCTTGGGATTCTCTGTCCCCACCCCCTTTTTTTACCCCTTCCCTGCTCATGCTATCTCTGTCTCTCTCAAAATAACTAAATAAATCTAAAAAAAAAGAAATGCTTGGAAGAAATAAGCTTTCGAATTAGAAATGAGGAAAATTAGTATGTAAATTTGGAAGCGCTATGAAGAAGAACTATTGAATAATTGAATCCGCCTACAGATGACCAGGTTGTCTTAAGAAGGGAAAACTCCTGGGAATAGGAAAGTTCACGTGGGCCAGGGAATATGATGACCAGTTGGGATGAAAACAAATGAAGTTTAATCTCATGCTTCTTAGGATAAGATTGAGTGGCATCCCCAGGCTAATCTAGACAGACTATACCTCTTCCTTGTTTGTCCAAATTGTGCTGTATATCTATTTTTTTATTAAGCAAAATAAATACACAGATTGGAAGAAAAAACTCTAGGTTTCAAAAACTCTGATACTTCAGCAGATTTTTGAACTAGATTTTGAATTTGCTAAAACAGAGTGTATATTACTTCATCCCTAGCCTACTGGTTTTTAGAAGGCATTTATTACTTTTATAACAACAGTTAATATGTGAATATATTATACTTATAAAATGTCTAGTTAATGTAAAAATAAATTAATTTATTTTACCATTTTTCTGTTATTGGGTACTTAGTTTGCTACCCATTTTTCTTCTTATTCAGACTAAAACATAATGAATATCTTCGTACATAATGTTTTGCTTTGATGTGTTAGTGTGTCTCCGGCATAATGTGGGTTTGCTGTGTTGAATAAGGTAACTTTCTGAGATGTTACATCAATTTACAGTCCCATCAATAGTGCATGAGAGCATGCGCAATTGTTTAATAGTCTCCTATAACATGTAACTATGACCTTAGTATGATGAAGAAAATAAAGAGTAAAAACTGTCTTCTGAGGCTTTTAAATCAGGAAAACTTAAAATACATGAAAGAAATAGATGGTATATACCACAAAATACAATAATGAAGGTATAATCAAGTATATTTTATGTAACTTGTATAGTGTGCTTGAAATGTATCAATCAAAACTTTTGCAAATCAGTTTATATGGATGGGTTTTGCATTTCCTTCAATCTGTGCATGCATTGATTTATTTTGCTTAGTTGTGATCATGTGTTATCAGTTATTTTCTCCTTTCCTCTTTATGTTGCAATCAATCATTTTCCAAGTTACTTACTACTGAGTCCTAACAAACATTAAGAATAATGACATAATATTCCTTTAACAAGATATGCTTAACTATTCTCCTTTGATTGTCTTCAGTTTTTCTTATCATTAGTAAAGCAATGGCACTTTCTTTTGGCCCATTTTTCCCCTCTACATTTATTTCCATAAGCTAGAGCCCTATATTGAAATTACTAAGTCAATAAACATTTTAAGAGCTCAGTAAATATGGCAAAAGTTACTTTAGGAAATTTTGCATTGATAAATAAGAAAACCATTTCACCATACCAAAATGTTATATTTATATAAATTTTAAAAAGTCTGCGAATTTGATGGTATTGCATGTTGTTTTAAGTAAATGTTTTTAGGGGTGCCCATGTGGCTCAGTTGGTTAAGGGTCTGCCTTTAGCTTAGCTCAGGTCACGATCTCACAGGTCATGAGTTCCAGTCTCAAATCAGGCTCTGTGCTGACAGCAGCCCCTCTCCTGCTCACTCACTCCCTCAAAAATAAATAAACATTTTAAATAAATGTTTTTAGTTTTTAGTGAGCATGGACATTGCATATACCTGTCCTTTGTCTACACAAGATTGTCCTGTAGCCTAATTTCTCAACTTTGGCTCCTGCCAGATGATGCTTTGTTGAGGGGGTGTCTTGTGTGTTGTGGAACGGTCAGTAGCATCCCTGTCCTCCACATACTAGGTGCCTGCAGCATCCCTGACTTATAACAACCAAAAATGTCTACAGATATTGCTAATTATCTGAACGGGGACAAAAGCAAACCTTCTGAAGAATCTTATTTTTACCAAATAAATTTTCAAGAATATAGTAAACTACCTATTTAGTTGATCTGTTTTGAAAGTTTAGATGCTTGTTGGGGGGCCCGAGTGGCTCAGTTAGTTAAGCGTCTGACTCTGGGTCAGGTCATGATCTCACAGTTCATGAGTTTGAGCCTTACATGGAGCTGTCTGCTGTCAGCGCAGAGCCCACTTTGGATCCTCTGTCCCCCTCTCTCTGTACGCCTCCCCAACCTCGCACATGCATACTCTCTCTCTCAAAAATAAATAAGCATTCAAAAAAAAGTTTAGATGTTTGTATCTGAAGTGAGAAATATTCATCCATTAAGTGTGAAATAACAGCAAGTGAGGACAGGCTAAAAAATGAAGCTTTATGAAGTTTTTTTTTGTAATGTTTACTTATTTATTTTTTTGAGAGAGAGTGAGCAGGGGAGAGACAGAGAAAGAGGAGGTGGAACACAGAGGATCACAAGCAGGCTCTGTGCTGACAGCAGAGAGCCCGATGTGGGGCTCAAACTCACAAACCATAAGATCATGACTGAACCAACGTAGACAGTCAACCAACTGAGTCACCCAGACACATCTTTTGAGGGCTCTTTCTTTCTTTCTTTTTTTTTTTTTTTAACTAACTGAGCCTCATTGAGGTCAATCTGCAAGTTTCGAGATAGTGCCAGAGCTGAACAGATAGAGAAACAGAAGGGCAGGAAATTTGATTCAACTTCCCAAGTTCACTTTCCAAGTAGCTGGGACTAGAATTCAAGTCTCTGTGCCCAGACTTTAGGTCTTTTCATAATCCAACACTGCTCTCCATTCTGCCCTCCATTATGATCCAGCTTGGTCCATCTCCTTTAAAGGAACCTTTTTCAGAAAACCTGCCTGAGGTACAATAATTTTAACCTCTCCACTAGAATATGCCTCTATTAGCATGGAACTCTTCGGCTAATATTTGATGTAACTTGTACTTTAGGATTGATCCCAATAGTTTAAAAATTCTTGGAGGGTAGTTAGGTCAAAGGCTCTGATGATAAAGGGCACTCACAAAACAGTGTTAACTAAGGTAGCTTCAACAGCATCTTGAATTATTTTGTTAGGATTTTAAACTGGCCAAGAGGTGCTGGCCCCTTATAAAAAGGAGATGAGCTTTGGCCAGTAGTAAAGAAGTAGAAGATGTGGGCCAAAATTATTCTCAAATTGGGTACATTATTAGTAAGTTATCTGTAATAAGATGAGAGATGGGAAAAAGTACTGCTGCATTGGAAAATGAGGGACCTGAGAGGCTAAATAAAAATGTTAAATTACTCAAGAGAAAACAACAGGTCCCTCGTATATGAGTAGAAGTGAAAGCAGGAACCATTGTTTGGTCTATAGTAAAACTATTTCATTTCCAAGGAGTGTAGAACTCTGTGTTGCTCTCCACTGTATCCCCAACGGCTAACACAGACTTGTACATCAAACATATAATATTTGGTGAAGAAATGATTGGATGACTATGTGGACCTGGCTTCCTGAAAATCCTTTGCTGCAACAGAGTCAGGGTCTGGCCTTACTGGATCTGCATTCAAGCTTGCGTGGAATGCCTACACTGCTTCCATTCAGTCCAGGGGCTGCAGGTGGGGCATGAATACTAACAGTAAACAAGATCCTGCCTTTAGCTTTAAGAGTCAGACAATCTTATTGGAAAGCTATAGTAGTATGAGATAGCTACCATCTGTCAGAAGTTGTTTAGAGAAGTCCAATGGCCGTCCAAAAGAGAAGGATAGTGAGAGGTCAAAGTCTACAACATATTTGGAATTTGTCAAGAAATAGGGGTCTTCCTCCTTCGCCCTCTCAACTCCTTTCCTGCAACCCTGCTTTAAGGTGACCAAGTGAAGAATGGCTTCATAAGCTAGGGTACTGGAGTTGTAGCAAGTGAAAAGCGGAAAATTAGGAACCATTTATTATGCAAACAGCTACTGAGCTGCTCTTTGTAAGGTACTACGTTTTAGGTAATTATAAGGGACTAAAGAACACGTAGGATATGGTTTCTACTCTTAGTGGAACTTATATCAATACTTTTGATTAACCTCGAGAGGCAGCAAATAAGGAGCTTTTTAAATATAAGATAAACTTGAGCTGGAATTTTGGCGCTGTAAATTTGTGACCTTGGGCATATCACAAATTTACTGATTCTCACTGTCCCCATCTGTAAAATAGTGTTCGTTATTTCTCCCTCACAGGATTCTATGACAGTCTCATGAGACCATGCAGGTATAGTATGTGGAATGCAGAGTTCCTAGATAAGGACTAAAGTGTTAGCTCTTCAGACACTGAAGCTTTTTAAAAATTATTCAACACGCAAAGTTCAACGTTAGTAATTTATCTAAAATTATGACACAGGTTAAAATGAAAAACTTTTTTAAAACTATAATTTTACATCAAAAGGTTCTAGTCATTTGGGAGCCTCCCCAGTTACCATGCAGTTGTGAGTCAAGTGTGCAAGGGAGAGAACTGAAGAGCTAAGCCTAAGGAATAAATCAGCGTTTGTGAAAGGAGTATTACCACATCTTCAGATTTACAAAAACCGGAAGGAAATCAAAATTGCAAATGAAGTTCAAAGAAGATTAATTTTTATATCTATCCCAGAGCAAAAAACCAAACAGGGGAATATGCACTAACCAGGATAATCATCTTGCCATCTAATCAGGAAAGGATTTGGGAATATCATGAAGTTGGCATAACCGTCATTTTGGGGCCCAGCGCAGTGCTGGATTAAGTTTCAAAGGGACAGATGCAAAAGAAGAGGCAGGTTATTACCACCAAGCTGTGGTTAGGGTCTAGAAGGAATATTTTTATAATATTGATCACCTCTGGACACAAAATATATTATTGCCTGGCAAGGGGGATACAATGTATACAAAGCACCAATTCTACTAAATCTCACCCTTTTATGAGGAAAGGGTGAAAGCAAGCACATCTTGGTCACATTTGGGAAGAAGTACTTAAGTAATTAATTTTAAAATATCAAGATAAAGCAATCATAATGTGTTTAATGCAAAAAGGGAAGGCATATTAGTTAGTAAGGAATTTAAGTGTATGACCCTTCTCTGCTGAAGAATATTCAAATAATATAGTAAGATACAAGGAAACAATTCAATCTCCGGTTAAAAATATAATTGCAGGCCAAGAGGTCAATTATTTTTCACCGAATACCAGTGATTCCGATAAAAACAATCCGCTAAGACAGGGAGAGAAAAAGACTAGCCCAGCTCCTCAAGTAAGCCTGAGATTTAGCAATGAATTTTATACCTCTTCTCTCTCCAAAGGACAATACTCCAGTTAAATTTAAAAGGTAATACAATTGGGTTTAAAACGAGACAAATATAAATCACAGATTGATAGCTCAGAAGTAACTTTGTGATTTCATTTAAAACAAACTTCTTACACTTTTTTATGTTGATTTTATTTTTTAGATTTAAATGTCTAGGTCCAATTGGAAATGTCTATAAAAAACCAACTGATTAGCTTTAAAATTCTATCTATTTCATTATTTTTTCATCAAACATGGAAACATATACTGAAAATCACCTGATCAACAAAAACGTCAGTATTTGGGTTTCGGTTCATTGTTATCCATCTTGAGTAGGTAGACATCCTTAAAATAAGTGACTTTGACTTTGTTGAGTTCAGTGACTATGAACAAATACCAAATTTTTGCTGAACCCCAGTTGGGGCTTTTAAGAACAAATTTCACTACAACATGGATGGACTTAGAGGGTATTATGTTAAATGAAATAAGCCAGAGAAAGACAAATATCATACGATTTCACTCATATGATCTAAAAGACAAATGAACAAACAAAAAAAGGAGAAACAGATCCATAAATACAAAGAACAAACTGATGGTTGCCAGAGGGGAGGGATGGGGGCATTGGTAAATAGGTAAAGGGGAGTGGGCTGTATAGGCTTCTAGTTATGAAATGAATGTCACAGGAACAAAAGTAAAGCACAGAGAACATAGTCAATGATGTTTTAACAATGTTGTAGAGTGACAGACGGTAGCTACCATTGTGATGAGCATAGCATAACATATAGAGTCTTTGGATTATTATATAGTATAACTAAAAGTAGTGTAATGTTGTTTGTCAACTATACTTCAATTAAAAAAAAAGCCAAGAATATATTTCTCATAAGGGCACATAACAGCATAATGAAATAAAATGAATAAAAACAAAAAGAACAAACGTCAACTAAACCACCTATTCCATTAATTGCTCATACTATATGGATGTTGAAACAAAGGATTTTCTGGTATTTGTAGAATTCATGCACCCTTGTAAACAAATATAATTTAGTAGCCTATTAAAACAAGATTTACTATCTTATCTAGTTCTCAGTTGCTTTGAAAGTCCCAGATACAATTTTTTTTTTTTGCATTTCTAAGACACTTTAAACCTTATTGCCCAATATGGAGATAAAACTCCTATTTCCCAAGTATTGATGTAAATTACAGCGAACATGTATCAGATATTATAGAGTTTGTAAAATATTTTCCTATTTGCTTTGGTCCTCAGGGTAACCTTATGAAGACGGTATCCTTACTTTCCCATATTACAGACGAGGAAACTGAAGTTTAGAGGGAATGGAGAATATTATTCCAATTCAGCTAGTGAGTAAATACTACATCAGAGTTCAAGCCCTGCATGGATATCCAACAGTAAAATCTCTGCTTTCCACTTTATATGACACTGGAGCCATCTGAAAGTAGAGTTTATAAGGAAAGATTCATAGTGGAGACCATTAAAGAGCTAACCAGAAGTTATAGTTTAAGGTGAAGTTTGCAGTGGCAGAAAAGGAAAATCTGAGCAAGACAATTATCAACCAATGGCACCCGGATCCTGTACAGTTTCCAAAATGTTTCATATACCATTGTCTATTGAGACAAGCCTGGTATAACTGCCCTGTCTTACAGACAAAGAAACTGAGGTCTCCAGGCTTAAAAGTGACAGCTGAAATTGGAATCCAAGTTTTCTGCCCTACTTCAGTTTTCTTCCACTGCAGGAATGGTTTTCAAAATATGGCCCTCAGCCCTGACCCAGAGTGTTGCTCATGGTGGCAAAGTAGCCTAAAATATCCATAGGGCTTGGTTTTATCACATCCTGTGGGGAAAACTGTTACCCATTTCTTCTTATTCAGTAAAACTAAGTGATTTACGAAATCTTTGAATTTGTTAATGTTGTTCTTATCACCAAATTCTTAATCCAATGGATACTGTGACACTGTGGACATAGTTGTTGTTGGTTGTTTGTTTGTTTTCTTTGTTTTTAGTAATCTCTATACCCAGTATGGGGCCTGAACTCATGACCCCAAGATCAAGAGTCACATGCTCTACTGACTGAATTAGCCAGGTGCCCTATATGCGTCCAAAGTCAAAAGGAGTTTGTCTGCCTAAGTTCATCAGTATTTAGGAACCAAAGCCCCAGACATCTCATAAACACAAATCGTAGGAAAAAGGCTTAAATTAATCCCTTTTGGCTACCTTCCTCCTCACTGTTGTGGGCCCTGTTCTTGCTGCATAATCCCTCTGTGTTGCTGCTGTCCTCAGAGTCCTCCCAGTGCTCCTTGCCTACAGCTAATAGTTCTCTGAGTTGGCTCACACCATCCTTGTCAAGAACAAGGAACAAAGGTTCCAGGAACATGACGGTCCAAGAGTTGAGGACAGTAGGACCCCCTATATCAGACGCCGCTGGAAAGGCACAGGCAATGCCAATCTATCCAATAAGCACATATTTGCAATCAGAATATCTAGGGAGAAGCTGTTGTTTCTATATATTTAAATTCTGTGTTTCTTAATGTTTCCATGTTCAAGTATATTTAGAAGGGACACACTGCAATTGTACCAACGCTCCGGCCCCCGGAGACTTTGATCCCGTCTGAGCTAAGGACATGCAGGCACAGTCCTTAGTTGTGTGCTTCTTTCAGCTGTTGTTAGGAAATGTAGCCCTCAGATTAATCTCCACCGTAAGTCTCTGCTATAGGTGATTAAAAATAGACAGGAAGAGAGAAGGATATAGTTGCAGTTTGCAGGACATAAAAAATGCACATGCTGCTATATTGTGCAAACCACAGGGAACACTTCTCACAGGTGTTCCACTGGGCAGAGGTTACTCATCTGCTGCAAGTGCAATCCAAGGTACCGACTTCAGGCTTTAATGGCCCCTCTCCCTTTCTCTGAGCTCGAGATACCTACAGATACCAATACTTATCTGAGCTCAGTAGCAACCACACTGTTCCCAGTTCTGAAGTGCAGGGCACTGGAAGCTGGGTGTTTTTCTCAAGGAAGGCTTTTGCCTCTGGAATTTCCTGCCTGTCCCAGTCTGCCAGAACCCCACCTTACTGACCAACCGTCAGGGACTCATGAAAGACTTGTTTTCAGGATAACTTTCACCGATGGGAGGAGACCTTAAGGCCATAATTTTGTGAAAGATAACTTAAGCAATTATCGTGGCTCATGATATGTGGGTTATAATGTTTTAATTTTGGTGCTTGCTTCCTGTGTGTAACAATTTCAAATAGGCCACAGGTTTAAGAATAAACATACCAGTCAGTGTCTGTCCTTAGCAATGAGTAAGTGAGGATGCATGCCTGGATGTGATGATATTTAGAATTCTAAACTATAAAAACTATGTCAGAATAATGCTCCTCTTCACGCTGGTAGCTCAGGTGTGCTGATGCCTGCAATGAACCCGAAATTCCAAGGTGGTTAATAAACCCAACCTGCTCCTATAGAAAGCTCTAGGATGCTGTGCGTGTGTGTTCGTCAAATCTCAAACCCACCCTGGAGACCAGCATTGGCTTTGGCTGGACGCTAAGATATTTACTCTGGATGATTATGCCAAGACATTAACAGCTGCGGGCTTAATTATTGATGGAGTTCGTGTCAATCATTTGAGAAGAACACCAAAGAATAATATTTTAAAATCACTTGGTCAAAAAACCAAAAAAAAACCCCAAAAAACCTCTGCTGTGTAACACAGGTCACTTGTCATTTATTACTCTTGAACTTCTCCAGTCGAAGAAGTAATCTCAGAAAACTGCTCTTCTGAGATTATTTTTCCTTCCCCCTTAAATGTTTTCTTTCCAAGCGCGCTCCCTGTCAGAACTCAGCACCTTGGCTGTCTGCACTATTTTCAGCAGATGCCCCACATCGGGGTAACCAATGACACGTTGTAGTTTTGAAAACTTAAATAAACACGGAAAGAAATCCAGAGGAGCAGAAGCCCCCCGCCCCCAAGCCTTTCGGATCCGCGGCGAGGCTGCGATGCCCTCAGCGCTGCGGGCCTTCCCGGCTCCGCCAGCAATGCCCAGGCTGCTCAGCGTGGTCTTCCAGCCGAGAGCGGGTCAAAGAGGGAAAGCACATAGTTGGTTCGACGATCTCCAAGAAGAGTTTCACTCTGGGTGACTAATATTTGAAAGATCCGCCCCACCGCGCCGCTTGGCATCCCGGTTTGGGGACCTCGGCCGTTGCCAAGAATTTTGCAGGGGCTGCAGCGCCGAGGCCGAGGACAGCGCGGAGCCGGGGTCGGGACGGAGCCTCCTCTCCCTCGCGGTGCGCGCACGCCGGGAAAGGCGGGATTTAAAGGCAGCGATGCTGCGGGAGACTCTGCAGTGGCCACGGGCCCCCGAACGGTCCCGCCTCATTCGTCCTAGTGTGTGTGCCTCGCAGGTCCCTGCCTGGTAAACCGTCCACCGGCTCCGGCGCGCGGCAGTGGCATCGGCGGGTCCAAACCCCCGGGGTCGTGGGCCGGGCCAGAGGGCCGGGCCCG
>NC_043702.1:51407398-51447903 GCF_006229205.1 Suricata suricatta
GCCCTCCCGCCGCGGCTCGCCCGCCTCCTCCGGGCGTGCGGGCACCCGGGCGCGCCGCCCGCGGGGATGGCCGGGAGCACTCCCTAACCCCCCTTTCCGCGAGAGTTTGCACTTTGTCTGGCGGTCCCACTTGTAGAGGAGGATGCCTAACTGCCGCTGGCCGGGGCTGTGTGCTGAGGCTCCGGGGAGCCCCTGGAGTTAGGAGTAGGTCTGGGAAGCCAAAGGAATGAAGGAGTCCCCAGCGTGGGCTCCAGGGCTCGGATTCCCAAGGACAGAGGGGAGGATGGAGAAGGGTAGAGGACAAGGAGAGGGCCCCCTCTGTGCTTAGCTGCAGTGCCTCTGTCACTTGGGCTTGGAAGTTTGGGGCTGGGCGTCTGTCTCTTCGTTACAGGGAAATGGGTAGTTTGGGAGATGTGGAGGAAGACAGAAGTCCATACTTAGGGTTCTGAGAAAGTTCTGCAGCTGAAAGAAGGTGAAATGGGGGCGGTGAGGCAGAAAGAAGGTCCCCAAAGTTTGCACTTGCTGGGGGCCGGGGGGGGGGGGGGGGGCGCTGGGTGAAGGTGTCAGTGTAAGACGGGAGGACACTGTGGGACTGCGGAAGGGACAAGGAGAAGGGGAGGGGGAGGACCATCTGCTTCGCCACTGTTATTTGCGGGGGCCCGTGGGGAAGAAGGGATTGCTGGCAGGACGATGCTTCCCCCAAATGTTTCCCCTGGCTCCGGAGGACAGACAGTTTTTATGGTGAACCTGGATGGGGGAGTGTTGTAGTCCTTCAAGGAAAATAAATTGCCACCAAGCCCCTGCTCTCTGAGTACAAAATAAACACAGTTTTGGAATGCACTCAAAACTTCTTGGATTAGGAAACGTCATCTTTATTTTCCTACAGAGATGCGGTTGGCATTTCTCTTTGGTTTTGCTTTGCTCAGGATCCTCACACCAAGGTGCACGCAAACTTTAAGATGTAGCAAAAGATGCTCAAATAGAAGAAATAAAACATTTGTGTAATAGGGTCCAGCCTCTAGCTTGGAAACTGGCAGCTTCAGAGCAATGCATGAAGCTGTAGAAAAATGCATTTATCAAATTAAAAAGAAGGCTTTTCATAAAGTCAATAAGCTACGTCTTAGACAAAGTTAAAGGTTTTGGCTTGAAGGAGCTCCCTTAAATATTTCAGGACCCTATTTCACCGGTTTTCGTAGTCCTTTCATCTTATTTTGATGCCATCTGTGCACTGAATATGTGCTGCCTCTTCTCTGTAATAGATAAATGCCCTTAGAATGCAAATACTGCATTGCAAGTTCTGCTGTTACTTAAGGCTTTTAAGGTGGAAAAAAAATTTATTTAGTCAAACTGTTGGTCATAGTTCAGATTCTGTATTTCCATAAATCAAATATTTGTGGATTTATAATTTACACTGCTTCTCATTTCCAAAACTGATTTGAGGAAGCTTGGAATGAAAACCACAAATCAAATAGCTATTCTTGTAGATCTCCTTGACCTCTCATGGATGCATTTGTAGTAAAATGCTTTTGAGAAGGTGACTTCTCCTAACAAAGGAAAAATTACTGCTCTCCCTGGAATCATCCTGGTGAGATAAATGTTTTGTAGCATAATTCCTTATGTACTTCATTTGCATTATATTATTTCACGTTACATAAGTAATGATGTCTTTATAGAAGTTTGACCACTAAGCAGCATCCGTATTAAAGAAAACAGTGTTGATATTTAATAGCATTTTACCAAATATACAGATTCACAGAGCAAAAAGAGAACAGTGAACTTAATGTATCCTTCTTGAACAGAGACAGAAAGGGAACCAAAGGAGCTGTCTCCTCTGCAGTCAAATGAGAGAAGGAACTGTCATTAGTACTTGTCACCTAAACAGGGCCAATTAGTGAGACCTGTCAGCAGTTAGAAGATAACTTTACCAAGTGTTAACTATTATTAAGGATTTATCAAGGTATATCAGGTGTTCTCAGCATTCTTTCCCTCAGGCTACTGACCTGGCTCAGAGAGGGGGAAAAAAAATCCTGCAAAACAAACAACTCCGAAAGGTAAAATGTCTACTTAGAATAATGCTTGTGTGGAGCTCCCACCATGGAAGAAATAAGAATCTTAAATCCTTAGATGGCCTCCCCTTACTTAAAATTTTTTCTTCCAGCTGAGTTTGAAGATATCATTCATTGCATGATTTTTTAATAGCATTACATTAAAAAATATGAGCAATTAGTTTACTTCTCACAGGAGTGATAGCTTCATTTGTGAAGATCTTTGCTCATAGAAGTTAAGAGCAGAATTGGCTTTCTCCCTTTCCTGGAAGATCCTATGTCTTCCAAATCTAAAGAACAATGAGTGCATTTGTCCCAGTTTCCCACTGCATTTTGCTTCTGTGTTTTCATTGTGACTCCCTCTCCCCACTATTTCACTGTTTCAGTATCGTCTTATTCTACCTTTTCTTTTTCATTTTTTTATTCTGCAGTTTTGTCTTGATCCTCTTTGCTTTGTAGATGATCTCCTTTTTGCTTTTTTGCATGTTACCTTTTATTCACTGGTATCCTTTTATTAGTGCTAGATTATTTTCTGGAAGTGGTATTCCTAACTCTACCGTCTCTCCTAAATTTTATATTGACAACTTGAATTATCTGCAAGATGCCTCTATATTTCTCTCAAGTGCCTTAAACTAACAGGTCTAAATGCTAATCAACGTCTTTCTTGTTACATGAAAAGAAGTGACTGTGTCAATTCTGTATTTCCCCCAGTCACCCAGAACCTTCTCTATGTCTTTGCTTTCCAAATATAATTTCACAGATAAATTCTAATGACTCCATCTTTACACGCTGTCTTATAATGCCTGCGTCTCCACCTTTTTATTCCTGCAGGGACTGTCTTTGTTCAGACTTTTATCCCTTTCTAGAGACTACCCTGATGTCTTCCTGACTAGTTTCCCATATCCAGTTTCTCTCATTTCCAACCCATTTTACACTTGGTTTTGCAGAATAAGCTTCTTAAAGCAGAGCCAAGCTCAGTCACTGGCTAATAAACTTTTCCCCAGTGGCCTACCAACTAACATATGAACCTCATCTCTGACATTTTATGGACCCTTTTCAGTCCAGGCCAAAGGTAGCTCCACATTTTTACTTTGATCTTATGGATTCACTCTCTCATTCATTCAGTCATTCATTCACTCACAATTTTATGGGCATTCGAGTGTCTGCTGCATGCCAGGCAAAGCTGTAGGTAGTACTTTTAGAAGTACCTCTTGTATTAGCTCAATGATATGCTTTACATGTTAATTTTCAATGATGGAGTCCACTGTTAAAATATAATCTTATGTGGTTGAAATGGGGCCCTAGCAATCTCATTGACTTCCCCTTAGTGGGTCTGAAGCATCCTCAGAGTCCCGAGTCTCCCTGAAATAATTTGAAAACACTGCTCTAGGCAGAAGGCAGTGTTCCCTCAACACACACCCGGCTTCTGATTTCTGCAACTTTGCTTAGGCTGTTCCCTCTGCCTGGAACAGGCCCTTCTACTTCCCATGACCTTTTCCAGCTGCCAAGAAAGTACATGGAGTTGCCCTGCACATCTCTGAACTCCAGCTTCTGCTCCTCCAAACCCTGTAACATTTTGCTTGGCCTCTTCTTGGAGCACAAGTCATTGTCTTCCTCCTCTAGATGTGCTTTCTGGATTCTCCCCTAAGGGCACCATGCCAACCATGCCAACCTCAGGCCTTCCTTTCCGGATACCCAGCAGGGGGCCTGGGTTATTGTGGGACATCAACAAGTAATCTTTTTTTGGATTTTTAAAAATTTTATTTTTGAGAGAGAGAGAGAGAGAGAGAGAGGCAGAATGTGAGTGGGAGAGGGACAAAGAGAGAGAGAGGAAAACACAGAATCTGAAGCAGGCTCCAGGCTCTGAGCTGTCAGCACAGAGCCCGACATGGGCCTCCAGCTCACTAACTGCGAGATCATGACCTGAGCCGAAGTTGGAGGCTCAGCTGCCTGAGCCACCCGGGCGCCCCAGCAGGTAATTTAACTAGACCGAATTCTGCCTAGTTCTCTAGTCCCGGCGGCTGTCTGTAATAGCTCCTCGTTTTAACAGCCCAGGCTAGCTCTTATAGTTGAACCAGTGCTCTTTAAATCTGAGTATGCCTCTAAATCGCGAGGAGATCTTACTCAAGTGCAGATTCTGGTTTAGCAGGTCTGACTTGGGGCCAGAGGTGCTGTGCTTCTTAGGAATTCCCAGCTGATGTTGAAAGAGCTGATACTTGAACTTGAGCAAGGTAGTAGATAACTTCACAGTTTTGGGAGTTTCCAGCAGCCCCTGCCTCTCTGTCTGGTGATTTTCCTACAGTTAGTGTTTGCTTCCATATTACTTTCTATGCGGAAAGTATTTTAGGCCTTGACATGTTTCCCAAGCCTGAGTGGAAGCTGTGATGATGCCCTTGGATTTTTTCCTTATTTTGCTGAGATAGAGTTGCAATGGCTACTTCTCCCTAATTTATTTTTCTCTGGCCAATGTTGTTTCTTTGTTATATATTTCTTCTTATTTTCTCAGCAACTGTGGTTGTTCTCCTTTCTCCTCTGCTATGATTCTTTTTCTTTCCTGTGCTCTGTCTGGTTCTTAAAATTCTCTTCAGATGCCTTGGCTGACTCCCTGCCCCAACTGTTTTCCTACTGCTTCCAATTTCTTTTTTCTTTCCATGAGAGGAGCCCTTATAGAGGGTGCAGAAGACTCCAGTTCTCATTCTGCCTTGACTGTGAGCAGGAGATGTTGGGCAAAACTGTTTCTTTCTGGTATGTCCCCTTGTGGATAGAGGTCTACGTCAGCACTAGGATGCATGTGAGATCTTTTCATGGGGCAGAAGGAGCGGGTTGGGGGAGAAAACAAGGATGATCCTGGTGTTAGTGTGTGCCCTCATCCAGTGTTTCTGTTCTAGATAAACAATTGTTCTAGATAAGAACTTTTGTGCTTGACTATTCAGAGGAAGACTCATACATCTTACAGGGGGAAAAAACACTACACCTTGGCATTCACAAATCCAGTAGTTTTCAACCCTGGATTCACACTGAAATCAATTCTGGAGCCTAAAAAATAGTGATGTTTTTAGCTCATCTCAAGGGAATGATTTAATTTTTCAGTATTTTTTAAATCTCCCAAGTGGTTCTAATTTCCAGCATGAGTGGAGAGCTGCAGTATCTGGTCTGTAAAGGTGGTATGGAGGGATGGTTAAGAACACAGCATTGTGACTAGCCAAACCCAGACTTTGCTACTCACCAGCTTTGAGAGCTTGGGGAGGTTTCTTCACTGCTTGGGTCTTCAGTTTCTTCCTCTGTGAAATGGGTTCACTTGGCTCTTGTGAGGATACCTGGGGGCATCAGTGGAATACTGTGCATATTGTGGTTGTTGCAGAAACAGTAGTGGTCGATAGTCATACCATTACAATGTATATTCACTGAATTACTTACGGGTCATTTCGCCTCAGAGTTAACACTCTCCTCATCCCTCTTTAGTTTCAAGATACTCAGTATAATATAATCACTTTGAGAAGAAATTTATGAGCATATTTTTCAGAAGTCAGTGAAAGAAAACAGAGGGGGCATATATATTAATAAAAACCAGTCACCCTTATATTTGTGATCCATTTGGTGCCACATCAACTCTATGATCTCATAAATAGTGGAGAAAGATTAAAACACATATAAACAGACACAGAAAGATGACCAGGCTTTCATACCTACTTCATGAAAAATGACTTTGCTCTTTAATGAAGACAGTTCTGTCATCAATAAATAGAAAGGATTGAAATTCATGGGTCTAACGGAGCATTTTATTTTGGAAATAAACATAAATGTGTTCAGCGTTTACATTTCTGAGTTCATAATGGGAAATGGAACTTAAATATTAAAAACCACACACAGAGAGATACCCTGTCCTATGCGGGCTAAAGCAAATAAACTTTTTATTTTCTTCTCTTTTTGGCTGAGATTCTAGAATAGCCATTATACTGTAATGCTATCATCAAATGGACAAAACTAAGATTGGATAAATGGATACAACCATTGTTAACTGAAGGCCTACCTTCCTTTGTTTTCTGTATACATCTGGAAACAAGTAAAAGGATATTCAGTAGTTCCAGTGGGTCTGGCTTAGATGTCTGGTTGTCAGTAATCAGGTTGTGATGCTGACGGCCTCTGAATGTAACAGAACAGCAGATGGCTACTGTTTCTTACTGTTTTCTTTTAGAAGAAAATGTTTCATTTCTGCATTATTTGCTTTTTGATCAGGAAAAAGATTTTTCATTTAAACTGATTAAACTTTTCTAAAGTTTATTTTCCATATTGTGATGTGTAATTTTTTAAATGACACAAGAAGATATTATGACATATTAAAAAGAAATTTTGAGTTACACTAAGAAAAGGTTCATTGTGAGAAATGTTTAGCTAATTCTTTAATGTGTCTGTGTTAAAATTGTGTAAAATTCTACAGAGAGCTGTGATTTTTCATGTGTATTGGTTAAAATGGTCAGTCTCATGGTTGGTCTATTATGCAGTTTTCAGAGTCCAGAGGCCTGGACTCTTGGTTAACTTATACTATTTGCAAATCAGGATTCAGACTCTACTTAATCCCAGGCTTAATAGATTGTTATTTCTGTGAAATATTACTTAAGGATATAAAAATAACTACTACACAGTCTTTAGGGTTAAAAGGGAACTTTGTGCAATATGCTCATTGATAAATTGGAGAAATGAGACCAGAGAATCTTTGAGCCTAAGGAAATTAGACTTTAGTCTAGGATAAGTAAAGATAGAAAAGCTCTTCTAGTACTAACACTAAAATTTAAATTATATAGACCTTGTGTTGTCTTTAGAATTGACACCCTAGAGGTGGGAAAACCATACCTTACAGATTTAAAGAGAGAAGTATTACTGTATGTTTTACCGAAAATATAATGCTGAGAGTGAGAACACAAAGCACAAAATACATTTTTTGTATATAAAAAATACACTTGTATGTAAATACAGACATTTAAATTTTACATATATGAATATTTTTATTTTAATGAATTGGTCATTGCACAGGGTCTTACATAATATTTAGAAATGCTCCTGACTAAATATCTCATTACCTGCATATGCTACACTATTGATGATGGAAAGTAGTCCAGTCTAATGGTTGAATTCAGGCTCTGGAGTCAGACTTTGTGGATGCCAATTTCAGCTCTTCCACTTACTAGCTGTGTGAGTTTGACCAAGTTACTCAACTTCTCTGTGCCTTCATTTCCTCAGTCTAAGAAACAATGAGAGAGATTTTCATGGGATTGTTGTCAGAAAAAAATGAGTACGCATAATGTACTTAGCAAAGTTTTTAGGACTTAGCCAAATTCAGTACTCATAAAGGTAGCGATTAGTGTTCCTAATATAGTTAAATAATTAATATCAAATACATCACAGATACATTGATATCTTTGACAAGAGAACTTGTGCAACTCTTGAGTTTTGCACCTTCCCCAGTTTAAAACTTACTTTGTATTTTTCAAATATATGTTACTTTCTTGTCTCCCTTTTCTTGTTTACTTTCAGAGAAAAATGAAATGAAAGAATAGAGGGGTGGAATTGTAAGCACTACAAGACTCTCAAAAATTTGTAATCATGCGAAGCACAGATTTTTAATAACAAAATATATAACTCAGGCTGTAGGATTTTTGAAAAGACCAAGTAGCTTAAGATGCAGCTTCTGTGAATATGCTTTGTGAACCTGGTACTGATGTCTAAACCTGGAAAGTTTGGAAATGACCCAAATCAGAGAGTGATCCAGGTATAGGAGCCAGCTCATGTAACCATGGTCTGTGGCCAGGGTGGATTCATTCAAAGAGACTCTCCTCAGGTATCTGAATTGTGGTTGAATAGTCACCTGGATCCTCCTGGGTTCACAGACATTTATTTTAACAGCTGCATTGGATTATCTAAGTTGAAATTTAGTCAACAAAATTATTAGCAAAAACAAACAAACAAACAAACAAAAAACCAACCACCCCCAAACAAAACATAATTGGTAAACTATGTTCAGGATTACCAAAGAGTTTAAGTCCATATATACCTAATTAGATTCTTTTTTTTTAAATAGTTTATTGTCAAATTGGTTTCCATACAACACCCAGTGCTCTTCCCCACAAGTGCCCTCCTCCATCACCACCACCTCTTCCCCCCCCTCCCCCTTCAACCCTCAGTTCGTTTTCAGTATTCAATAGTCTCTCAAGTTTTGCGTCCCTCTCTCTCCCCAACTCTCTTTCCCTCTTCCCCTCCCCCTGGTCCTCCATTAGGTTTCTCCTGTTAGACCTGTGAGTGCAAACATATGGTATCTGTCCTTCTCCTCCTAACTTATTTCGCTTAGCATGATACCCTTGAGGTCCATCCACTTTCCTACAAATGGCCATATGTCATTCTTTCTCATTGCCATGTAATACTCCACTGTATATATATATATACCACATCTTCTTGATCCACTTATCCAGTGATGGACATTCCCTAATTAGATTCTTAATGGTCAGTCTCATTTCCATGTGAATAAAATCATTAAGACTCAGAATGTGGAAGGTAAAATCTTAATCTTGTTCCTCCTTTTTGTAGCCTTCTCCTTTCGTCTCATATTTGTGGCCCTAGGCTGATCCTAAAAATGTCTCTAGTATAGTGATTCTTGGAGTTTAGCATATAAAAGAATCCCCGGAGAGCTTGCGAGAAAAAGTGCAGATTTCTGGAACTCACCTTCAGAGTTTCTGACTCACCACGTCTTGAGGTAGGATTTAGTAAAATCTAAATATTTTATCAAAATATTTTGTAAGTATCCCACTTAATTCATAGACCACACTTAGAAATTAGTACCAGTTCCCTAGATTAACACTAGTTCTCAATTTAGGATGCATGTCAGAATTACTGTGGTTCTTAGTAAAAGTCCAGTTAAATAGGACAAGCTCAGTTCCTCTATGATGCATTAACCACTGGACACTCCTTCCTTAAGCTGCTCTGAGTCACCCCTGTGGAGTCTGTCATATGGAATTCTAGAGAACAAGGCTGTATTCTCTCACTGACCACCTATCCAGTGGCCTTCAGCCACAGGTTTTCCTACACCATGGTTTTCCATAGCAATGTGGACTGGCCACCTGCCTCAGTATCCCTGTGAGCTCACTTGTGATATCCAGATTCCAGGGCCCCAAACTAACTGTACCAACAACAACAACAACAACCACCCAAGATGGTGGGATGTGAGGTCTTGGGGCCAGGGTTTTCCCTGGCTCCCCAGATGATGGTTATGCCTTGATGAAGTTCTCTATTCAGTGTCCTATGGAGCTAGCTTTTGCCTACATGGCTCACAGCTTTGGACAACCTCAGTGCTTCTGACCACACCAACTGCAGTGGCCAGAAGGCCAGTACAGAGACCACCATGATTACTGAATGTCTGTAGTGTTTCTTCCCTCTCACGTCTCCAGGCATCTTCCATCTCTACATCCTGCGAACAGCTATTTCTCCTGTCCTTGTGGTTTTATAATGGGAAATACAGGCTCTTTTCTTTCTGGTCTCTTCCTGTCTTCTCTTTTCCACAGCTGCCAAGTAGAGACCCAAGTGACTGTGCCAAATGTACAGATGTGGTGGCACATATTCAAGCTGCTGCTGCCCGGCAGTGAGACCCCTTTAAGCCTTTTTAAATCCTTGAAGTCTTTCTTGCTTCCCTGTGTATAGCTTACATAAGCAGGGTTTAAATTTGTCGAGAATTTCACAGGTTTTCAGATCTGTTGTCTTCCTCTTAAAGTGCTTTGGAAAAAGGAACAGTGTAATGTGCTCTTGGCTGGCATGGAGGAAAGACAACCTGATTGTTAGAAATATTTCAATTCTTGTAGCCGTATTTCTGAAGTATCAAGAATTATGGCAAGAAAAACTACTGTGTATGTGTAACTGTTCTGTCTTCAGGGCATGTACTTCAGTAGACTCATTTAAGAATATAAATTAGAAAATATTTTAGTGTTGCTATATAAAATAATGAACAAAAGTGACATTGAAAGCAGTTAAGTATTATATTATGAATGACTCTGTCATTGATTATTTTAAAATCCAAGCAATAATTTTCTGTCTTGTTATATACTCCTTAATCTATAAAACTTCAGAGATTGATTGAGGGTACAGTGTTATAGAAGTCAGTAGTTTAACATCTCCTCATTGCAAGATCATGTTTTGATGGAACCTTATGTTTAGCCTGATTCAGTCCTCCTAGGGGTCAACCTCTTTCTTCAACAGTAAGGAAGGTCCACTGGTAACTAAAGAGAACAGGGCTTGGTAAAGTTGGGTGACTGGCAAAAAGGTATATCTACCTGGAAAATGTTACCTCCCATCAAATTAAATGAGAAAGGGAGGGAATTAATGCACATAGGAGATAGCGAAGTCTGACTTTATGGATCTTCTTAAGAGATAATTGTGACGTGGTAGGTTTCTTTTCCTAACATTAGGAAAAACATTTAAAAGACTAGATTGGAACTATTCCTTAGGGCTAATAGTGATGCGTGTTGTATGGGATGGGTTTTTAGTAGTCTCTGGGACCTGTGCTTAGTTAGGGAGACTGTTCTATTCCAAAGACCGCTCAAACCAACCCACTTCCTTGTTCCTGTCAAGCCCTGTGATGACCGTAAGAAAGTGTGCACTGAGAGCATGACTTCAGCACTGGTTGAAGCCACGCTAAGCAGCCCAGCATGAAGAAAGACAATTTTCGTGAGTCTCCACACCCTCCTGCTGCCATTTCTTAGCCTTCTTTAGTGACAGGACAAGGCACATGCCTCACCATCTGGTGCAAGATAAAAGGGCTTTGAACTGACATGGAAGCAGCCTACAGACACGTGAAGGGGTGGCATGTGGACAGAAAAGTAGATTCATTCCTCTGAAGTTCCAGCAGGCACAGTTAGATGCAGTGGGTGGGACTGTAGGGAGGCAGATTTCAGTTCAACATGAGAGAGAACTTTCTAATAATTCATACTGTGGAGTAGTGGCCTTAAGTTTCATAGTTGCTCCAGGGGAAAGTAGGTGACAGATGAGAGGATCAGCCACCAGAAACAACATACAAGGCATCCCAAGATTGAGTGGAAGCTTAGCTTTTCTGATCACTACAATCTATCCCCTTTTTGGGGTTATTGATCAAATAATTTGAGGCATGACTATAGGCAGGGGAGGGGGACATATAAGAGAAGAGGTAGGTGAAGAGGTAGGTACTTCTAGGCTCCTTCAAAGATGAAAGAATAATTACCTCACCTTTCCCCCTAGCTTTTGAAGCACATTACCCTTGATGAGCACCTATAATGTGCCAGGGCATCATCTCATTTGACAGCCAAAGGACAGTTCCCAGTGTGTCCTCTCTAAGCCAGAGTTCTGCAGATACTTTCCTGCATCTTCAGTGACTCACAAAACATGTCCTATATACTCCTCCAACCTGAGCTAAACTCCTTGATAATCTTGTCCTATCACTTCCTCTGTTTTCCTTGTGGTATTTGCAATATTAGATTATAATGATCAGGTTTGTATTGATTGTATTGATTTTTCTTACTGGATTGTAAGCCCTTTGACTGATTCATCTAGTTAGAGTCTATTCAAGCATCCAACAAATAGAAGCTAATGTTTGTTAACTGAATATTTGATTACTCTTCCCATTATACCCCTTCCCCAAAAGAAATACCTAGGATGACTTTTGTCCTTAAGGTAAGGAAATAGAAGGAAAAATATCAGATATTCTAAATCCTCCTTATCCTCCCTTTCCATTCCTAATAATGTCCTAATTACCTATTCCATTCATTCTATTTCAGGGGAAGAGGAAAAGCTAGTGAAAGAGAATGAGGTGAAAAAAATCCCCAAAATTAGAGAAGGGAAAACCACCTTTTGTGCAACCCCTTAGTTAACTCAACTACATATGTTGCCTTTGGCAGCATTCCTAGTAGGATGAGGAGGAAATCCTGCTCCTGCTATTAACTAGCTTTGTGACTCCAAACTAGTTCTGTGACCACCTCATTGTTTCTTCCCAGTAAAATGAAGAGTTTGTCGACACCATTTTCAGGGACTCATTCAGGTCTGAAATACTGCAGTTCCTAATCTTTTTTTTCCTTCCTGAGGTTTCCCAAAGTCCTTTGCCACTGCCTAGTATTCTCCTGGGTAACCAAGAATCTAGAACGATGATGAGAAGCAATGTTGGGAGGTGACATTGGGGAAAAAATTGTGTTCTTTGTGCTCTGACACATTGGCTTGAGTCCCTGCTGTGTGGCCCTTAGGAAAATTGTAAACCTCTCTAGGGTAAGGACTCCTCTCCCGTAAGATGGCCAGGATATTCCATACCTCCAGTGCTACAAGCACTCAATGAAATAACGTGTATGAAATGCTAATCCTGCCCCAGAAACATAATAAGTACCCCCAAAATGATAATTATTATTTGGAAACAGTCCCCCCATCTCTCTATTTTTCCCCACTTTTCTCCAACCCCTGAAAGACACCCACACACAAGTCCCAAAGAAGTTTTCTTGGCGTAGTTATATTGTGCTCTTACGCATCATTTCCCCTCCTATCCATTAGTAGAGAATAGTCAAGGTCTCTTCCTGCCAAAGCATTCTGCTCCCCCATGCACAGTGGCCAAAAGAGCAACCCATTTCACAGTGACTGGGAATATATTTATTTTAACATTTACCTAGAAGACATGAATATTACTGAGGAGACACTGGCAGTGGGTGTGGGGTTGTCTGTCTTAATATCACATAATGTATCACACCCAGCCAAGATTCTTTTATTTGCAGAAGCTTTGACTGAGCAACAGTGACACAGCAGCTCCTGAATCTGACAGTAAATAGACACCTTATAAAAATTTATGAAGTTCAGGTCGTAAAGAACAAACTGCACATACTGAGTAGTAACGCTTCTTATTAAAATAATTTCATCTTTAAGTTCATGGTCTCCGTATCGCCAATAATAGAAGCCCATGCTACGGCTAGAGACCTCAACAGCCTGTAAACTTTTATATGGGCTTTTGAAAAGGGATGATAGTTTTACGAGATATGATTTTCTCATCTCACCAAATTAGATTATTTGAGAGCGTCCCTGGATGTAAAATTTCAATCCTGAGTAAATGTGTACCTCTGAGACTCGTGGAGCCTGCTAGCAGAGTGGAAGTGGAGCATAATAAATCTGCCCTGAGCCCATTTCTCTCCACACAACTCCATAATTCATTCTTTGCTTGGTACCCATGACCACTTTTCCCCGGCTAATCAGTCTGCATCCCAGGCTGGCTCCTTTCACGTGCAGTGCCTCCTTCTAGGGCGGACCTCGCCTCTAGCCATGCTCTCTTGCTCATAGGCTTCTTTCTGGAGCTTGTGCGCTCTCATGGACCCTCCATCCAAGCCGCTCCTCATCATGTGGCAAGTAGTAACTCTAGTTCTAGGGTGGCATAGTTGTTGCAGTATACTTTTAAAAAGATACTCTGTTTAAAATGGACTAAAATAGATAAGAGCATCTCTGAGGATCTGTAAACCCAGTA
This sequence comes from Suricata suricatta, assembly GCF_006229205.1. Taxonomy (NCBI): domain Eukaryota; kingdom Metazoa; phylum Chordata; class Mammalia; order Carnivora; family Herpestidae; genus Suricata; species Suricata suricatta. Next base: position 51,420,944 of record NC_043702.1, read on the forward strand.
GGTATTTCAGTTTTTCTTTCCTGAATCTCCTCTGAGGGGACGGGGGGAATGACCTGCTACTGAAACTACATGTTTCTTTTTTTCCCCTGCTTCATTGATGAGGATGACTTCTTTTTTTGTTCCTCTGATTTTCTCCTCTTCATCCGGTTCAACATTGCTTTGGTCCGAGGGCACTGCTAACATCTACTGCCACAAAACTAAGAGTGGCCACAGATGGCTTTCAAGGAACTTGAAGAGAAGAAAGAGTTTAGGAAAGTGTCCTCCAGTGTGGAGCTTAGGCAATAAAACTGAACTGGGAATTAAACACATTGTTTCCAGTCCCATTTCTACCCTTAATTATTTTTGTGGTATTGCACATGGAGTTTATTTTGACCAGCTCTCACTTCTGTCATATGTAAGACAAGCAGGTAGCAGTAGGTAAATTTTAGTACAGAAATTATATAAATTATAAATTATATAGGCATGGAAAATTATCTTCTGTTTCGTCCTACAATTTCATTCACTAACTTAGTGTCTTGAGACTGTTTTAATGGAACTCAGGACTTTGGAAGATTTTTCCAGAGGATTGTGCTATTGTGCAGGGTACAGTCCAGGGGGCCACTCAGAAATAACTTTGTACAGAAGACCAGGTAATTAGCAGTGGCCTGGCCAGAGGGCAGGCACCTAGACCAGCAGTTTGAAGCAGAAGCAACAGCATCCAGTTTATTAGTTTCAGGAGAAGAGTTACCTTTATGTCCTTCAGTGATTTTAAAGTCTGTTAATTGAGTAGCTACTTAAACTTTTTTGATAATGCATACACCTAAATTTATTCATCCATTTTCTCTTCAACTCCCTAAATTTGTTAAGAGCCTCTATTTCTTGTCTGGTATTATAGGAAAGGAAATGGAAGCCCTAACATGCCCGGAGTGGCACAGCTCAGGGGCAGAGCAGGACAAGGATCTCACCAAGGAGAAGAGACTCCTTAGCTGCTTAGGGCTCGTCCATGGACAGGCAGCATTGATGTCACTTGGAAGCTTGTTTTAAAATGTTAGGATCTACCTCAGGCCTACTGAATCCAAACTTCCATTTTAAACCTCTCCATGTTTCATTTGCACATTGAAGTCTGAGGACAGAAATGGGGTGGAGCCTCCTGCTTCCACTGCAAGTTCCTTTCTGTTCCATGCTTCTGACACAGGGTCAAGTCCTCTGGTTCACTGAGGGGCCACTCTATAAAGGAAAAATATGCCCAAGGTGTCTTGGGGCAGCTTCCTTGATTTTATATGTGAAATAAACAGAAAGGTTTTTCCTCCCAAGCATTTCCAGGGGTTATATAGAGTCACACAAATAGGTAAGCAGACTACGGAATATTTGTCTCATTTAAAGGCTTTACAAGTTAGTTCCTGAGCAAACTGCTTCCTAATAGCACTGCCTCATATCAGCAAATTCCCACTTAAAAATATGCAAATCGAACAGGAAACATATCTCATTAGACATCTGAGTGATTTGTATCATTTAAATTAAACCTGTACTTCTGTTTCTGAAGTGACTTCAACATCCTAAGGCTGTTGGATCCAACTAAGTTCCACATTTTGAAAATAGACATGCTAGATATTTTACAAGAATATGGTTTTAAAATGTAAACATAAAAGTAACCAAATAACACCAAATTTGGGATATAACCATGCACTACTTACTAATTTGATAGTCAGCAAGTCATTAACTCTCCAAGGTGACTTTCCACAACTAAAAGTCACTGCCACATGCAAGTATGTCAGTGGGGAGGAGACTGTCTAAGAAGAGAATCTTTGAAATATTCCCTTTGTCTTTCATCATCTTGCAAAAGAATGAGTTGGCTTTGAAAAAGTCCTGCCAGCCACACAACATGACAACTTTTGACGTGCCAACGTAGTTGAACAGGACACAGATGAGTGACTCATTTTGTTCTAAGATATCTAAGACCACCTTAAACATATTTTGAATTCTAGGACACCTGAAATCAAGTTGTAAATATGGAGCCATAAATCATTTAGTCCTTGCATTCCTTAGGAAGTACCTAGGGTTCCCCCAAATAGGGAAACTCTTGCCAATTTCCTAGTGTGGCCCATCTGAAATGGTCATTTGCGCACATGATGTTTTGCCCATTCAAGCCCAGAAAATAGAACGAGAGCTGCAAATCTTCACAAATGTGATGTGAAAAATGCACATGTGATCCATACAGTTCTTTTATATGAGAGGCAGATGTGACATGCCCTTTGTATGATGAGTTTATCTTTGATTCCTGTCCCCATCAATTTTAGTGATACTTGCTTTTACCTTTACAGGCAGAATGACATTTTTGTTCTGGCTGAAGTTCCCTGGGTCGACTGCCTTCAATATCTGCAGCCCATCTATCGCTGAGATTTTATATCTCTTGAGGGTGGCATTATATTCTGCCTTGTTATGCAGGACTGGTTTATTTATTTATTTATCTCTTACTTGTCTTATATTCTATTGCCTTCTTCCATTCATTGCATTGTACCCAATCAGATCATTGATTCACCAAAGAATTGAACTGGGGATAGGCTATCTATTTAAGTAAATGTATGTCATAAGTTGCTACCAGGGCATACCATGTGTATAGAGAAAAATATTCTATAATAGATATCCTAGGCTATTCTTCTGAGACTCTTAAAACATTACCATCTTGGAGCACCTGGGTGGCTCAGTCGGTTAAGCCTCCGACTTCGGCTCAGGTCAGATCTCACGTTCGTGGGTTCGAGCCCTGCGTCGGGCTCTGTGCTAACAGCTAGCTCAGAGCCTGGAGCCTGCTTCCGGTTCTGTGTCTCCCTCTCTCTCTGACCCTCCCCCTCTTATGCTCTGTCTCTCTCTGTATCAAAAATAAATAAAAAAATATAAAAAAATTAAAAAAAAACATTACCATCTTTAGGGGAGTTAGAGTAAATCTGGATTGAGAAAATCATTTGGGTCTGAGGTAATCAATTTTGTGTGTTGTTGTAGTAGTGACCTTATGCTCTTGATGTTTGAAGGAAGGATTATCCCTGGTGTGTGGGTATTTTAATGTCACCAAGTCAAGGTTACCAAGAAAGGCAATGGAAAAAATAAGTCTTCAATATGGTTCTTCAAGTACAGTAGTTTATCATACTACATTGGAGAATTATGGTTTTTATCAGGAATACCTTTTGTTATTTGTATTTGGAATACCTTTTGTTATTAGAGTCTTATTTATGTTGAGAGTGATAGAGCTTGAGATAAATAGTGTTACTTTTTTTTAAGGCCACAATTAAACATCCTGTACATTTTTTTTCATCTTGTACATTTTTTCATTCCTGGAGAGTCTTACTGACTCTTTGTCTACCTTTCTGCCACCTTTTTGCCCTAATGATAAGCTAAATGGTTTGGTCTTTTTATTCAAAGTGTTCCTTTAATTGAACAATTATATCTTCACTTTGGCTTTCTTCCTTCCTTCCTTCCTTCCTTCCTTCCTTCCTTCCTTCCTTCCTTCCTATTCTTTAATTTCAAATTTTGTTTTATAGAAAGAACAACAATAACTAGCAACCAGAGGACACAGGCAACCTTACTATGTGTGGTAGTGTTTTAAGCACTTAACATGTATTAAATCATTTAATAACAAGATAGACATTATAATCATCCCCATTTTACACATAATGAAACTGATGCTTAAGAAGTTGAGGAACTTTTCTGAGTCATAGGACTAGTAACTGCAGAGCATGATCTTGAACCCCATTGTTACTGACTCTAGTGACTCTCACTTTCATCACGGAAACCATAATGTAAGAGTAGAAAGGAAATTTAAACATCATCTAGTTCAAACTATTGACTTGACTAGGCCAAGAGAGGTTAAATACCTTACCTTAGGTCACACAACTAGCAAATGGAAGAGCCCATTTCATTTGGTTCCATTTTTATGGAAGTTATGTAGGAATGTTTTATTCCAGATACTGGCTAGCCTGGATCAGCTGTTGTCTCTGGGTCCGCTGCTGTCACAAGGAGTGTGGGCACACTGCACAGAATTGTTCAAAATGGCTGCTACCTCCCTTGTCCCTCAAGCTGCAGGTTGGGAGGAATCTTCACGGCTGGGCAAGGAACAGCTGCAAATGCTGTTCACCGTGTGGGGTTGTTATCTCCCAGGCTGGAAGCTCAGTTCTAGCCAGACTCTCACTGAGCCAGGAAGCCAAGTTCCTGTTAGGGAATTTTCCATGTTATTAGGATTCCTCCTCCCCTCAAAGAAGACCAAATCTAGGATGAAATCCGTCTGTCTTCGTTGTCCTTTGCTCAGTCTACTCTCCAGGCCCTGCCTCTCTTTTGAAGATAGATTGAATTTGACAGATGGAAAACCAGCAGCAGTCCTGAGAATGGCTGCCAAATGGGACAGAGGAGAAGGTGATCTGATGGGTTGTGGCATTGAACTGAAAGGGTATGAACATCGATGCATGAGTGAAGACAATGAATGGTGACCCTCTTGAGGAAAAAGCATTTTTCATCACTGAATAAACCGTGCTGAAGGATTGGGAAAGGGAGAAAGCAGCTACTGGCGAGCCACTGCTTTCTGTCCTACACCAATGTTACAGAGTAGCTTGCCTAATGGTGCTTCAACATAAATGTGTGTCCTGACTGGACTTCTTTAAAATTTTAGTCATGTATTCTTCTGACCACAAAACTAAACTTATTCATGAAAAATATGAAGAAAGAAGTGATGATTCACTGAGATACCCACGCAGGTGGAGTCATGATTCACTGTGATAGTTTGTTTTACTCTAGATGGGCACTTCCTTTCCCTTTCCAAGCAGGCAGCCAGGCCTGTGTGCTCCCCTGGCCTTGGAGGAGAGTTATCTTGCAGAGAAGAAAGCAGAAGTTGCCTGTAATAGACAGGAGACTGACTTTGGTGTTCTAGAGTCCCCTGGAGGGGACTATATTCCCAGAAGGAAAGGGCAGCAGGGACCTTTGAAAAGGGTAAGCAGAGAAATATGAAAGAAAGAGAGTTGATTTCCTAAAGTTACTGTATTCAACGTTAGTCTCCTTCTTTGGAGCATACCAATGCTGTGGCAGGACTTTGTGAGGGAATGTGATACATTTAGAGAAGCCATGTATTTTATCATAAGTGTCTCCAGCCTGGGGAAAAAAAAAAAATCCTACAGCACATAAAGCAGGGGCCTCAGCACCAAAGGAGAGGCCTCCAGTTCATGAGTTTTTTTAAAAAAATGCAAATCTGAGCATGTGTCTCAGCAAAAGATCCCTTTCTTGACATCACATCTGTAGGAGAGAGAGAAAGTTATTCTAAGCAGGTGAACTAGCATGTGAAAATTTTGAAGTTAACAGCACACGTGCTCTCTGCATGACTTTCTTCATCTGGATCCTGGAATTATGTTTATAAACAGCTGGAAGGATGGGCCAGGGCTATTCATGGGTGGGCTTGACTGCCATCTGGTGGAGTCTCTGTGGGCCAATGATTTTGAAAAGTTTTGAAGGAGCATGTATCATTTTTCAAATAAAAATTTACACAGAAATTCCATGAACTCTCGTGCTGTACCCTCCACCACTTAGCCTTGAACTCTTGAGGCATCTCTATGTGACAGTGATTGATCAGATACTCATTATCTGATCAAGTTTGAGATGTAGAATGATGATTACAATGGTGGTATGAAGATACACAGAGAAGTAGAGATAGAGAAGCTTAGACTAGATTCAAAGATACCAATATAGTGATAAGAAATTTCTAAACACAAATGGGTGATGTAAAAATAACTTCATTTTCCCTAGGAATTTTAGTTTCTCTTGTGAGCCTCATTTGATTTTATGGTAAAAACTTAGTTATATAATTGAGGGTCACAATTTTCTTCTCTGATTTGGATCTAAGTCCACAGAGTGTTTATATACATGTACAACCACCACTTACTCAAAACTTAGTTAGGGACAGTACAGATACTTTACAAATTTGAACTCATTTAATTACTATAGTAACTTTTTAGGATATACAGTGTTATTATCTCCCCTAATAGATAAAGAAACAGGCCCAGAAAGTTGGGTGACTTGCCCAAGTCAAATAGCTCTTAATGACTAGAGCTAGGATTTGAACATAGGCAGCTCTCTACCTGCTGATCTCCAGGATTTTCATTCTTACCCAGTGCAGCTATGATGTGGAGGTGTCCATATGGATCTGCTTTTTCTCTATCACATGTTGTTCTAGCACATCGTCCATGCAGGTTGGTCTAGAACCTCCAGAATGTTTCATTCAGCTACTCATAACCTGTACTGTGCCAGGAGGGAACTATTAAAGCTGTCTAAGACTCTACCTAGATTAGTGTATTTCTTTTAAAAAAATGTTTATTATTTTTGAGAGAGAGAGAGAGAGAGAGAGAGAGAGAGAGAGAGAGAGAGAGAGAACAAGCCGGGGAGGGACAGAGAAAGAGAGAGAGAGGGAGCCATAGAATCCAAAGTAGGCTACAGGCTCTAGGCTCTGACCTGACAGCTGCAAACTTGATGTGGAGCTTGAAGTCTGACACTCAACAGACAGCCACCTAGGTGCCCTGGTTAGTGGTTTTTATCTGGGATTCCCTCCTCCACCCTACCCTGGGGACATTTGGCAATGTTTAGAAATATTTTGGCTATCCCAACTGGGGAGGGGATTAGGTGGATAGAGGCCAGGAATGCTGTTAAACATCCTATAAAGCACAGGACTGTCCTTACAACAAAGATTTTTTTCGGACCAAAATGTTAATATTACTGACATTGAGAAACCCCAACAGAGACATGAATATAGCACATCACCCATTTATTTACAAAGTCATAACTTATTCTCAGGGCTCCATCTTCCCAAGAAGGTACAGATTCCCTAGCTTCTTATATACACCAAATCTTCTGGGGTTTCTTTTACCTTTCCTTCCATCTGAGCTCAGTGAAAGGCTGGTGAGTGGGCTGGGACCTGGGCCCCCCTTTTCAGGTATTCACTTAAGTCCAAAGTCTCTGCAATTACCCCTTAACTATTTCCCTTTCTCTCCCCTTTTTTTTAGTCTAAATGTAGGAAATTTTGCTCTTCCTCATCATATTCTTCCAAGTCTGTTGCCCATGAATTCACCTAATGTTTGAAACTCAAACTGCAGGAAATGATCCCCCCCCCCCCATTTTCTGCTATTCAATCTCTTTCCTGGGGATAATAAATACAGAAAAGTCAGCAGACTGAATGAAGTTTTCCTGAACTACAAGAAAAACCTTAGTTTGTCCATGTCAGCATTTTGCAATCTATATTCTGAGATGCACCACTGACCCTGGAGATGTCCCTGGGTTTTCTATGAAAAGGGAGAACTCCTATATTTGGTCCCCCCTCTAAGAATTTGCAAGTCATATAAACAAGCTAAATGTGTTCATCTCAGGACTTCCCCACAGTATTTGATAAGAAAATATTTCCTTTTCATGGAATCCTCCAGAACAGTTTGTACATAACTTGAGAAATGCTAGTGTATATGATAAATGTGGCCTTTATCAAAGCATTAGCAGAGATAAGAGGAGGTTCTAGAGATGCTAAAATTTAAACTCACTAGGACTTGATGAATGATTGATTCTCGGAGGTCAAGAAGGAAGAGAAATCAATGTAAGGATATCGAAACTTCAAAATGAAAGGAACAACTTTTGTATCATTCCTTATATATCACAATATATTAGGCACCAGAGAATTTTAAGAGTATAAACCACAGAGTGACAACACTGAATTTGTTTCTCCTGGATTTTTTAATGGCTTTTCGAGTGGTCTTCTAGGTTTTGTTCATGTCCTCCTCTCATCTCAATGCCATAATGCCACTAGAGAAATCTTTCTAAACAAAGATGCAGGCATGACATTGCTCAGATTGAAGAACATCCATGATTCAGTTTTGCACATAGACAATCCAAACTCATTTGTGTCGTGTTTAGAGGACCTTGTCAAAATCTTTGTGAATATGGATTTAACCTGGTGTGGCGAGAAATAAGCAACTTGTTCTTACTCAGCAAGATCTTGCCTTGCACTGCCAGTGCCTATCTGCTTATTTTAGGGGGCCTAGGGGACAAGACAGACCATGCTGGGGACCTTGCATCTGCTCTTATCCCATTTTAATGCCTTGATTCTGTATGTTTGAAAATCTAGCTATAATTTAATCTAATCTATATATATTTTTAAGTTTATTTTTTAGAGGAAGAGAAAGCAAAAGTTGGGGAGGGGCAGAGAGAGAAGGAAGGAGAGAGAATCCCAAGCAGGCTCTGTGCTATCAGCACGGAGCCTGACATGGGGCTCAAACTCATGAACGATGAGATCATGACCTGAGCCAAAATCAAAATTTGGACGCCCAACCAACTGAATCACCCAGGTACCCCTTTAATCTAATCTTAGAAAGGAAGTATTGTGTGGCCTGTCTTGGCCTGTGGTTCTTTTCCATTTGTCCTCTGGTTCCACTCTGCCCCTTGTCCACTGAACTCTCTGCTATGGGAGACTCACCTGTATGGGCTGGATCTACAGAATCTCTTGCCCTCTGTCTCATAGTTGGGTTTGGTTAATGGAAAGTGCTGGCAGAAGATAGGAAGAAGGTAGGAGCGTGAGATCAGAGTGTTTATTTCCTGGACCCTGTCCTGGAAGGGTACCACAGGCTGGCAGTGTCCTGTGCTGGTCACTGCCCCTGTCAGTATGGCCTCCCTTATGCTCTCCAGATTCAGGTAACTCCTCTGGGGGTAGTAACACCATCCCCATTCAGACCCCTCATTCTTGCATATCCCTGTGGTTCCTCTATGTCTGACTCTGCACTTGTAAATAATTCTTTAAAAATAAAGAATTCCCGGCTTCAGTGTTGTATTTCTTTCTCATTGGGACCCCAACAATGATCTAAAACACTTCGAATTTTTAACATCTGTGAAAGATTTCAATGATAAAGAATTAAACTAAACAGAGATACTTATCACAAAATGTCCATTTTTGTGCTTCACTTTATATCATTTCAAATGCTATCATAAAATTATAAAAGAGAATACTACATTTAAAAGTGACCTTAGGGGTGCCTGGGTGGCTCAGTTGAATGTCTGACTTTTGATTTTGGCTCAGGTCATTATTCCAGGGTTGTGATATCAAGCCCTGCATTGGGCTCTGAGCTGAGCATGGAGCCTGTTTAAGATTTCTCTCTTTCTGAGTTGGGGAGAGAGAGGGACGCAAAATTTGAGAGACTATTGAATACTGAAAACGAACTGAGGGTTGAAGGGGAAGGGGGAGGGGGGAAAAGCGGTGGTGGTGATGGAGGAGGGCACTTGTGGGGAAGAGCTCTGAGTGTTGTTTGGAAACCAATTTGACAATAAACTATTAAAAAAAAAAGATTTCTCTCTCTCTCTCACTGCCCCCTCCTCTACTTACACGCTCTTTCTGTCTCTCAAAAAATAGGCAAGATACTGTTTAAAAAAAAAAAAACTAACTTTAGAATAAGGATAGTATTCATTTTCTGGTCAATAAAGGCCACTTTTTGTGTGATCCATTGACTGGAAAATTTTCTAGTTCATTGACTAATGAAAATTCATGGCAGAAAATTCATGGGAGTTGGTCTGGGTGGTGGGAAAGAATCCATCTGCACACAGTTCTCTCTGGTAAGTCCATGTGGATCGGTGTGTTGGGAAATTAATGGGAGCTACAGACTCAGAAATCATTGGATGGTTCAGTGGCCACAGCTTTTACAGCTGGTCTTTAATAGGTCTCAGGAGAATTTTCAAGTGGAAGTAAGAGGCTGTTGACCACAGCTAAGCAGTTCTCTTTTAGAGGCAGGTGTTAATCTTCAGGAGAATTCTCCAGAAAGAACCCAGGTAGGAATGCCAATCCTAGATAGTTTTCCTCCTCCAGATGGTTTATATATTCTGGGTTTTTTTCAATTAGGATAGAATATATAGCACTGAAACTGAAGGGACTTTCATGTGGACCTTTGTTGGGAGCAGCAAAAAGCCTTTTTATTTTTTTTTTTTTTTGTATATAGTAATAGCTCATATTTAGCTCTTGATCTATTATTCATATTATTTTTCTTTTAAGCAAAAACTATTTTAAATGTAGTTTTATATAAATTAATTTTACCTTCCACGATTCTGGCCATGAAAACATTAAATTACTGATTTGTTTCTAAGGAGGAGTGTATAGTGCTCAAATATGACAGACTACAGATATCATAAAGCTTCCAGTATTCTTCTTTGCTATTTTTTGCTTGTAGATCCAGCCATATAGATATTTATAAAGCTAACTATATATAGCTTTGCATCCCATAGAAGCATGTGCTTTCCTTTTCCTGAGGAAATCTTTTTGGAAATGGCAATGCAATAAGCATTTCCTTTGGAGTCGTAGAGGGGATGGAAGCCTATGTATTGCAGCAATGATGTTGGCATGCGGTGTAGGCAAGGATATTGTCCATACTTTCCATATGATCAGCAGTGAGGCATTTCATGTGTATGAAGATTGTGGTATGAGGGATAAAAATCCATTGAGCAAGCATGGTTTATTGTGCAAGTTTTCTGGTTTTGTACATACTGAAGTACCAGTGTTGTTGTGATTAGTTGGTTGAGACATAAGATTAGGAAAGATCCAAGCAATCTTTTAAATATGTTGTTTTTGGGGTGCTTGGGTGGCTCAGTCAATTAAGCATCTGACAGGCTCAGGTCATGATCTCACAGTTGGTGGGTTTGAGCCCCACATTGGGCTCTGTGCTGACAGCTAGCTCAGAGCCTGGATCTTGTTTTTGGATTCTGTGTCTCCCTGTCTCTGACCCTCCCCTCTCACACACATACACACACACACACACACACACACACACTCTCTCTCTCTCTCTCTCTCTCTCTCTCTCTCTCTCAAAAATAAACAAAACATTAAAAATAAATAAGTAAATAAATAAATACATTGTCTTCAAGCTTTGGTTTATTGTTGGTTTTGCATCTCCCATACTTGATCACAGTATGTAATGTGTTATTTGGAAAGAGGAGGTTGTGGAAACTTGACCTGTATAACTCACTAATTCCCACCTTTTCCACCTCTGTATTCAAGGAGGGAAACATTTTTTTTCTACTCTGGGACTTGAACAGAAAATATTAGAGATTTTTAAGTTTAAGGAATTGATAAATAGACTGTGAGTCTATTTAACACGTAAAATTTTAGTTTCTTTTAGCTGTCACTTCAGAATATTGCAGTTGATAAAATTCTAATAATTCAAGAACTCTGAAAATGCACCTTATTTTTTAGATTGTTAAATTATAGTAATGATAGAAAGTTAGGATCTTTCCTTAAAAGCTGTAACCTAGTATTTATATCTGACTGTGCTGTCTCAATGTTTTATATCTCAAGCTCTATTTTATAACTTTAAAGATCTTTAAAAGAAGGAAAATCGTCTTGATATTTATTAGAGTCTAAGTAAGATAGTTTCTTTCTAATGTGAAAGTTCTTCATCATGAGGAATGCAAATGGGAAATGCATAAACTTGAATATCCTCAAAATACCTTTTAGATGAAACAGTATATTTGGAGGAGGGAAAACCACCGTGAGTCAGCCGTCTCTTCAGGTTCTGCTCCAGAACAGTAACTGACTTGTTTAGTGACCTTGGCCATCTTGGTCTAACTTCATTTTCATTTTACCTCTTGACAAATGGGATTTCTTTCTGCTAACCTGGTTTCCGTGAACATACTTGGGAAGAAATATGCTATGAAATACCAATTAACAATATTTCCTATATCAGGAGTGAACTTCAATCTGGAATGAGAGCACAATTCACTCGTATTTTCTTGACCTTGTAATCCTTAGCAAAAAAATTTTTTTTAATCTAAGTATATTTTAATGAAGTACTCTGGGATAAATAACTGAAAATTCATTACCATATAAAAGTTATATTCAACATAGATTCTTTTACATATGAAAATGTGGCTTAGCAAGTTGGCAGCTTGAAAATCCTTGCTTTATTAGTTCACAAATGATTCTGGGTTTTATCACATTTATTGTCAGTCTCAGAATTTGGGTGCCTACGAATTCAAAATTATATGCTCAGCTGACCCTTTAATTAGCTCTCATTCTGTCTTACCTGATTTATGGCCTGGCGGCTCACATGTAAAAATGATATATGATTTAATGAAGTGGAAAGGCAGAATAGGTTTGCACCTCCAATTGTTTGATGCTGTGCTCTGGCTGGTAACTGGAGCACTTGAGGCAAACATATCAGCAGTTACATCCCTTCACTCATTTACCCTGGCTGGTGGTGGTTGTGGTCGTGCTTGTGGGGAGGTCCAATTTGCAATGATTTGATTGTTTGCAAATATACTTTTGTTTCATTAGAAAACCCAAGACCATTGATTCAGGTCATCTGGACATTCTCTTTTAAAAGAAATATGAGAGTGGCTATTGACTTGAATTCTCTTATTTTGCATTTTAATTTATTGTTCTAAATGCAAATATCACAGGAGAAGCAATACAGCCTATAATCCATAGGGTTGTGCTGGATTTTAGCACCTTGGTCCATTAAGTCCATAAGTGTTTACAGAGTACATTAGGCACCGATCAAGGCCCTGGTTACAGAAGTGGCTAAGAGAGGCAAGGCTCCCTCAAGGGAAAACATGACAAACTGATAAATAAATGCATAAAGAAAATATCTGGCTTGTGCCTTGGGGTAAGTGCATGAAGAACAACTCTAGATCCTCTGAGAGAATGTGTGAAAATAAGGGGGCTACTCTAGAGCTGCTGGTGTCCCCCAAGGGGGGACCCCTGGCTAAGACCTACATAATGGGAAGGCTGCAGTGCACTAGGACCTGGAGGCAGAGGTTTGCAAGCAGAGGGCACTGAGAACACTAGTCCAAGGTGAAAGGAGCTTGACAGTTAAAAGGAATTGAAAAAGGAAAGGAGTGAGGAGTAACACATAATGGCAGGACAGGAAGGCATTGAGAACTGAGGTGCACAGATAATGCAGGGCTTTGAAGGCCACAGTAAAGAAGGGACAATGTATTCTAGCAGGTGCCACTTTCCAAAGACCTTTGCCAAGATTCTCCCATCTCCCAGCCACACCAGTACCCCAAAGGTCACTGTAGTGCTCATATTTATATGTACCCCAGGAGGTTTAGGCCCCACCTGAATAAGATGAACTGTAGAATTCAGGGGCCAAAACACATATTAAAGGGTCGCATCACCTTGACTGTCCTCATCCTCCCCCAACAATTTCTTTTTTGAAAAATTGCAAATACAGGAAAATTGTAAAAACTCTTCACGTGGAATCACCAGTTGGTAATAATTTGATACCTTTACTTTGTCTCTTTCCTCTCTATATAGACATTTGATTTGTTTTGCTAAAGCATCTCAAAATCAGTTGCAGTCGTCATGAGGTTTCACCTTTAAATACTTCACCATCTATCTGACTATGTCTGGAAAATTTAACAATTAAAACTTTTATCTACCATACAGTCTATACTTAAATTTCCCAAATTGTCCTAATTGTGTATTTTATAGATGATTGTTGCTGGTCATATTTCTATGTCTCATCTAATTAATGATCCTCCAGCCTCTTTGTTTTCTGTTTATTTGTTTGTTTTTAATAATGTTGACATTTTTGAAGAGCACAAGCTGGTTGATCTGCAGAATTTCCTGCAGTTTGGATTTGTTTGATGTCCTCTAGTGATTATATTTAGGGTAAATGTATTTGGCTAGAATGCTCCATTGGTGATCTTATATCCTTCATAGTGCATAGAATCAGATGTTATATCAGATGTTAATTTGTCTGAATATTGATGATATTAAACTTCATCATTTGGTAAAGGTGTGTGTGCTAGATTTCTCCCTTGTAAAGGTATCTTTTTCCCTTGGCAATCAATAAATAATCTATGGGGAGATACCTTGAGACTCTGTGAATATCTTGTTTCCTAATAGCCTTTTACCTAATGATATTAGCATCCACACATGCGTCTTTCCAGGGTCAGTTATTGCTATGGTAGTTGTAAAAATGACAACTTTCTATTTCTCTTGTTTTTTTGTATTAGTTGGGTTACTTTTGTGAAGAAAAACTTTCTTCCCCTTCGCCCCTTTAAAAAATTAGTATTAAACTCAAGAATTTAAAAAAAATTCATTATATTTTCATCCATTCCTGTAATGATCCATTTTGATGCTGTAATTGTCCCAAATTTGACTAGTGAGAGCCCTTTCAGCCTGACATTTTCAGTTCAGCTTTTTCATGTTTTTTCTCCAGTATAGAAAGAAGTTTCAGGCCTACTTTGTTATTTTCCCTTCTCCAGACCAGAAATGAGTGATTTCCCCAAAATTTCATGGTTTCTTTTAATGGAGCATGATATTCAGAAAACAGTGCCTTAGAACTAAATGTGCTTATTGCTACTAAGGTGTCATTGCTTTCAGAATAAAGGTATCACTGCTTCCAGAACCATTTAGTAGGTGGAGCTAGTAAATAAACACACACTCACACACATACACACACGTACATACCTACTGACACCTGTAATTCTAATCCAACACCACAGGATTCTTTTATCTCCTTCCCCCCTTCTGTATCTGAATCTCCCTTTCTCCACAGAGAAAAACCTAGGTCCCCACAACATCAGTGTATTTATATTTACTCATTTATAACTAGCAATAACACTTCCCCAGGATGTAGAATTGTTACACCAATACTGGTAACAGACAAATTAAATTAAGGATAGTTTTGCTCTTCCTTTTGTCCGAATATATTTCACTGAGGATATACAAGTCATATGCTATGTTCAAAAATTATCTTTTTAAAAATTTTCTTCTGTATGGGTATGTTATCTATTTGATAAACAGTTAGGTTTGTTTCTGTTTGAAATCACTTTTAGTTTCCTCCATCCTTTCTTACTTAAAATTTTAGCTTATTAATATGTAAAACATTAGCATGGTTTAAAAGCCCAAACTATAAAAAAGGTATATTCATTACTTCCAAGTTTAAAAAACACCATTAGTTATTTTTAACTTAAGCTCTAATAAGATTGCAATGTGTGTATAGTCATCGGTAAATAGGGCAGCTTTATCAACATGGCTTAATGGGTGTTAATACACATGTAGAACTTTAAACGACCATGCAGATAATGTTATTTCTTCTTGTTTTATTCTGGCATTAATACTTTCCCCTCTTCATTTTTAACATATCGGAGAATTTTATCCTGTTACTGTGGGTGTGTGTGTATGTGTGGTTTTCATTGTGAGTTTTCACTGGTTTCTTTTAGGTCTGCATCTTCTATAGAGCAATGTGTCTTGTGGGTACTACATCTTATTGTGAGGGCTAGAAATAGTTTCAAAGAAAAACAAAAAGATCATTTTATTCATATGATTTTCATTTGTATTCTCCTGAAATAGTCAAAGTAAAGGCACATTTGGGGAAAGAAAAGACTAAAAACTGAAAAATGTAGTCAGATATTTAATTGTGTCTATATAAATTAAAACTGCACAAAGCATCTGATTGTTTGAAAAGTACACACACACACACACACACACACACGCATGCGTGTGCCTGTGCTTTAATGTGTCCTGGTAGTATATCTAGAGAAATGTAAAATAATGGGTTGTGCAGACTTTAGAGAAGCCATAAAATGATTTTGAAAGACTTTTTATGTAATGTCCTTTTGGACTCAAACCAGAGAAAATTAAAATGAATAAATTTTTTTGAAGATAACAGTACACTTCTCTTTGCATGGTGCATTTATTCATGCAACAAAAATTAATTGCAGTTATGTCTTGAATATTTTCTCTGAGTAGATCTTACTTAAATTCTTAGATGCTTTGATTATCAGTATGGAATTTTATATACATTATAAAATGTATAGTTGAGAATCTGGTCTGATAATTTAAATTGTTAGCCTAAAGAACATGCATACCCTGGCATCTTGCAGGATGGCTCAGTTTTGGATTAACAGTCTTTCAGAAGTGAGTTGGTGGGTTGCTTGGTGTCTGGTTTTGTTTTCTGGTTTGGTCCACTAAGGTGGTGTGGGTAATAAAGGCAGGATGTCCCAGAATAGTGCTTTCCTTTCCTAAAAACTAATAAAAAAGTTTTAAAGCCCAGAAAACTTCCTTTTACCCAAAAACCTCTTTTGTTAGGCTTATGTATATTAACATTTAAAAAAAATGCAAATACCAACCCTGGAAGGGTTAAGCTCCCTTTAGCTATTTATTCTGTATTCTGATTGATTTTAATTTGTTTGCTTTTCTTCTAAATCCTAAAAGAGCTATACCAACAGTGCATTTTTAAAAGAGGTGAATATTTTGTAGCATGTAGGAAACTTCAAGGAACATCCTGGGATGGATGCCCAGTGTGCAGGGAGGCAAGGCGGTAGGCAGCGGAGGAGGGAATTGGTAGAAAGAGGGACATTCTTTTGTAAATCTAGCACAAGGCCAGACTTTTCCTATTTTTCAGTTTTTCATAGGACCTTCGTTATCCAAAATCACCTGAGATCCCAAACGGAACTCATCTTCCTAATACTAATACAGTTTAATTAGTCTGATTCTTCAGCTATTCCAACACTTGTCTGTGGAAAGAGGCTCGGCCACAGACCTTCAAACCTACCTGTGACGACATTATTATACTACAGCAGTCTTGCCTAAATTCAAAGGAAATTCTATGCCGTCATAATTTGTTCCTGCCTTATGACTGAGATATTTTTCTCTGTCACAAGAATTAAAAATCCTTAAGGTACCAAATCCGTGAATCAGAGAACTGGAAGATATTCAGAGATTTTCTCTGTCACTGTCTTTAAATCCAGGTCCCAAGAGACAGATGTGGTTGGCACAGGACTGGCAGGGCTGATACTACAACACTGGTCTTCTGACTCCTGGCCCAGGGCTTGGACCTGCAGCTCCTTGTGGCCTAGAGTTTGCTCTAACCAAACTGACCTCTCTTTTCCCCCTTGAAAGGAGCATTAGAGCAGACTTCTAGGCTATGAAAGCATTGGTATCTGCTTGCAAGGCAGACTACTTCTAGAAAATAGGAGATTAGACTTTCAGTTCATGCAAGGATAGCCAAGTATTTGTAGGTCACAGAGTTTAAAAAAAAAAAAGATAAATTAGGGGCACTTGGGTGGCTCAGTTGGTTAAGCCTCTGACTTCAGCTCATGTCCTGACCTCATGGTTCATGGGTTTGAGCCCTACATCGGGCTCTAGGCTGATAGCTCAGATCCTGGAGTCTGCTTCGGAGTTCTGTGTCTCCCTCTCTCTCTACTAACCCCCACTCACAGTCTGTCTCTCTCTCAAAACAAATAATAAATATGAAAAAAACTTTATAAGTAAAAAATAAAAAAATAATTTAGATTATAATACCAGTTTTACCTATGTTTTTATCAAGTGACCTAATCTTATGGTTGGCATCCATGGGAGATGCTCATGTAATTTTATTATATTTTTACTTTGTAGTAAAATGGAACATAGCACTATAGTTTAGGATGCATAGTGGGGTCAGTCTGTCCCTTATCATTCACTAGCTAAATGAATGGGGCAAGATTCTATTTCCTTATTTGAAAATCAGGGATAACAATTCTTACCTCATAAATCCATGTGATGATTAAATTAGCAAATGAATAAAATGGGTGCCTTAGTGTACTTTATAAATGTGGTTATCCATCATTATTATTATCATTATTAGGATTACTAATGCTGCCTAGAAAAGGAAGTTTGAATAGACCAGGCATCTTAAGTTTAGGATTCAAGTGCAATTTCTCTTGTTTTCCATTTCATGAGTGTTATACTGGATTTTCAAAAATGTTAACTCTCTGAAAATAAAAATCAGTTTATTTAATTTTTTTAATTGGTAGGCTTTATTTTTCATAGCAATTTGAGGTTTACAGAAAATTCAGAGGAGAAAGTAAAGAGTTCCCTACATTCCCTACCTCAGTTTCCCTATTGTTACATCTTACATTGGTGTGGTACATTTGTTACAAATGATGGGCCAATATTTGTCACATTACTGTTAACGGAATTCCATAGTTTACATTAGGGCTCACTCTCTGTGTGGTACTGTTCTGTGAGTTTGCTTGTTGTTTCCCACCATTACAGGATCCCACAGAATAGTTTCACTGCCCTGAAAATCCTGTGTTCCAACTATTCATCTCTCTTTCTCTTCCCTTTCCTCTCCAACCACTGGAACCACTGATCTTTTTTATTTTCTCCATTGTTTTGCCTTTTCCAGAATGTCATATAGCTGGAATCATATACTATGTGGCCTTTGCAGATTGGCTTCTTTCAATTAGCAATATGCCTTTAAGGTCCTTCCCCCCACCCCTACCATGTCTTTTTGTATCGTTTTATTGCTGAATAATATTCCTTTGTCTGGATGTAACACCATTTCTTTATCCATTTACCTTCCAAAGTAACTGTACCATTTTACATTCCTACCAGTAATAACTGAGTGTTCCTGTTGTTCCACATCCTCTGCACTTAATAATGTCAGTGTTTCAGCCATTATCATAGAATTGCAATCATTCTCACAGGTATGTAGTAGTATCTCTTTGTGGTTTTAATTTGCATTTTCTTAATGACCTATGATTTGAGTATATTTTTGTATGCTTAATTGCCATTTGTCTATCTTCTCTGATGAGGTGCCCCTTCATATCTCTTGTCCTTTTTAAATTAGGTTGTTTCTTTTTTTTTTCACTGTTAGGTTTTGAGAGTTCTTTGTATTTTTTGGACGCCTGTTTTTTTTATCAGATATGTGTTTAGCAAATATTTTCTCCCAGCCTGTGACTTGTCTTTTCATTTTCTTAACAGTGTCTTCACGGAGTAGAAGTTTTTAGTTTCAGTGAAGTTCCACTTATCAAATTTTCTTTTACGAATGATGCTGTTGGTGTTGCAGCTGAAAACTCATTGCCCAGTGCAAGGTCACCAAGATTTTCTCCTATGTTATCTTCTAAAAGTTTTAGGTTTGTGTTTTACACTTATGTCTATGATCCATTTTTAGTTACTGTTTTTGAAAGATATAAGATTAGTGTCTAGATTCATTATTTTACATGTGGACGCCCAGTTATTTATTTAATTTTTCTAGTAACTGAATTGACATTATTCTTGAAGATACAACAGAAGATTTTTCTTTGTTTTTAAATTATATCTTTAAAAGATTTTTAAACTGTTTTTATTATTGGTTTTTGAGAGACAGAGAGAGAGAGAGTGACAGAGGAAGAGTGGGGGAGGGATAGAGAGAGAGGAAGACATAGAATCCAAAGCAGGTTCCAGGCCCTGAGCTGTCAGCACAGAACCCCACAGGGGGCTCAAACCTGCAAAACATGAGATCATGACCTGAGCCAAAGTTGGAAGCTTAACTAACTGAGCCACCCAGGTGCCCCAAGATTTTTCTTTTATAAGAAGATATTTTAATCACTGAAAACCTGGGAAAATATTTAATTCTTTTCCGGTTAAAAAGTATCTTCAACTACATGGAGAAATATTACCAGGAACATGGAATTGTTTATCTTTGAAGCATTTTAACATTTAGTCTTTCATTATACTTTGGAGTAGTTTGGAAAGACTAAAATGGTGTGTATGATTTAGAGCTCATTGTGTTTCTTAACTAAAATGTAGGTATTAAATAAAATGTTTTGTATAGTTATTGTTCAAACACTCCCACTGTTTTTTAACTTCTTTTTAATCTATTGCATTCCTTGAGCTTATTTGGAGGACTGTGAAATGCTTGACCCACTCAATCTCTCCTTTTCTTTTCCTCCTTTTTGCTTTTTTTAAAAAGATATTTTACTGCTTATTTATATTTGAGAGAGAGAGAGAGAGAGAGAGGGAGAGAGAGAAAGAGAGAAAGGGAGAATGAGAGAGAGAGAGCGAGCGTGCAAGAGGGGCAGAGAGAGGGAGACACAGAATCCAAAGTAGGCTCTAGGCTTTGAGCTGTCAGCGCAGAGCCTGACAGGGGGCTAGATCCCACAAACTGGGAGATCATGACCTGATGTCAGATGCTTAACCGACTGAGCCACAAAGGCGCCCCTCTTCCTTTTTCCCTCTTTCTCTCTTTCTTTCTCTTTCTTCTTTCTTTCTTTCTTCAGGCACCTTTCTCTCTCTTTCTTCTTTGTCTCATTCCTTCTTCCTCCCTCCCTCCCCTCTCCTTCCTTCCTTCCTTCCTTCCTTTTCTTTCTTTCTTTCTTTCTTTCTTTCTTTCTTTCTTTCTTTCTTTCTTTCTTTCTTTCTTTCTTTCTTTCTTCCTTTTTTTCTCCTTTCCTTTCCTTTCCTTTCCTTCTGCTCCCTTCTGACTCCACCCTCCCTTTCTTTCTTTCTTTTTCTTTCCCCCTCTCCTTCCTTCCTTCCTCCCCTCTCTTCCCTTCCCTTCCCTTCCCTTCCTTTCCTCCCCTCCCCTCTTTCTCTATTTCTTACTGTACTTAGCTAACAGGCCTTAACATCTGCTGACATTATTGATCCTAGGAATAAAAACATGAGTTGATCTCTGGGAAATTTTCCAGGCACAGTGCCCAGGCGACCCATTAAACCCATATATTTCAAATCATTGAAGTCTTGTGAAATATTTTCAGAAGTACACTTGCCAGTGATTTTGTTACATAGGCCTGTTTGAAAGAAAGGTTTTTAAGTTTTTGAAGTCATCTGTATTTTTCAAACTCAAAGTTCATGGAAACCAAGAGCGATTTCTTCTAGAAATGTTTCCTTTTTAATTCTCTTGGTACATTCTTTTTAGCAGTAATGTACCCATTCACATTGCTTAATGTTGAAGCAAATTACTTGAAAGACAAAATTGACTAAAGGATTTATTCTTTTAAAAATTGTACTTAATTAAACTAGAGAAATGAGTTTACGTTGTACCTTAAATAAAGAGTTGTCCAAATAGGGGCACCTGGGTGGCTCAGTTGGGTAAGCGTCGGACTTCAGCTCAGGTTATGATCTCATGGTTTGTGGGTTCGAGCCTCACATCAGGCTCTGTGCTGACAGCTCAGAGCCTGGAGCCTGCTTCAGATTCTGTGTCTCCCTCTTCCTCTGACCCTCCCCCAATCACGCTGTCTCTCAAAAATAAATAAAAAACATTAAAAAAAAAGGAGTTGTCCAAATAAAAGGCCATTATCTCTAAATGGTATATGATATGGTAGGCTCATGATGAAAGAATCAATATATAATTTAATAAATAATATTTAAATTTTAATCTAGCTGTTCTTTGTAGAATGTATTTTTACCTCTTATGTGGTTTCACACATATCTCTATCTTATATTTGGTCCCTTTTGAAAGTATCAATGTTACAAAGAATAAGTAAAGAAGGCAAACCCAACAGTTCCACAGATATGTATACCTGTGTCCCCAAAGCACAGAATGTTCATTGCAGCATCATTTGTAACAGCCCCAACTGGAAAATAATCAAATATCAATTTGCAGTAGGCTGTGGCCTCAGGGAAGGCAGCATTTAATAGGCAGCAGTTAGTAATTGGAGGCTAGGAAATGTGGGAAGTTCTGGTTACAAATAATGTGTTTAGGGTTCGTTTTTTAAAAATAATATTTAATATTATTTAAATAGCACCATGCATTATCATTTATCTTTTGCATGTCAAAATTATATATTTCAGATAAATTATTTATATTTATAAAGATATGAAAATAATTTTCTACTGAGTCATCATTTCCTTAAAATGCTGTTTTGAAACCAGCTATTAATTATTTGGAATAGTGGAAGAGAGATACTTTATTAAACATCTTTAATGACTTACCACCGTCTACAGGATAGAATTTTAAAAAACATTTTTAACATTTATTCACCCTTGAGAGGCAGAGAGAGACACAGTGTTAGTGGAGGAGGGGCACAGAATCTGAAGCAGGCTACAAGCTCTGAGCTGTGAGCACAGAGCCTGACACGGGGATCGAACCCACGAGCTGTGAGATCACAACCTGAGCAGATGTCGGACACTCAACTGACTGAGCCACTCAGGTGCCCCAGGATAGAATTTTAATTTCAGAAGGAAGTCTGTGAGAACCATGTGATTTAGACTCTCCTTGAGCCTCTGTTCACCCCTCCCTCCTGATACCTCCTTCAAGCCTACAGGATTTTCCTCATGCTGTTCCTTGTGCCTTTTCTCCCCTGTGCTTTCATCATATCTGCATATGACTGACTACTGTATCCCTGGTACTTAACATGGCATCTGGCACATGGTGGGCTGTAGGAAGTTGAGGGCAGGTCGAAGAATTTATCATTTTCTTGTAGTACACTATATCATTTTATCCCCTTAAGTAATTATATGTCTCTCTATTAGATTTAACATCATTGAAGTTTTGAGGAGTTTCTAGTTTCTAGTTTGTCTTCAGTCCATGGTGGTACTTAGGACATGGTAGAAATTTAATAAGTTTTAGTTGGATGAAGGGTTTGAATATTTTGAATTGATACATAAACCAGATGTAAACCTAATTTGTCTCTCATGTATGTCTAATGAAATTTTAGCTTCAAACTTACCTTTCTTATGGCATTATTTATAGATGCAAGAGCAGTTGCTGTTTATTTTTAGCGTATATTTTTTGGGTAGGTACTAGGCACTGAGAGGAATCTAGGTAACAGTTTTAAGCTGGACAGTGTATAAAGCAGATGAAAAAATAAAAGAAACCTGACCCGTTCATTTTAGATACAAATCCATTGTGTGCATTGTGGAGAAATATTTTGCTACTGACCTCCTACTCTAAGGGAGTGTGCTGAATACTTTAAAGGCACTGCTCAGGAATATTTTCTTTTCAGCAGAGCTATCAATAGGGCTCTTTGCTTTATAGAGATGGATAGGTCTGGGGAAAGTGATGTTTCAGTATTTCAACAGGAATCAAATCAGTCATCAAAGTTACCTTTTTGTTGTGAAGGAACCTGTCTTTCACCCATCTAAGGAGAAAACCCATGTGTGCACCAAAGTCATTTGGTTGTTGTTTTCTTTTGGTCTTTATAGAGTTGTATTAAGAAAGCAAGCACCATAGACTTTTTGGAAATATTCTTTCCCTTCCTGATGCGTTAGAAAAATGTCCCCCTTATTCATTTTAAAATTGAACTCCATTTCTGTTTGATGATTTCAAACCCCAAACCAATAAGTGTGAGGGTGGTAGGTACATTCTGT
Organism: Suricata suricatta; assembly: GCF_006229205.1. Taxonomy (NCBI): domain Eukaryota; kingdom Metazoa; phylum Chordata; class Mammalia; order Carnivora; family Herpestidae; genus Suricata; species Suricata suricatta. The sequence goes on from NC_043702.1 coordinate 51,443,976, forward strand.
AATTGTTGTTTGCCATGCTTCAGTTACTTCTTTATCTATTTATTCTCTTCTACTTTTAGACACTCATTTTCAGGTCATGAGAAAATGGCTCACAGAGATGATGTAAAATTTAAAAAGAAGGATTCCCCCAAATTTAGTCTTATTGAAGCCTGCAGAGCTAAAGAAGGAGATGGGATCAGGATACTGACAGTGAATTCTAGGGTCTTGGGAGGAAGGGAAGGACACTGAAGGAGAAGGTTGGGGTTGGCAGATGGTGAAAGCCAAGAGTTAAGGGAGGCAAGGAGATGGTGCCACACCTTACTTTACCCCATCATATCCTTGCAAATGACACTGAATCTCAGTTTCGTGGCAAAGCAAGACTTGGAAATAGTGCAATGAAATATCAAAAGGCAAAAAGTCCATTCCCAAACAGTTTGGTGAGTCCTCTTGTGGAGTCTTTGGCTTTAAAACATTATTATGGCTTAACTGATAATGTGTAGGTGCAGCTAACTAATCTGAGCTTTAACATAAACTCTCAAGTGATTTAGAAAATGGGAAATTAGATGCTTTTTAAGCTTAGCTTTATTCTTTTAGAATTGTGAGGTAGTTTATTTTGTTAATCTCTATAGGAGGAAAAGAACTAAAGAACTGTTTTTGTAATAACATATTTTAGGTTATCAAAACAGGCTTTAACCACAGCTCAAAATCTCTGCATACTTACTTTTAGATTAAATTTCGAGTGAGTGAATTTAAAATTTATCTTAATTTCTGGCACTTAAAAATTAAAAAAATGGAAATGAATAGATAGCCATCACAGACTGAACTGGCTTTGCCTCTGTAAATGAGGGATTAGGATTTGTCTGTTCTATAAAGGACACCCCGCATTTAGATCAGACATAATCTGATTGTATTGCAATACAAAGGCCATTCAAGTCAGCTCAGTGTCCAGGGTCTGTAAACACCATATGACCACTGATTGGTCCAGGGAAGAGTATTAACAGAAAGATAATGATGGGTTTTAATCCATATCCCTAAAGCACAACAGCTGTGGCTTTAAATGAGTTTTCTTTCAGACTTTAGAAGCAATGCTGTATTTCTTACAACATGAAAAATTGAATTACCTTTTTTTCTTATTCAAAGAGTATACCTGTTTAACATTATTTTTATTTGGTTAGGTAGTTTTTTTTCTCAAAAATTTTTTAGAGTCTGAAATAGATGTTCGGTATTTATTTAAAATTATACTGACTATGTATTGTATACAGCAGGGCTCTCTTGAGAGTGAAAGTATCAATAGTTGCCCAGGGATAAAAGGCATAAACCAGGAATCTTCTGGATAAACCAGTATGTATGGTCACCCTATTTAAAAGCCATATTTTAATTTTAATTTTTATCCTCCAATAAAATCATAAAATCACAACTAAAATATTAAAATATTGGGGAACTAAATATCCTTTCCAAGTGTGTGGTGCTTTAGGAGTAAAAGAACAGTAATTTAAAAAGCAAAACATGGGTCTGTGGCCACAATGAATTTTTTAAATGACAAATTTGTTTAAATCTGATTTCTAAATTTTATTTCATTTGCATCTTCTGATTTCCAAATGTATCCAGTTTGTATAGCATATGTTTGTGTTCTACTAGTATTATTCATAGTGCACTTCCTATATAGAAAATGTTCTGATATTTGGGACAATTGTAAGAGACAGTATAAGGAATAGAAAGTACAGAAGAATCACTATCTGATAAATGTCAAGGATTTGGTTTTGTAGTCACAATTTGCTGGGTTGACTCTCAAGTATCCCTTCTCTCTTCCAAAACAGCATCCCAAATGTCCTAACTGTGAAGTTTGGGTAGCACTGACCTCTCCTGCAGCCCCCGAAGGGCCCTGATTGGTTTAAGCAATCTGTGTTTCCCATTCCCTCAGCCACACTGATTTTTTAGTGTTAGTCCTGTGGAGCAGGTGTGTACAACCAGACTGGATACTGGTGTTTTAATTGAGCTACTGGGAAAACAGACCGTGACTTTCCTACTGAAAGTAATTGAAGCTGTAGCTTTAGGAGATACTACAGATCATCTGAAGATCAAAACAAGCCCAAGGGTGAATCTGACACATAAAGTCAGAGGTTTGCTATAAAGATAGTTTTGGTGGCATTGTTCAGCTGCTGGATGGAGCAAATTTTTGTCATTGGAGTTTTTGGTTTCATAAACCAGTAACTTTTATTGCTCAAGTCTTTGTGTTACAGTTTCAGTTACTTATAACGAAAGACTTACTAATACATGATTTAATAATAATTGCAAACCATTTGATTTGCAAATGTTTGAGAGCCAGTATTTGAGAGGAACAGCATGCTTTTTCTATAATAGGTATAAGAAGGTCAAGTCTGGGTGTTGGATTAGGGAAGTAGAGATGGGATGAACGGTAAAAATGTGAGAAAAACTATTCAAGTCAGGATGCTTCTGTACAAAGAGAAACCATGGGAACAAAGAGAAAAGAGTGCTAAGGAAATTGTTTCAGACAGACTTGATAGTGAACCAAAGTTTGACACAAAACTAAGAAGTTGTTAAAAATGAATGCAGCTTTGTGGCCTTGGGTGGCCTGGGGCGGGAAGGCGGTGGATGTAAAAGAAACCTTGCCTAGTTATAGCAAGCATCTTCATCTCATTATCCATAATTAAAATTCATCTGTTTGTGAGACTTGCACTGTAGCTATGTAATTGACCATAGCACTTCTACTCAATATTTTATGGTAACTGAAGAATATGATGTATGGGGACAAGATCCAGGCAGAAGAGTAGGTCTCACTATTGTTACCTCAACTACTTTATCTTCTATATAGAATCAAGGTTGGTAAATTGGAATATTCCTTTGGCTTAGACTTCATGACCAGTCTAAAGTTGTCTTTTGTGATTTTGAGCTCTTGAGCACTAGAAATTTGTATTGTTTTTAAAAATCTCCTTCTCAAATGGAAAGGACCTATCTGTAGAGGAAATTTCCTTTACACAGACTGAAACCTGCTTTTTTTTCCTGGATAACTCCCAAGTATTATAATCACTAATAGAACTTTAATATCTTCATAGCCCTTTGTTCAGCAAATTTTTACAAAAAAGTCCAAGACTAGCATCATGCCTTATATGTAATTGGTGGTTTATTTCCTGTAAGTCTAGAGTTTCTGTTTTGGTGTATTCATTTGTGTGTGTGAGAAAATAATTCTTTACAATGAAATGGTATTCCAATGACTTAATTTTTTAAGTCTTGATGATCTGGGGTTTTTGGCCTTCCACTTCTGGAGGAGATATCTAGATTTACTCTGTCCTATCTTCATATGCAAATGGTATTCACACGCTAACCTCAATTAAAGATTAAAGTTCAAATATCTAGGGAAGTTAGATTCAGTATATGGAGATGACATTCAGAACTCAGATGTCCTTTATGGCTTATGAATGGCACCTTCCATGAGTACAGGACTCAACCAAGCCCTTTTGACAATTAAGGTTTATGTTTCTGCTGCTGCTGATAATTAGGATTATAGTGAGTTAGACAGAATATTAAAATTTTCATCATTAGTACCTTTATGCTATTTTTGAACTTTAAAGTACTTACAAAAGAAATTGGTTTTACATGTTAGTCTATTGCCTTGTTTAGAGGTGCAGTAGGCATGACTTTGAGTAGATAATGAAAGAAAATGCAAAATGCTTATTGATTCATGATGTGGTTTCATCTTAGCTTGGGCAAACCATGCAGTATTTAATACATAGTAGCAGAATATTTACTACTGAAGCTTGAAAAGATGTGAGTTTTTTGTGTGCAATCTTTCATTTATGCATGTGAGAGGGTTTTCTTTTTTTAATATTTTTACATTGTAGTACTTGTTTTGCTTGTTGGGGTGTTTGCTTATTTAATACATTCCGTCAAGGACAGAAATTACATGCTGGTTTTTTGTCCCATAGGAAGT
>NC_043702.1:51448003-51481014 GCF_006229205.1 Suricata suricatta
TTACCAAAGACTTAATCATCCATTTCCTACATAAAAGGTAGCTACTTTTTTTGCAAGGACCTCAAGCATATTGTAGTATAGAGGTGGAATTTAAGGAAAGGTATTAAGCAGGCTGTGTTGTAGCTTATGAGCAAGTAATAAATTGTATCATTTATCTTGAATGTATCATAGATAAGCTGCTATATAACGACTGCCACTTCAGATAGCTGTGAAATTAGGTGATTAGTTGTTACTTAACCTTCTAATCTCTGTATAAGTCTAATTACATGAAACAGAAGTTGGTGTTTTGATTTTTTACTTTGCTTTTCTGTTTGGAGTGTCATTGTAACTACTGTATTGTATATGATGGAAAATAAATGCATATGTTAAAAAAATAGTGTTATATTAAAAAAAACAAACAAACCTTCAAACCCTCCAGGAAAACCTGGGGGAGGGGGGCAATGTTAATAGCAGACGTTCCAGGGTTCTGGGGCTGAAATTTGGACTCTGCTCTTGAGTCTATGATAGGATAATTCTTGGCTTTTGAAAGATTCCCTCCACATTTGCTGGTCATTCTTGAACCTTTCCTGCTTAAGTAAATGAATCTTGGTCAAAGGGAAGAGATGATATAGCAAAAGAGCATTAAAAATAAAAGCTTTTGAATTTAAGAAGTTCAGGTTTTATAGCTACAGAGTCCTACGCTCTGAAGGGCTCAAGGAATGGGTAAAATATGATGATTGAAAAGCAAAATTAAAAGTACTCTTGGGATCTCAGAGACCTGACATTGAGTGAAAAAAGGCCAGACACAAGAGTATATAGTATATGATTCCATTGATATGCAGTTCCAAATCAGGCTAAAACTAATATATGTGGATAAAAATCAGGCAAGTGGTTGGGGATGGGTGTACTGGAAAGAGGGGTTGAGGAAAATTTCGGAGGATGGAGATGTTCCATATCTTAAGATGGGTGTGAGTTACATACTTGTAAACATTGGACAAATCTTACTGATTTTTATAATTATGATCTATACATTTTAATGTGTATGTAAACTCTACCCCAATAAAAAGCATTTAAGTAAAAACAAAAACAAAAACAAAAAAGCTAGTTTTGAGTAAAGTGATGTACTAAGTTTCATTAGTTTAAAAACTATAAACTATGGAATGGTCTCACACTTGGAAAATGGACTGAAAAGGACAAATAGGAAATTTGGTAGTTTCTGGGATTGAAATATAAGAGGCACAGGGTAATACAATGAGATTTATCAATAGCTAATAATATTTTTAAAAGATATTTTTAATTTTAGAGAGAGTGTGCATGTGAGCAGGGGAGAGGAATGGGGGTGGGGGAGAGAGAGAGAAAGAGAGAAACAGTGAGAGAGAGAGAGAGAGAGAGAGAGAGAGAGAGAGAGAGAGAGAAGAATGAGAATCTTAACCCTGGGATCATGACCTGAGCTGAAATTGAGAGTCAGATGCTCAACTGGCTGAACCACCCAGGCACCTCTCAATAGCTAATAATATTATTAAGGTTTCACAAATCTCTTTTCTAGACTTAGAATATTTACAGGAAAAAGGAAGCATTCTTCCAGGTCAAAGATAATGTAAAAATACAACTATAAATCTTTAAGAAAGTAATTAAAGAAGAAAATCACATATCAAAGTTATGCTTTGCAGCCAAAAGCATATTTTATAGATAAATTCATAACCCTAAGATATCTTATTGCTTAAAAATAAAACTTGAAAATAAATAAATGGAACATTCAACTCTAGATATTTGAGAGGAAAAAAATCTTGAAACAGAATAACAAACTGAATTTAAGACTAGATTAATAATAGGAACAAAACACAGAATTTAATGTTAGAAAATGGAAAAACAATAGAATTGATGAATCTAAGACCAGTTAAGGTGAATGAAATAAACATTGGTTAATTGGAATAAAAAAAGGGAGACAAAAACACAACGAAACACGTTTAAGAATGAGAATAGAATGTGGTCACAGTCAGAAGACATGAAAAGTTATGCCGTACTCTGTGTAACTTCATGCAGATGTACTTGAAAATCTGGATGAAATCTGCATGTTAATACTCACTAGCAAAACTAAAGCCACGTAGTAAAACTAGAAAAGAGGTTTCTTCAGTAACTAGTATATAAAATGATCAAGATTATATTTATTTATTTATTTATTTATTTTAAAAAAGCTCTTATAGCTCAGCAATACATATTAATGGGATATTTTGATTGTTATATGTAAACATACCTACACACACACACACACACACAGATACCCTCACACACATTTACATATGTATACATATATACACATTCCTAGGGCATTTGGAAACTGGAAACGTTTTCAACAATATGGTAGTTACATTGTAAAAAAAAAATTCCCAGTACATTTTTCTTTAACCTCTAGAAACCTTTTCAGGGGAAGTACCTGAAGCAATCTAATTATTAATCTGAAAAAAGTACTATCCATATTCCAGAGAGTATCCAGAAAGTCTGTAAACTCAAACAAAATAGTATATTAATAGAACGTCAGCAGTTGTGGCTGCTGTTGACTGAAGTGCACCTATTCTCCATTTCTCAGGAAGAAGAGGCCAAGATCATTTTTTTAAGCAATCTGAGCATCTCACATTTCACTCCTCTCTCTAAGGGTAACTAAAACACTTTGGAGTTTTATTCTCTAGGAGAACATTAAATTGGACCGCCCAAGAGGAAATGAGGTGTTCAAACTTGAAAGAGGCAGAGGAGTCCACATAGAGTTATGGGTTATGAAACAGTAGAGTGGCAGCTCCTCTACCCCCATTCCCAAGGGGGGTCCTGGAGGTGGTAGGGCCCATGAGAGAGGGATGGATGAAATGGGAGAAGAAGAGGACCACTGTGTTCTAGACACATAAACATTCCAAGGTCTGCCACTGATCAAGAGGGAGAAGTGGGGCCACCTACCTTTAACCTGTCCTTGGGTTTTAGACACCAGCATCTCAGTGGTGACCGTGACAGACTGAAAGCCATTGCCTGTCTTCTAGTTTGCTGAATTTCTTGGTGCTCTTGTAAGACCCGGGTGGGAAGGAGTGTGAATAACAAACAACAGAGCTCTTAGCTATGGAGAGTAAAGCTGAGTGAACTGACCTGAAGTGTGTGATGGGAATCAAAATACAGTTATAATCTAGTATATTATAGCAGTGCTTCATGGTACTTAGTTGTGAAAGTTGAAGCATTTCTGGCAAGGGTATATTTTATGTTTTATGTATTAACACTAATGCACTAGCAAAGGATTTAATCATGACCATTCAGAAGTTATTTATGTGTTAAACCCTAATTTAAAATAAACTGATGTTTAAATCAAGAGACATTAATCAATTGTAATACTAATTTAAAGAGCCTTTTATTGAAGGCAAAATTAATTCATTATGTCAGGTTACTTTAAACTGAGAGAGAAATAGGATTCTGCTAACTAATAAAGTGGTACTGTTGAAATTTTCTTAACGTTTATTCATTTTTGAGAGAGACAGAGAATGAATGGAGGAGGGAGAGACACAAAATCCAAAGCAGCCTCTAGGCTCTGAGCTGTCAGCACAGAGCCTGATGTAAAGCTCGAACCCATGAACTGTGAGATCATGACCTGAACCAAAGTTGGACGCTTACCTGACTGAGCCACCCAGGCGCCCCAAAAGTAGTAATGCTTAAATCAACTGAATTCTACATGCCCTGTGGCAAAATCATTTTAGGATATTTTTCACACCTAATTTCTATTGAGTTTAATTAAGACATTTTGAGGTAACTCCCCTTATGTAGGAATGGCAAATTTTAAAGAAACTGTCTTTGCTTTCATAATTTTTAAGTTAACATTCTGATTATACCCAGTATGCAGGAAAATGAAAAGGCTCTCTAGTTCTTCCCACTGGTTACATGAACACACACACATTCACAATCACACTCACTCAGCCTGCCACACACTTATACAACCCTCTCCCTCACTGCTGTAAACTTCTGTTTGCTCAAGCACAAATACACACATGCACACACATTCTCTTGCTCTGGACACACTTACACTCTCTTGGCTGCTCAGGTCAGAATGTGTGTACACACACACACACACACACACACACACACATAGACACACACGCACTTGATCAGCCTGACATACTGCTACAGGCACACACACTCACACACACATATACAACACATGAACCCATTGAGGCCAAAATACTCACAGAGGCCTGTTCAAATTCACACACACACACACACACACACACACACACACACACAGTAATGCTTACACATACAGTGTTAAACTCTCACCTTTTCCCTCACAGTTGTTTAGCTAACTTCTGACTTTTCTGTCTTTGGTTTATATATTTCTCTTGATCTTTGACTTAAAAGTGGGTGACTCAGACCAATTATTACATGTGATTACCTTTGGGATGAGATTGATGATTTTGATACTGGCTCAATTTTATTATTTGCATGTCATTTAAGAGAAAGAACTTCATGAACTTATTCTGCTTTCATATGCCAAAGCAAGTGTTGAAGAGGAGATTATGTAAGTAGATGAGAAAATTGCCTTTCACACATATTTGTTGAGTCAACAGGGTCAGACAAGAAGTTGGCAAAGAATATATCATGAAGTAAAGAGAAACAATTCTATTTTGTCATATTGCAGACAAATATTCTTTCTATGTCATGTTGTGCCATGTTTTATTACTTGCTTTCTTTGATTATGATAACTTACTAATTAAGAAATAACATGCGACAGAATAGTAGTAAAACTTAGTGTTTTGATAGAAGACTGAATAAAAAGGGTGGGCAATTGACTTGCCTTTTTGAAATTGAGAGCTTTCTGTTTGTGAGTGTATAAGGACAGGTATTAGGGGCACCTGGGTGGCTCAGTCGGTTAAGTGTTCAACTTCAGCTCAGGTCATGGTCTCACAGTTCGTGGGTTTGAGCCCTGTGTTGGGATCTGTGCTGACAGCCAGCTCAGAGCCTGGAGCCTGTCTTCAGATTCTGTGTCCCTCACTGTCTCTGACCCTCCCCTGCTCACACTGTGTCTCTCTCTCTCTCTCTCAAAAAAAAAAAAAAAAAAAGGACAGATACTGTTCTGCCTTCCACAGAATGGGAAGTGCCCACTGTTCTTCACAGTAAAATCTTTTTTGTGTGTTAAAGATTGGAGACACCATCTGGGACACATTGTATGTTCATGTTTCTTCAAGAGAGTCTGGAAATCATACTTTTGGGATTTTGTTGTTAATGAAGAAAGGAAAGGGGGAACAACTTCCATAAATTACGCCTGGTCCATTGATGCCTTTCTTCTAAAAATTGAAAGGACTGAAAGAATGATAGAGTATCATATTTTATATTCAGAAGGATACCATTAATATTTCTGAAATTATATATTTAAAAATTATGGGATTTTATTTAGGTGTGTGTGTTTTGTTTGGTCACTTTCTTGGTCTTGCTAGTTAGATAAGAAAATTTGGGAAAATATGCCTAGGACAAACATTGACCTTCTGTTTGGGGAAAACCTGTTTGATATAGGCTTTATAGAAATTGTTGGTCTCCCATATATAAATCTAAGCAGAAGGAAGATCCTCTTGTTCTCGGCCTCTCTCTTTTCCCAAACAGACCAGAAAAGCCCCATTGACCATGTCAATAATTCCTTTTTAAAAAAGATTGATTTTTTATTATTTATGATTAAGAACCCTGAGCTACATACATTGAACAGAGATCTATAGGCACCTACTACGTAACAGATACATGTCCAGATCCTAGGTCTATCAAAGTAGACAAAACAGAAAGGTGTTTGGCTATGAGGCTTATAATTGAGCGGGAGGGGGGGATAGACAAATATATAATACATGAGGTGGGGATATGTGCTGTGGAAAAGACAATAAAATAACAAATAAGGGAATGTGTTGCTAGTTTTTTATATAGAGTAATCTTGGAAAGCCTTTCTGAGAAGAACTTCCTTTTCAGAAGCTGACTGAGATGGAGTCCTGAGGAAATCTGGGGAAAGAGTTCTCCAAATAGAAAGAGGAGCAAGTGCAAATGCCTGAAGCCTAGAAAGCAGAAAGATGCTTGCATGTTGAGTAAAAGGGAGAAACATGGAGGACTCAAAGTCAGACACTGCAGGGCAGCAGACCATTTGGCATTCATAAAGAACTTGGGTTTTGCTCTGAGTGAAATGGGAAGTCATGGTAGAGCTATGAGCAGAGGGGTGATGTGATCAGACTTTCTTTTTTTTTTTTTTTTTTAAATTGAATCCCTCTGGTTGCTCTGGGGAGAATAGACTCTGGGGAATGAGAGATGAGGGATATGGCCCTTTGGGGGACTAAGATGATCCAGGTGAGAGATATTGTGACTTGACCTAGAATGGAAGTGGTGAGAAGTGATCAGATCCTAGTGCATTTTGAAAATAGAGCAGACAGGATTTGTAGCTCTATTAGGAGAGGGCAAGAAGATGGGGGACCTGTTAGTGATGGCTCCTAGGTGTTTAGCCTGAACAACTAGCTGGAGTTTGCATTTAGTTAAATGAATAATTTGGGGATGAGGAGTCGTCTGAGATATTTGCTTGTGGACAATTCAATAGACATTTAAGTAGAGTAGGCAGTTTTATATGAGTTTGAAGTTCAGGTGGAGGATTAAGATTGGCAGACTTTAGGGGCACTCAGGTGGCTTAGTTTATTGTGTCTGATTGTTGATTTTGGCTCATGTCATGATCTCATGGTTTGTGAGTATGAGCACCACATCAGGCTCTGTGCTGTTAGCTGCTTGGGGTTCTCTCTCTCCCTCTCTCGGCCCCTCCACCACGCATGTGCTCACTCCCCCACCCTCCAATAAATAAACTTAAAAAAGATGGCCAGATCATAGTGTGTGTGTATGTAATATAATATACGTGTGTGTTGTCATGTACAGACGATATGTCAAGCCAAGAGCCTGGTTGAAATCACCTAGTGAATGAATGAATAGAGGGAAGAGGCAGAAAGACTGAAGTTTGGGTAACTTTAATATTTATAATCACATAAATGAAAGGGTGCCCACCACAGAGTCTATGGAAGGTTAACCCGTATAGTAGGAGAAGTACTAGGAATGCAGTGTCCTAGAATCAAATAAATATAATTTGTAAGAATGAGGAATTCCTGGGGTGCCTGGGTGGCTCAGTAGGTTGGGTGTCTGACTTCAGCTCAGGTTCTGACCTCATGGTTTGTGGGTTTGAACCCTGCGTCGGGCTCTGTGCTGACAGCTAAGAGCCTGGAGCCTCCTTCAGATTTTGTGTCTCCCTGCCCCACTCATGCTCTGTTTCTCTCTGTCTCAATAATAAATAAAAACAAAACAAAAAATGAATGAGGAATTCCTAAATATCATTATAAAGTGGAAAATAATACGAAAAGTGTGAATTGACCACTGGATTTTCAAAGATAGAGGGCTTTAGTGACCTGGTTAAGGGCTTGAATGGTGTCAAAGGAATAAAAAATCTGACTCAACCAAATGATCAAAATATGGCAGGGAGACAGTAATAGAATTGTTCTTTGACAAACAAGATAGTAACTGCACTGATCCCTGAATTAAATGATTTCATGATCTCAGTATTCATTTTGGAAAACAGAAATACCAGGACAGTTCTTTTCACTATATTTAATTGGCTTCCTCTCTCGTTCCTCTTTTATAAATCTTATTGTTCTTCTCAAATTCCCCAATGACCCTCAGCCCATTTCAGTGTCAGCTTGTCAGCTTGTGTCTTGCTTGATTACACAATAAGAGGGAACACTTGCGAGCTCCATGAATGTTCTGTCTCCATTGCCTGCTTATGCATCTACCCATATTTGCCCTTATTGGGTACTTCTCCTTACAAGTAGCAAGGGAAAGGTATTCCTCCTACACAAGTCTCCACCTGTTGTTGATGCCCCTTCCTCTCAGGCCCCTGTAGTCTCCCTTCCCTCCTGTTAAGCCTTTATCCTGCCCCATTATTGCTTCTTACAGCTCATAAATATGTTTGTTCATAGTTTTCCCATCTTAAAAATACTGGCCATTCTTAAATTCATATTCCCATCTGGCTAGATAAAAACAATAGAGACATGTTGTGAAGTGTTTTGGAAATAATGGAAAGAAGAAAATAACAATCACTCAATCTTCTCAGAGACGATCCTTATGTGTATTAACATTCACATTTTTTCTACGTGCATTTTTACTGATTTGGATCCAGCCATATGTATGATTTTAAAATCTTTCTTTTTATTTGACTGACATTATATTGTAATACTTTGCACATTCCATTAAACAGTTTTGGAACTAACTATTATAAATAGCTAGAGTGTTTACTGTTATGCTACGATTTTATTGGACTTTTACCTAGTTTCAATTTTTGATATAAATAAAACTAAGGTGAATATCTTTGTACATAAATCTTTTACTACACTTCAGATTATTTTCTAGGCTAGAGTCTAAAGGAAAGTGCTGAATCAAAGGATATGCTCTGTTTTATGACTCTTGTTAGATATTGCCAAATTGTTTTTAAAAATGATTCTGTCAATTTATATGCCTACTGGGAAGTAAAGTGTGCCTCTTTCCTCAGATTCTTTTGATGGCTTTTGAAAAATGATTATTTTATAAAATGGTGTTTGCTAATTGAGCAGTTTAGTGTCTTCTCATTTCCTTTTTTGTTTTAAGTTTATTTTGAGAGAGAGCACAAGTTGGGGAGGGCTGAAGAGAGACAGGGAGAGAGAGAGAGAGAGAAAGAGAGAGAGAGAGAGAGGGAGAGAGAGGGAGAGAGAGGGAGAGAGAGGGAGAGGGAGAGAGAGGGAGAGAGAGAGAGAGAGAGAGAGAGAGAGAGAGAGAGAGAGAGAGAGAATCCCAAGCAAGCTCTGCACTTGTGCAGAGACTTGATGTGGGGTTCAAACTCATGAGCCATGATCATGACTTGGACCTGAGCCGAGGTCAGACACTTAACTGACTGAGCCACCCAGCTGCCTCATGTTATCTCATTTCTTAAACTAGTATTTGATTATTAGAGAAGTAGAAATCACTTTTTAATGTTTATGTTAGTCATTTTTTTTTCTTATGAGTTTTCCCTCATGTCATTTGCCCTTCTTCCATGCTGTTCATTGGATTTTCAGTTGTTTGATGACTTGTATAGTTTACCATAGTTAATGTTATATTTGTTTCTTATATCTGCTACAGTAAGTTTTCTAAATTGTTGCCTTTTACTTTTATGCTTTTATTGATTTAAAGTTTAAGATAATCAAATGACAATTTATAATTAATTGATGGTAGAATGGTAGGACCTGAAACAGATCCAAGTATATGTAAGAATTTGGCATATGTTCAAGGTATTTAATTCACTGGGGACAAATATCCAAATTTTGAGTGAAACATGTTAGAGTTCTTTCTCATACCTCATATCAGAATAAATTTCAAGCAGACTAAGGACTCAAATTTTTAAAAAAATCAAACAAAACATAAGAGCATGGGATAGTGTTTATAAGTGGATAGATGATGTTACTAAGCATGGTAATAAAGGTAGAAACCAGTGGAGTAAACATTGAAAAATGTGACTAATTTGAAACCTTTCACCCAGCAAAAAATTATCAAGAGAAAATACAAATATGACTAGCAGAGAAAATGATTTATAATATATATGGAAACTATTAATTTTGTAAATATTATAGATCTCTTAGAAATGAAAAAAAATATGTACAAGTAGGAACTTGATCAAAGAACATGAAGGAATAACTTAGAAAAGAAGTAATGTGAATGGCTAATAAGTGTTTAGAAAATCCAACCTCACTAGTTTTTCGAAGAAAATAAAACAAATGCATAGATGTAGCATTTGGAAACATAAAAATGTGCTTTACTTTCTAACACCTTTTAGTACATGAGCAACCCTACTGAGCCAGTCACCCATTAACCTAAGGAATTTTTAAACTATTAAAACTAGAAGAAAAATATAAAGACTTTGAAAATCAGCTTTTGAGGCCATGTAGTTGAAAGAGAAACATTTCTGCTTGTATTTGTTTTAAATCTAAAATGTTCCTTTTAATGGAGTAAGGTAACCATTGACGATGATGACGACCGGGTACATCAATATCTATTGATGTGGAAGATGTGCTTGATGCAGACCTGAACGCTGTAAATCACAAAGCAACTGTGATTCCACTTATATAATAAAAAAAGAAAAGCTCATATATATATACATACTAGAAAATACAGAAATTGCTCTAAAATGTAACAAAACATTCCCTGGATGGTGAGGAGAATGAACAAGCTTTTTAATTTTTTCGTGCATTTAAAAATCTTTGAATGTCCCACATATTATTTTTATAACTATAAAAATAAAGGTATTTACATTTTGAACATTTTTTTTAAATTTAGTCATTTTTCTCTATACTTAAAGTCCTTTCTCCATTAAATAAGTAGGTACCTTTTAAAAATTTTTTTTAAATTCTTCCTGTTGAAATTTTATTTAATAAATGATTTGAGGTAAGAATATAAATTCTCTTAACCAGCATTCCAAGTCGTGACCGAGTGCTGTAGTAAAGTTTATTAGATAATTGCTTATTGATTGCTAATGCTCCCCTTATCAAAATCACTCACTAACTTCTATTTCCTATGATCAGTTTAGCGAAAATTCTGTTCCATTAGTTCACTTGTCTGTTGTGACATTATCTTACTCTTTTAATTATTATTGTATTATACTGTGTCTTTTTACTGATAGGACAAACTCATTTTTTTTCAAAACATTCTTACATATTTGTTTTTTCAGATGAATTTTAGAATCAGAGGCTTAAAATTCGTCTCCTCATGGTTCTTAATCACTGTATGCTGAATAAGTGTCACATTTTTTTTGAAAATCCAGGTCAACGAACTATGAATGGACTATAAATACTGTAGCATTCTTGTGAGTATTCAGATATGAGGTATCAAATGATAAAGCTTGTGCTATAAGTGGCTTTAAAATTAGGTTTTCCATAATTTCTGTGACAAATTTTTAATTTTTCCCATTTCTTCCTTTACTGATACATCCCAATGATATATATATGCCTTTTTTTGTTGTTTTAAAAAAAATTTTTAGATGTTTATTCATTTTGAGAAAGAGACAGGCAGAGCATGAGTGGGGGAAGGGCAGAAAGAGCAGGAGACACTGGGACAGGAAACATGTTCTAGGCTTTTAGCTGTCGGCACAGAGCCTGACACAGGGCTTTAACCCCTGAACTGTGAGATCATGACCTGGCTGAAGTCAGACGCTCCACTGACTGAGCACCCAGGTGTCCCATCTATGCCTTTGTAATCAACTTCCATTAGTAGCAGTCTAGGATATAGTATTATTACAATGATATTATGATTAAATTATTGAACTCCGTGCTTTTTATATTGGTTGTTCTTGGGCTTTTTATGTATATTCTTCTGTTGGCCACATTTCATGTAATACAGACTGCCACTTTAAATGACTCTGGTTAGTGTGGTGTTACTATGTCCGCACAGGAACAAAAATGCATACAATTTGAATAAACTACAAAGGGAGTGGGGATACCTCAATGGCAAAACATACAATAATAGGAAAGAGAGCCTTTCTGAAATCTTGAGTTCTCTTCCTGAGGCAAAGTGACATGTCTTCCCTGTCCCGAGTCTCAGGAGTTATAACTGGATCACTGCTTATCCTGGAATTTAGATGATGGGAATGCAGAGTAACGGGCCAGTGAACTTGTAGTCAGACACAGAGTGACTTCTTTTTCTGCCCTTGAGCTTTTTTACCTTTTCATAATTCAAAGGCATTAATCATAACTTGACAATTATCAACCTGACTCAAAATCATTAACCCTGAATGTTTTCTGTGTGAAACTACCAATGCTCAATAAAAAGGTGGTGAAAACATATTTTTTTATGTTTTGCCTGCTGTATCTGTCCTGTGGCATATTTTGCCAGGTGAGGACAAATATGTGGCTAATTTTTCATAAACAATTTGTCACTAATTTTGGTATCCTGTTAATCACAATATGTGTTTTGGGATTCCTCTTATGTTGTTGTTCTGTATAAAACCATAATGTTATTGCTATAGTAGAAACCATTTATTTTGTTAAATCTCTAAAGGGAGGCAGGACCCATCAAAGTTAAGGACCTAGACTTAGAGCAGCAGATGCTCCTGTAAAGCAATGCATTTCTTAAAAAAGGACTTTGACGAAATATATGTAAATCACCTCTTTTGTCATTTATTTTTGAAATGTTCTCTGTTATGCCATATTTTATTTGTTTTTATATTTTTATTATGAGATACTTTAAGAGGAGAGACAAGTATACAAGCTACCATAGCACCACGCACCTGCCACCCAGTTTTATTAAATGTCACCATGTTTGCCTCGGCTGTTTTTTTTTTTAAGCCAGCACTCCATTATAAATACGTATCCCTTTCTTTCTGAGGCAACCATGCCTTGGAATTTAGTGTTTATCATCTGCATTCATGACCATGCACTTTGTGCTCATTTATCATTGAAAAATATGTATTTTTTCATGTTAGGTTTATAGAAATGGGAGCTAACCGCATTTTTTTAACTTATTTTTTAATATGAAGCAATTGTTGAGGATTCATCTTTTATGAAGCTGGCTGTTCCAATTTATGCATATCAACTGCTGAATAGCATTCCATCTTATGTCTGTTCCAAATTTATATGGTTTTTCTTTTATGGACATTTTCATATATTGTTAAATATATATATAGTTTTTACTATTATAAACATAGTTGAAACGAGCCTTTCCCTACTAATCTCTTCGGCAAATCATTTCTCTATCATGTACGTGTAGAAGTGAAACCGCCACAGCATAGAGAACCCACATCCTCCATTTAAGTAAATACTAGCAGTTGTGCCCTTGAAAGGGTTTGCACCAGTTTATAAGCCCTCAAAAGACCATAGATTGCTGTGCTCCACATCCTCATGGTGCCCACTGTTGTGAGACTTTTAACACTTTGCCGTACTGCATATCCTATGAAATGGTATGTTGCAAATTTGCATTTCCCTGATTACTAGCAATACCGAACCTCTTTTCGTATGTCATATGTTTAGAGACAATAATAACATATGGTTTGGAGCCAGATATGATAATAATGTATGACTGCTGGAGCCAGATAACTTGGGTCTGAATTCTGACTCTTCTGGGGGACCTTGGACTTGTTACCACTTAGTGGCTCATTGGCAAAATGGGGATAATAATCACACCTATCTCATGGGATTGCTCTGAGTGAATGTGTGAGAATCTTCTAGAGCTGAGTCCAGCCTTTTCTAAGATGATAATGTTGTCAGCAACAATTCACCAAAACATAAGTGAGTTTCAAGGAATTCAGCTACATAAACTGTCAGGGTACATTTTTGAAAGGCTAATGGTTCTAATATGGAAAAGTTGGGATAGGAAAATTCTGGAAGTTGGAAGTCTGGCCTTCTCATCTCCATCTCCCTGATTCACCCATGTTCTTCTCTTCCTATTCAGAAGATAACACTAGCTCAGGGCCCACACAGAGGATGAGGATCCAGTTACCAAGTAGGTCATATCTTATTTTTTTAAATTAAAGGACATGTTATCGTGGAGTTTTATTGAATTATGCATTTCATTCACACAAGCCTGTTTATCATTTTGCCCATTTTGTATTGCATTATTTGCTATTTATTATTATTTAGCAGGAGTTTCTTATATATTTTGGGCACTAATCCTGACAGAATTCTGTTTTGCAATATTTGGCTTGTCCTTTAACTTTGTTATGGTATAAGTTTGCACAGAATTTTAAAAATTTAGTGTAGTCAAGTTTAACAACCATTTCCTTAATGGTTTGTCATTTTTATATCTGACTTACAATTCCCTTCCCACCCAAACCAAGCTACTAAAAACACTCCTATTTTTTTTTCTGAGAATTTCTAAGGGCGCCTGGGTGGCTTAGTCAGTTAAACCTCCGACTTTAGCTCCGGTCATGATCTCAGTTTGTGTGTTCGAGCCCTGCGTCTGTGCTGACAGCTCAGAGCCTGGAACCTGCTTCAGAGTCTGTGTCTCCCTCTCTCTCTGCCCCTGCCCCCCTCACACTCTGTTTCTCTCTGTCTCAATTATAAATAAACATTTTAAAAAATTAAAATTTTTTTCTAAATTTTTGTGATTTATAAGCAAAGTTCTCATTGGAATTTAGTTTTGTTGCTAGCCTAAGTTACAGGGCTAGTTGACAAGGAGTATTTACTGTCTAGTTCCAGTGGCCATTTTGTCTCTCCGTCATCTGAAACGACACTATCTTCATTACTGTGGCTTTCTGATAGTAGGAAGAGGATGGGGGCAGGAAGAAGAGTGGAGTGAACAGCAGTATCAGCTCGCTGGTCTCACTGAATGTCAGGCACCATTCTATGCGCTTTACATTTATTAATTCATTTGATCCTGAACCATGCCCTATGCAGAAGGTATTGTCAATGTCTCCATTTTATCAATAAG
The DNA here is from genome assembly GCF_006229205.1 of Suricata suricatta. Lineage (NCBI taxonomy): Eukaryota > Metazoa > Chordata > Mammalia > Carnivora > Herpestidae > Suricata > Suricata suricatta. Next base: position 51,462,431 of record NC_043702.1, read on the forward strand.
GAAACAGGCACAGACAGGTTAAGTGACTTGCTACACAAATGCGTAGGGGTTTTAAATTCAAAAACTCAGTCAGCCTGGGTCCAGAGTCCACATTTATTATACCTCTGTTACCCAGCCTCCAAAAAATCTTTCTGCCTAACAAAACAAGTTCCCTCTCCTCATTGTTCTTCTTAAAAAATAATAATAAATAATCTTGGCTAACTTAGACCACTTTCTCTATTTCATTTGTTTTTATTTTCTCCCTCTGTTATCAGAAGGTGGTATATAAATAGACTTCTAGATAATTGTAATATTCAATCATCAGTTTATTGTTTTAGGATGATAAAGTCTTACCCTTTCTCAAACTTACTCCAAATCTTCAAAAGGGTTAGATATTGCCAAACGGATAGGCTGGGGTGACTTCTGAATTGTTCTCATTCAAAAAATTTTTTTTAACATTTATTTTTTTTTTTGAGAGAGAAACAGATCATGAGCAGCGGAGGGGCAGAGAGAGAGGGACACACAGAATTGGAAACTGGCTCCAGGCTCTGAGCTGTCAGCACAGAGCCTGAAGCAGGGCTCGAACCCAGGAATGTGAGATCATGACCTGAGCTGAAGTCAGACACTCAACCAACTGAGCACCCAGGTGTCCCTGTTCTCATTTGTTATACTTTTGTTCTTTGTAAATTTTGCTACTTTTCTTGGAATTTATTCTGAAAATTTTGCCTCAAGTCCATATTTACTAGTCTTGAGACTTTCAGTAGAGGAGACAGACATAAAAAAATAAATAATTACAATACAACTTGTTAAATTACATAATAGAATTATGAAAGCTTAGCCCAAGAAATACCTACTCTGTCCAGGAGTTTCATGAATGATGGCTTGGTATTGTTGTAATAAACAACCTGTATTATTGGTATAATAAAACAACCAAAATATTACTGGCTTGAAATTATTTTATTATCATTTCAAGCCACTATCCTATTATTTTATTATCTCTTATTTTCTTTGGGCTGACTACGTTCAATTGGGCACATGGTGATGCCTAAGGCTGCAGTTATCTAGGGCTTGACTGGGCTGGACCATTGAAGTTGGCTCATTCATATGACTGAGTGTTGGCACTGGTATCAGCTAGGAACTAAGCCAGGACTATCAACCATTGTGCCTGGTCCCCCCATATGTAACATCTCCAAGTAGTATGGGCTCCTCATAGCCTGGTGGCTGTGTTCCAAAAGCAGGAATGAACGTCTGGGTTTGAGAGTTCCAGAATGTACTTATACCACTTTCTGTGGTCCAAGCTAGTCCCAAGGTCAGCCCAGGTTCAATGGAGGGGGATAGCAAGGAGGGCACTGAGTTGCCCACCCTTGATGTGAGGAGTTGCATGAGTATATAGGACCAGAGAAGGCCCCCAACTAGACTATGAACCATAGAGGACATCACTCAAGAAAGGAGATTTATGCTCAACTTTGAAGGATAGGGAAGTTTTTATCAGAGAAAATTCAGAGAAGATTCAGAAAGAGGGTAATAATAGAGACATGAAAAAGTATAATATGCTTGGATAGAAGTTTTGTGTTACTGAGTTCTAAGGGACAAAATTGATAAGGTGCGTTAGAAGTAATAGGAAAGTCATAGCTAAAATTCATCAAATGCTCACTGTGGTCAGTCATATTTTGAGGCTTTTTGAATGAATTATTTATTTTATGATAATAACCCTATGAAATAGGGACTACAATAGTAGTCTCAAGTTTCTAGACAAAGAAATGGGTGTAAATAGGTTAAATAACTTGCACATAACCATACCTTGTAAACATCAGAACTAAATTTGAACACAGGTAATGCCTTTAGAGACTACCCTGTCAACCAGTGTACCACCCATCTTCCATAGATTATAAAAACATGTTATATCATATTATATGCTGCCTCCCATAAATTTTATGTCATGTTAAGGAAAGTGGGCTTTAAGTAAGAAACTGGAGGCTTTGCACTGGTATTCAAGTTACTGTATTTGTAACTAGATTTTTTTAGGAGCAGTTGAATCAAGGAGCCCTTCAGATATTGACAGTGGCTGTGTGGTTTCAGGAGGTCTAGGTCAAACAAAGAGGTGTTCACTCATCATAGATATACTTTCTGGTAATGCTAAAGGTAGTCTTGATAGGAAAGTTCAGCCTAACAGAGAAGATGGTGACAAACTTGGGGATCAGATCCCCTCTGGAATTCTTTAATTGGAATACACAGAGAGATGGAAGCCAGTGGTAACAGACAGAGACCCAATGATAGTGAAACAGAGATGGCAATAAGCAGAATAGGGACAAGCAGACTCATATTGGTAACCTAATTGCTGGAGCTTCTCTAAATCCCAAATGACCTTCAGTCTTGAACTCATTTGTCTCTTCTAGCCTGAGCCGAATGGTTCTTGGGTTTCTGTGTGGTTTCTATGGGTTTCTGTTGTGGAAACACCTATATATATATATATTTATCTCTAAATACAGCCTATAGCTAACCCCTAATATGTGCCGTAACGTGAATGAACCTATGTTCTTATAGTCAGAAGAACCCAACTAACATGGATATTTAGTTTTTAACAGAAGCTCTGTTACTAGTTTATATTTTTAAATATAATTTATTGTCAAGGTAGCTAACGCACAGTGTATACAGTGTACTCTTGGCTTTGGGAGTAGATTCCCATGATTCACTGCTTACACACAGCACCTAGTGCTCATCCCAACAAGTCCTCCTCAGTGCCAATCACCTATTTTCCCCTGTCCCCCAACCCCCTCCATCAACTCTCAGTTTGTGCTCTGTATTTAACAGTCTCTTATGGTTTGCCTCCCTCTCTGTTTGAAACTATTTTTTCCCCTTACCTTACCCAATGATCATCTGTTAAATTTCTCAAATTCTATGTATGAGTGAAAACGTATGATACGTCTTTCTCTGACTGACTTATTTCACTTAGCATAATACCCTCCAGTTCCATCCACGTTGTTGCAAATGGCAAAATATCATTCTTTCTAATTGCCAAGTAGTATTCCTTTCATATATAAACCACATCTTCTTTATCCATTAATCGATGGACATTTAGGCTTTTTCCATGATTTGGCTATTGTTGGTAGTGCTGCTGCAATCATTGGGGTACATGTGCCCCTATGCATCAGAACTTCTGTATCCTTTGGATAAATCCCTAGTAGTGCTATTGCTGGGTTGTATGGTAACTTTATTTTTAATTTTTTGAGGAGCTTCCACACTGTTTTCCAGAATGGCTGCACCAGTTTACATTGCCACCAACAGTGCAAAAGGGTTCCCGTTTCTCCACATCCTTGCCAACATCTGCTATTTTTTGAATTGTTCATTTTAGCCATTCTGACAGGTGTGAGGTGGTATCTCAGTGTGGTTTTGATTTATATTTCCCTGATGATGAGTGATGTTGAGCATCATTTCATGTGCCTGTAGGCCATCTGGATGTCCTCTTTGGAGAAGTGTCTGTTTATGTTTTCTGCCCATTTCCTCACTGGATTATTTGTTTGTTGGGTGTGGAGTTTGGTGAGTTCCTTGTAAATTTTGGATATTAGATCTTTATCTGATATGTCATTTGCAACTATCTTTTCCCATTCTGTCGGTTGTCTATTAGTTTTCTTGATTGTTTCCTTTGCAGTGCCGAAGCTTTTTCTCTTGATGAGGTTCCAAGAGTTCATTTTTGCTCTCCATTCCCTTGCCTTTGGGGATGTGTTAAGTAAGAAATTGCTGCAGTTGAGGTAAAGGAGATTGTTTCCTACTTTCTCCTCTAGGATTTTGATGGTTTCCTGTCTCACATTCAGGTCCTTCATCCATTTTGAGTTTATTTTTGTGAATGGTGTCCGAATGTGATCTAGTTTCATTCTTTTGCATGTTGCTGTCCAATTCTCCCAGCACCATCTGTTAAAGAGACTGTTTTCCATTGGATACCCTTTCCTGCTTTGTCAAAGATTAATTGTCCATACATTTGTGGGTCCAATTCTGGGTTCTATATTCTATTCCATTGGTCCATGTGTCTGTTTTTGTGCCAATACCATACTGTCATGATGATGACAGCTTTATAGTAGAGGCTAAAGTCTGGGATTGCAATGCCTCCTGCTTTGATTTTCTTTTTCAGCATTAATTACTTTGGCCATTCAGGTATTTGGGGATCCATACAAATTTTAGGATAGTTTGTTCTAGCTTTGAGAAAAATGCTGGTACAATTTTGATTGGGGTTGCATCAAATGTATAGATTGCTTTGGGAAGTATTGACGTTTTAACAAAGTTTGTTCTTTCCATCCATGAGCATGGAATGATTTTCCATTTCTTTGGGTCTTCTTCAACATTTTTAATAAGTTTTTTATAGTTTTCAGCATACAGATCTTTTATATCTTTGGTTAGATATTTTTTGCAGATAGAGATTGACACTCTTTACATTAGAACTATCCTTCTTTTACAGGATCTAGCCCAGGGCCTTGCACTTAGCAAATGCTAAAAAGTTGATATCTGCTGATTAATTTTTCTATCCATTGGGACTTTGAATATATATATAGTGTTTAGGCCCAATGATGGTAATGTATAAAATATCATGTAGTTTATAAATCTCATTTTATAAGATTTGTGTTTCTCCCTCTTAAATCTTCCATTTGTTAGGACACAGCATTTGTCTAAACATTATTTGAGTGTAAAATAATTTCATATAAACAGCTGATGTTTACATTAAGATTTTTTTTTTTAGATTTAAAGAGGTCTTTGTTCAAATATCAGGCAGGCACATACATTTGCTAGTAAAAATGTTCTCTATCAGATGCCATGGATGGAAAGAACAACCACCTTAAAACCACATTGATACTATATTGATGATTTTTTTCTATTTTTTGTTATGATGAAACATCATTTTGGAAATGTTCATATTTACTAAATATGTATTACCGTAGCACATGTATTTCCTGTGTCGCAAAGCTGAATCTTCTGATCCATTTACAGTATAAGTCTTGATTAATAACACGGACTCTGGAGCCAGATACCCTGACTTTAAATTCAAGCTAAATCATGCATGACTTTAGGCAAGCTACTTAAAGTCTGTGAGCCTGTTTCTTCACCCATAACACAAGGATGACGATAAACATCTCTCTTACAGTAGTATCCTAAAAACTGAATGATTTAATACATGTAAAGTATTTATAATAGTATCAGTATCAATAGTCAGCACAATGTAAGGTTTAGCTATTGTGTTGTTGGTATTATTATTTAGTATTGGTTTCTAAGGTTTTTTAAAAAGGCATTTTTATTTTAGCCCTACCTTATCAGTAGTTTTATCTGTCAAATCTTTTGTGTAGCAGTAAATGAAAGCAGAGTAAAAACCTTCTACTATGCAGCATAGTACCATGAACACTGGAGCTGGCCTTTCTCCCCGGGACCATTTACCTCACCTCCCAGAAACATTTCTCAGATTTTTAAGTTTTAAGCAGGGTTCTTTGAATCAATATCACTCAGCTTCAAACTGGCTCTACCATTCCAATGTATCAGAGGGTGACACGATGACAGAATGCTAGTAGAAATACTTGAGGAATGATTTTGTGAGATTTAATTTGTGCTAAAAATTTGTAACACATTTCAAGGAAGGCAAATCTTCCTAAGACATATGGAAACTCTTTAAGGTTGGTTTCCTGATTCTGATTTGAGATTGTTTTCGTTTTATCATTAGGTACTTCAGAACAAGGAATGAAATGTGAAGTAAATTATTATCTATCTGTTAAGGTATAGAAAGCAGAATGTCAATTTGAGAGGGGGAGGATTTTATGTAGTAGATGGAACCAGAGACACTAACAGAAGGGGCTTGGGGAGAGGTAAAGTTAAGGAATGTAGAAACAAGATAGATGATTTAATATGATGAATTACATAAAGGATCATTCCCAACAGAATGCATAAGGAAGAGTGTGAAGAGAGCTGCATTATTTAAAGACTTGAATAAACAGTGCATATTTGGAGGGTCTCAGAGTATATAAAGAGATCTGCTTAGCATGGCAGCCAGCTGCTCACCTCTCATGATGGAAAAGAAGAAATGTGCTTAAGCTGAAGTGTAAGGGATTTGGGCTCGACTTTCTAAACAATACAGATAGTTAGACATTGATCTGAATTGCATTATCTCAACCCTGGTAATACTGGAAAAGGGCTTACCTGCTAATCAGCCTGAGGTGTTTCTGTGCAAAGACAGTTATGGACCCAGGACCTCTTATTAGCTACAATTTCATTTGCTTTGTGTTTTGGTATTTCAGAGTCATTTCTTACTTGAAAGTATAAAATTTTCTCTTGGACTCTTTCCCTCCCCACCTTTTTCCCTTTGTTCCCTTCCTATTCTATAATTTTATGTATCACACTTTTCATACCTCAGTTCCTCTGTAGTGCTGTGATTTTGTTGGAGATGCACTAGAAAAAATTCTTTCAAATAAATGATAAATGTGCACTTAAACATATTCTAGGAGTGGGATGTGTAATTGAGTCGTTTTTTTAATTCCACAAATTGTTATATCTTAGGCAGTGTGGTAAGCCCTGGAGATTCAAAGTTGAATAAGGCATAATATTCTTTTGGGATTTACTGTGTAGTGGGTTAAAGATAGATATGACTGCAATTTATTTATTTTTACTTTTTTAAGTTTATTTACTTATTTTGAGGGAGAGAGCGAATGAGCGCGAGCAAGCAGGGGAGGGGCAGAGAGAGAGAATCCCAAGCAGTCTCTGCACTGTCAGTGAGGAGCCTACCCAATATGGGGCTCATTCCCCAAAACCAGGAAACCATGACTGGAGCCAAAACTAAGAGTTGGACGCTTCACAAACTGAGCCGCCCAGACACTCTGATAGGACTACGGTTTAAGTGCAAGAAGTGGTAGAAATGCAGCACAAGGTCATAGCACAGAGAAGGAGGTTAGTAACTTTATCTTGGAAGGATATGTCTATCAACAAATATGCCCACAACTTACCTTGAGAGGAGCAGATTCCTAGGTGAGGGGAAGTTCCTGGGGGCATCTGTCACTGAGAAATGCATTAGACCAACATTGGTCCACTTGGCTCAGATGACCACTCTGTAGTAAGGCCTCTGTTGGTAGTAGCTGTTTCTTAGCAAAGCTCCATACCATGAGGGAGAAAACCCAAATTTTGGTAGACAAATATCTATGACTACCACATCACCATGACTGCTACATCACTTCTGAGGTTATTTTGAGATCAAATTGGGTAATAAATGCTTAAGTATCTAGCAAGAAATAGGCATTTAAGAAATGTGTATTTAAAACAAAGGGAGGGCTTCTTTTTCTTTTAAATCTATTTAATGTTTTTATTTATTATTGAGAGACAGAGCATGAGCGTGGGAGGTGCAGAGAGAGGGGGAGACACAGTATCTGAAAGAGGCTCCAGGCTCTGAGCTGTCAGCACAGAGCCCAATGTGGGGCTCCAACTCACAAACCCCAAGATCATGATCTGAGCCGATGTTGGACACTTAACCAACTCAGCCACCCACGCACCCCAGAAAGGGAGGGTTTCTTATGTCAGTGGCATGGGAGAATATAGAGGAGGCTCATTTCTAGATTGAAACAGGTTTGGGAGATATAAAAAGCAAATGTAATGTGTAGACTGAATTTGGGTCCTAATTTGAACATGCCAATTCTAAGATGACTATTTCAAAGCAATTGAGAAATTTTTATTATAAACTGGGTAATAGCTGAAATCAAAGAACAATTGGCAATTTTGTAATTACACTGTAGTTATGTAAGAAAATGACCATCCTTTCTAGACATGTGTGCTGAAGTGGGTCTGAAGTCTGAGATTTGCTAACAGGCTTTCTCTAAGCAGTAAAGGGAAGATGATGTAAATGTGGCAAGTTCTTGATATTGTTAAATCTGGATGATGGATATGTGGAGGCTCAGTGACCTATTCTCACTGCTTTTGCATGTGTTTGAAATTTTTCAAGCTAAACTCCTCTGCTTTCCCTCCCCCAGTGAGCTGTTCATGACTGGATTGGTGGCTTAGACATATCATGGTTGGCGCATGCAGGATTTAAGTGCAAAGAAGAAAATTATGTGCAACTGCAAAGTTGAGAGCTAAAATATGTATATACAGTATTTTTTAAATTTTTACATATGAATTTAGGAATAGCTCTGCAGTGTGCACTTTTCAAAACTGATTTTGGTTTAAAAGCAGAGAACTATGATCAGAGTTCATTGGCAAGAATGAATACTTGCAGTGAGGTATGCTTGTAACAGCCCAAAAAGGCCAATCGGAACATAGGTGATTTTTAATGCAATGTCATAAGTCTCCTAGTTATTCCTGTTGCTTTCTCATTTGCTAAATCACATTCAAAAAGTTATGTAGTATAATATTCCTTCTTTAATGAGGTTTATGTCTAAAAAGTTTTAAGGGAAAAAGTGATTAATTTTACTATTTTATTTTCCCTCAACATAAAATATAGGTCCATTTCCTCTCCAACTTAGATTATATAAAAGCTTTGGAGATGAATTTTCAGAAATGAGTTTCTATCTGAAGATATGTTGCTATATTGAATAATCAGAATTGGAATTAAAAGTCACTTGTGATTAACAGGTTGCTCCCGACTCCAAAAAATATTTTATCTACTTTCAGAATTTTAGCTCTTCGATATCAGATTAAAATTCTGAAGCATGTTCGATTCACCACAGAATTGAATGTCAAATCCAAAGACAGATATTTATAACTGAGTTCTGTTCAGGCAAAAAGTCAGTTTTCAGACTGCAGTGTGGATGATTGTAAAGCTCTCATTCACAGTCAAATGTTGCCATCATTTTAAACAAACAAGTTAAAGCTTTAGGATTGGATTATCAAGCCAGCCATTTTATTCCCTGTTTGCTGTGCTTTACACTTTCAGAGTGCTATGGGGTTTATATGTTGTATTCAAATAATTATTTCTTTCTCACAGCAATATTCTGGTATTGGTAGTATTATCTGTACTTGACTGATGAGAAAATTTAAATTCTAAGAGGTAAAATGTTTTACCAAAAGCCATCCAGCTAGTTAGCAGTTGAGGTAAGGTTTCTATTCAGGCCTCTTGACTCCAGTGTTTTCCATTATAAAACTTCTATGTATAAACAATGGCAAAAAGAAAAAATGGCAAAAAGAAAAAATGCAATCTGGGGATTTTTACAAATATTTCAAGATTTTAATTGATGAACTATTTGTTCTTACAAATACCTAAAGGAGGAGAAGAGAATTAATATACCAATTTTCCATAGTTACTCGTGTAAAGGAGTACAACACTGACTAACAGAAACAACCAACTTTTGAGAGAAGTAGCTTCATAAGTGTTCCCTTTTAATACTGACCCCTCACATGAGCTTTTTAAAAACTTAGGCATCAATGAAAAATTGACATATAACTTATTAGTTTCAGGTTTTCAACTTGACTCAATATTTGTATATAGGGTAAAATGGTAATCACAATAAATCTAGTTATCATCCATCATCATACATAGTGAATTTTTTTCTTGTGATTTAAGATCTGTTCTTTTAGAAATTTTCAAATATGCAATACAGTGTTATTAACTTTAGTAACCATGCAATATATTACATTCCTATGACATACTTATTTTGTAACTGGAAATTTGTATCTTTTGACCCTGGAAAGTAAGTGGGCAAAGGGAGTCAAAAGGTATGTTTTTAAAACTAATAATTGCTGAGTCTTTAAAGATGAGACAGGATGCCCGTTTCATTACACTACTGCTGAGTGTCACATGTGTGACAGGAATGTCTGATAATCATTATGTTATCTTAGCCAGCATAAGCAATTGTTCCAATATGATGACTGAGGAAAGTTATATGATGCAGGAACCACTGAGTGAAATAAGATGGATAAATGTATGTACAGAATATTACCATTATTTTTATAAGATAGAGATATATTTGGGGTGTGTGGGTGGCTCAGTTGATTAAGCAGCTGACTTTTGATCTCAGCTCAGGTCTTGATCTCAGGGTCATGAAATCAGACTGGAACACTGGGTTCCATGCTGAGCATGAGGCATAGTTAACAAAAGGGGGGAAAAAGGAGATGTATTTACTTATATTAAAAGGAGAATGGATAAACTATTAAATATAAGATATGAGCTTTATAGGGGAAGATGGGACAGCTAGATAAGTTAGAATTTCCTGAATATACCTTTTGTTGTGGATCTAAATACTCAAATTAATAATTATAAAACAAAAGTAGATATACAAAGCAATCCCTAAAAGTCAAAAGAAAAGTGAAACAACCTGTATAGCAAATTGGTGGCATAACCCACATTGGAAATAACTTAAAACCACAGTAATTTGACTATACAAACCTAGAGATATATATCCTGAGAACAAAAAAAAAATGCAAGCAGAATTTAAATTATTTACTCTTTAGTGTATTGTTGGGGGTAGTAATTTTATTGTGATCCTGAGACTAGTATTGTGAGATAAAACACAGAGGTTATTATGTTGGAGTCCTTGAAAACAGGAATTTGGACATTGGACATTGGAGGAAGAAGATGAAGATGAAGATCAGTGAAGATGAATGGGGTTAATAGAAACCTTGTACTACTGAATTTAATGACAATATCAGTAAGAACCTGTGATGTACGGGGCGGGGAGGTTGTTAATATTTACTACCTCTGTTCACTGAAAAGGCTTTGAAGCAATGATTAATTGTATAACAATGAGCCGTCCAAGCCACCGGATGGTGCTATCCAAGCATCATTTCTTCGTGAAAGGAATTAGGGCCTTTGGAGAAATAGTTGATTCTCCAACCTAAGTCTTGGACAGGAAATAAAAGATGAGGTGGAAAGCAAGGAAGCTATAAAGACTACTAGGTTTGCATCAAAAGGAGTTAGGAGTCAACTGGAATAGGCTCTTATTAAGGAAAGATAGAATAATTCAATCATCATTAGAATAATATAAAAAATAGACTGAAACATACCAGGTATGTTGAATACACCAGTGTATAATGATACTTTAAAAGAAGGGGCCCCTCAGTGGCCCCTGTGCAGGATGCTAGCAAACAAACTCAGTATTTTGGAAACAAAGCAAAGTAGGAATTCATAATCAAGACTTGATGAGAGAGTTTTCTTTTTGTAGGACTCTACGAGCTAATAAATGAAGAATGAATGATAGAATATTTCTATTTTGCAGCAATGGATTCAGGTAATGCCCACCAAGCAGCTGCTGATGTCACAAAAAGAGAGACAAGAAGTATCATGTGCCTATTAATGGAGGTCTACAGTATCAACTGTGAATAACTTGTGACAAAGATTTGACCTCTATTTGGCCAGACCTCTGCATCTGATTACTAATATTCAGAAAGAAAAGAAAATCAGGGGTGCCTGCGTAACTTATTTGGTTGAGCATCTGAGTCTTGGGTTTAGGTCAGGTCATGATCGCATAGTTTCATGAGTTAAAGTCCTACTTCTGACTCTGTGCTGGGAGCCAGGAGCCTACTTGGGATTCTTTCTCCTCTCTCTCTCTGCCCTCCTTCTCTCTCTCTCCTTCTCTTTCTCTTTCTGCCCCTCTGCTCATGCTGTCTCTCTACAAAAATAAATGAAAAAAAAAAAAGAAAAAGCCAGAAGAATGCATTAAAAGATACCACAGAGGTGCAATGAAAGGAAGTATAGCATGAGGACTCCTAAAGCATGAACAACCTGGTTTTCTCAACACATACACTGGGGGGAGAAGAAAAGGAAGAGGAATTATAGACTAAAATAGTCTTTTAAAAACATGTTTATAGGGGCGCCTGGGTGGCTCAGTCAGTTAAGCATCCAGCTTCGACTCAGGTCATGATCTCGCGGTTCGTGGGTTTGAGCCCCGTATCAAGCTCTGTGCTGACTGCTAGCTCAGATCTTGGAGCCTGCTTCAGATTCTGTATCTCCCTCTCTCTCTGACCCTCCCCTGCTTGTGCTGTCTCTCAAAAATTAAAAAAAAAAACATAAAAACTTGTTTATTTATTTATTTTGAGAGAGATGGAGAGCATGTGTTTGCAGGGGAGGGACAGAGAAAGAGAGAATCCCAAACAGGCTATATGCTCAGTATGGAGCCTGGCACAGGCTTGATCCCAGGCCTGTGAGATCACAACCTGAGCTGATATTAGGAGTTGAATGCTCAAGTGACTGAGCTCCCCAGGCACCCCTAAAGTAATCTTCAAAGACAGACCCAGTTACAGTGTATGGATCTTATTCAGATCCTAATTCAATAAATTGTTAGGGAGAAAATAAAACATGCATACAACAGTGGAGGAAATTTGAACACTGACTAGGTGTTTGATGATAGTAAGGAATTATTATTAACATCAAAATTGTGGTAATAGTGTTGTGGTTATGTGGGGGTTTATGATCCTCATCTGTGAGAGATATACTGAAATATTTATGGGTGAAATGATATTATTTCTGGGATTTGCTTAAATAATCCAAGGGAAGGAGAAGTGGCAGTGAGTACAGCTGAGCCACAAGACAGTATTTCTCAAAACTAGGGACGAGCTATATACTATCTCTCTATTTTGTTTATGCTTTCAGTGTTCCCTAACAAGAAAAAAAAGAAAAAAAAAGAACTGCCCCTTCAGATCAATCTCAGAGATCACATTGTGGAGAAAAGTAATAATTTATGTGAAATAATTATTATAGTAAGAAGGGCTTCAGGTTAGGTTTTTCACTTCATTCCCCAAAGTATATTCCTAATGAGAGGCAGTTAACATTTGTTACGTATTATGTGACACAGTTGTTTTAGCCACTTTACAGGTGCTATCTTCAAATTTGCTAGAATTTTATAAAGAAATTCTACTGCCTTCACTTTTCAGACCATGCTGAAGGGTTAAATACCTTACACCGAGACACAGCTAGCAGAGGACGGAGGCAGGCTTTCTATTTGGCTTTTGTTGCTGGCGTGCTCCCCATACTCTTCAGTCTGAACAGTTAACAGGAGCAGAGATTTTGAGTGACAGAGTCTGCTGGTATATGTATATATATATTTTTTTCCATTTTCTTGATCAGCATTCTTTGCCCAAATTCAAGCCTTTTGAGGGATATTATAATTTGTATGTTGAATAAAAGGAGACTCCAAAACTAGTCAGTCTGGTCTAAGGCAGTACTAGCCACTCTGAATCTTTAATGAGGCAAGCTGCTCCCTTTCCCACAAGATGGGGGGAGAAGCAGTTTTGTTATAATGTTCTTCTTAATCAGTTGTTCCAAGGAGGTTTTCCTGGGTATAGTGAGAGGAGGATGGTGTCTCCTAAAGTGAGCCGGTCTCCTTATGCATATACACAAAGGAGGGGGAAGACCCAAGGCAGGTAAAGAAGAAATGGTGCTTTCAGTACTAAGAAGTGAAAACAACCCTTGGATCAAACTCTGATGTTCTCCCCCTGCCCTCCCAGGAGGATAACTTACTCATCTAGCATCCAGGGGAGCTTATAAAATCTTTCAGAACATTTTGCTTAAGTAACCTCCAGGCAAGTAAATTAAAAACCTCAAGTAAATAAAATCTTTTGTGAAATGACCCACTCCGTTTCTTGAAGCAATTATAATTTGTGATAACTGAAGCTTTATTGCTGAAGTAGCAGCCCAGGAGGTTGACTACGATATGTGCTTCCAGACGTTTGATGAGTGACTCTAAACACACAAAACGGTAGGGATTTGGGAAGTCTGATTGAACCAGGCATCTGTTATCTCCCACTTCATTGAAATGGAGGCAACTTGGACACTGTTCATGAAATTAATAATACATATAAAACATAACAAAACAGTCCTTTAAGGAAGGTTAAAAATATTAGAAATGTCCATTCCTAGTTAGCCAATGATTATTAGATACTGGCTACAAATATCCCCAAGATTAGAATAAGTATGTGTTCTTCAAACTTAAAATTATCTGTTTCTCCTCTTTTCAATGGGTGAATTTTCCTATATTCTCGGAACGAATAACTAAGTTAAACTCTTCATAGTTTCTATCTCATGGAGAAAAGAGAGAAATAAATTAGTATGGTCTGTAGCAGTCTATTTTTTAGTTTAAACCTAAAAATTTTTAAGCCCAGACATGCTTCTTACTATGTAGTTGTTAAATAGCTTCCTGATATACGGAAGGTCATAGAGATTCTCGGTTAAATTAGGGATTACTTTATACTTCAAAATATTGTTGCTTTTATCAAGAAGTTAATGCTACCTCTCTGATATTAGTTATTTTTAAAACTTGTGTGTCACTGATTAAGCTCTGCTAAGCCAAGTCACTAATCACTGTTTTTTTTTTTGAAATATTGTGTAATTACAACACAAATTAGCATTAAAAAAAATAGTTGGCTGACTCAAAGAATATAAAAAATGTGAAAGAATGAAATGGGAATTTTCTTCTAGACCTTGAAATATATCTAGATTTTATATTATTTATACTTTATGACCTTGAGAAGCTCTAGCTATCTTTTTGTGTAAAATTTATAACCTTACTATGTAAGAATAATTTATATAAGATTTAACACATGGCATAGTGTCACCATAGATGATGAATATGGCACTGACACCTTGTAAAACTTGCCACCACAGTTAACCAGACATTCTCATCTACCTCCACTTCCCTTTTGCCTTCAGGAGCTGATCTCACCTCCCACATGGTGAAGATGATGGAAACCAACTGGGGTGGGTTCCCTTTCTGCCTCCCACTTTCCTCGGCAGTTCTCTGGATCCATATCTTTCTTCTGAGGCTTTTTCTTCCCTCTGAAGCTTTCTTGGCTACTATATTCTACACCTTGTCCCTAAATCCTTCTTCTGGGGACTCACTGCCATTGGAACCCCTCTCTTCTTTCATGGCTAGCTCTTTGTGTTGTATGTTTGAAGTAGCTTCTCTCTAGAAAACATTTTCAGTTGTCCTAAATAGCCTCTTCCATTGTTAGCCAGACTCCTTGGATGTGAGCTTTATAACTATTCTCTTATTCCTTACTCTCTCATGTTTTTGAATGTTTATTTCTTTTTGAGAGGGGGAGGAGGGGGAGGGGGGGACATAAGGGGTAGAGAGAGAGGGAGACACAGAATCCAATGCAGGCTCCAGGCTCTGAGCTGTCAGCACAGAGCCCCACGTGGGGCTCAAACTCATGGACTGTGAGATCATGACCTGAGCTGAAGTCGGGCACTAACTGACTTAAGTCACCCAGGTGCCCCCCACTACTCTCTCATTTTAAACCTCCCTCCACTCATAGTCTCCCCATTACATATCATTATGACCAAGTTCTGCTTGGGCTTATGACAACTCTGCATGTGTCTTCAGCTCTCACTTCATTTTCTGTTTTAGGTCCAACATCCTCCCCTTCACACCCAATCGAATTCTGCCCAGAAGTGTTCCCATTTCATCCAAGATGACTCTTGAGGTCCTGTTGATTCCTTTATTCTTATTCTTATTGCAGGTTCAGTGCAACTTGGCCTATATTAAGGACAATTGTTTTTAGTCAATAAGATTTTAAATTTATCAAGATCATATCTTACACTTTTTTCTCTACCCCTACTCCCAACCAGATCTAGAGAAATTAATAATAATAATTTAATAATTATTATTAAATATTAGAGGTCTGTACATGTATTTTTGGGGGGTGAAAACTCACTTCAATGATGAGCAATAGCATTTCAGAGCTATTGCCTTACAAAGTTGTAACTATTTTATTTTTATTCTCTGCAGTAAGTGCTCACTGACCTTTCTCATGGCACATATTTCAGGTGATAGAGTTTCAGTATTTAAGTTTTAGGATATTCAGACACATTCAGAAACTGAAAATATGTTTACATATCTAACAATGATCTAGATATATTATTAAGCCAAACAACACAGGATATATATAAATAATACATATGCTATACACAGAAGAGTAAACACAAGTGAAAACTGGGTGGATATAATGGTAAGGTGTCAAATATGGAATCAAATGGAGTTAATCAGAGCAATTTTCCCAGGGAAGATGCATTTGAAGTAGGTTCTGGCTTAAAAATATAAAAATGTTAGACTGGCCCAGTAAGAACAGCTTGAGTTCAGGATTAGAGACAGAAGGCACAGAAAGGCAGAATGAGGATAAATCCAGCAATGTAAGCTTAAACTAGAAAAGCAGCTCAATCCAAGATTTTGTTCTTCCCTCCTCAAATTATATTATTGTCATATCTATAAATGTATTATGTCATTTGCTCATATAATAGCTAACATTGACATAATGGTTGCACTTCTTATTTTGAATTTTAAACTGCAAAGTGAAACCAATGCATGTGCAAAACATTACTTTCTTTCCACCTCATGAATTGTTCTGCCTCACCTCTACTCCAACATTTCCCTTACCCTTTCCTTTTACCTGTGCACACCACTGACCTTTTTTTTTTTTAGCTGCCTGCCATTGCAGGCAGCTCATTTAGATTCCTTTATGTGATCTGGTGTTCCTGATACAAGGTACCAGTCACCTAACAGACATATCCCTTACTATTCTCATGAAGGTCATAGAGTACATTGGAAGTGCCTAAACTTGGAATTAGATCTGGTTTAAATTTTGATTTTTTCCACTCACCCAACATGTGAGTTTGAAATTTTCTTATCATCTTGGAGGTCATCATACCTTGAAGGTTAATGGGGGAGATGAGAAAATGTGTTTCAGATACAGAGCCCAGTTTCTGCCAGAATGGTTGCCTCTCATCTAAGTTTCTCAGTGTGTGGTCCCTAGAACACCTGCATCGGAATCCCTTAAAATGCAGATTCTCAGAGTTCTCCTAGGCCTGATTTAATTCAGATTAATATGGGTCCTGAGAATCTACATTTTAAGCAAATTTCCTGGATAAGTCTATGTACTTTGAGTTTGAAAGTCCCTGTGATATGTATTTATCCTCCTCTTTTCTTCTTTTCTTTCCCTCTCCTCATTCTCTCCCTCTCTGTCTTTTTTCCTCCTTGATCTCATTTAGCAATACAATGTACTTGAGGTATGTCCCTTGTCAGATTATTTTCACTTTTCAGAGTTTCATTTTTCTTTGATGTAAAAAGAAAATTGCCTACTTCTCCAGTCACTACTTGGAATAAATTATTATGGTATCAATCACTTAGAAAAGGCACACACACAAATGGTAGTTGTAATAGAAATCATTAGAGTTATTGTAGGGGTTCCTGTTTATGCAGAACAAGATGCATTAACATCATGTGTGGCTTATAGCAGAAGGTAAGTTATTCCAGGGCTGGAACTAATGTGAAGTGAAGAACGCCTTGCCTTGGGTACAAACCTTAAGGCTTTAAAGAGATGCCCCAAATTTAATAATTAATATGAATAATATTTTATTTTAATATTTCAAAAATATCAAAATCAATTAAATTCACTGAGCAAAATATCAAAATTTTAAATAAGGATAAGATCAATAGGAAAATTTTTTTTCCTTTTGTGTCAGGTTCTCCTATGGCCTCCCATGGCCATAGTGTTTAGGGCACTGTTACTGCTCTAAAATATTGCATTAATTTATTGTTTATATTAATTATTGAGATTTTTGGTACCCCCTTAAATTACACACCTGAGGCAAATTCCTCACTTGCCTCACCATAGTCCTGGCTCTGGCATATTTCCATGCCTTGAATCATTTCAGTGTTTAAAGACAGAATGGTTCGTTTCCTTTTTTTTTTTTTTTTTTTTTTTTTTTTTGCTGGAATCTCCACTTATGCATTTAAGTGGCATTTTTCCAAATGTGGTGTTTTGGTGCAAATGGGAAATACTCACATCTTGAGAATGTCAGTGTGGATGTCAGGAGTTCAGATGAGTCTCAGAGACATCATTTTGCAAATGACAGAATCACCTTAAGATTCCATTACTTGGTGCAAAAACGGACACATAGATCAATGGAATAGAATAGAGAGCCCAGAACTGGGCCCACAAATGTATGGCCAATTAATTTTTGACAAAGCAGGAAAGAGTATCCAATGGAAAAAAGACAGCCTCTTTAGCAGGTGGTGCTGGGAGAACTGGACAGCAACATGCAGAAGAATGAAACTAGACCACTTTCTTACACCATACTCAAAAATAAACTCAAAATGGCTGAAGGACCTGAATGTGAGACAGGAAACCATCAAAACCCTTGAGGAGAAAGTAGGAAACAACCTCCTTGACCTCAACCGCAGCAATTTCCTACTCGACACATCCCCAAAGGCAAGGGAAATGAAAGCAAAACTGAACTCTTGGGACCTCATCAAGATAAAAAGCTTCTGCACTGCAAAGGAAACCATCAAGAAAACTAATAGGCAACCAATGGAATGGGAACAGATATTTGCAAATGACATACCAGATAAAGGGCTAGTATCCAAAATCTACAAGGAATTCACCAAACTCCATACCCAAAAAATAAATAATCCAGTGAAGAAATGGGCAGAAGACATAAACAGATACTTCTCCAAAGAGGACATCCAGATGGCCTACAGGCACATGAAACATCACTCATCATCAGGAAAATACAAATCAAAACCACACTAAGATACCACCTTACGCCAGTCAGAGTGGCTGAAATAAACAAATCAAGAGACTATAGATGCTGGCGAGGGTGTGGAGAGACGGGCACCCTCCTACAATGTTGGTGGAAATGTAAACTGGTGCAGCCGCTCTGGAAA
>NC_043702.1:51481114-51655474 GCF_006229205.1 Suricata suricatta
GGAAAGAGCCTAAATGTCCATCACCTGATGAGTGGATCAATAAGATGTGGTGTATGTCTATATCTATATCTATATCTATATCTATATCTATATCTATATCTATATCTATCTATATCTATATCTATACATACATACATACAATGGAGTATTACATGGCAATGAGAAAGAATGAAATCTGGCCATTTGTAGCAAAGTGGATGGATCTTGAGGGTATCATGCTAAGCCAAATAAGTCAGGCAGAGAAGGACAGATACCATATGTTTGCACTCATAGGTCTAACAGGAGAACAGGAGAAACCTAATGGAGGACCAGAGGGAGTGGAAAGGGGAAAGAGAGTTGGGGAGAGAGAGGGATGCAAAACCTGAGAGACTATTGAGTACTGAAAATGAACAAAGGGTTGAAAGGGGAGATGGAGGTGGAAAAGAGGTGGTGGTGATGGAGGAGGGCACTTGTGGGGAAGAGCACTGGGTTCCATATAACTATGGAATCCAATTTGACAATAAACTATTTAAAAAATAAAAATAAATAAATAAATAAAAGCCACTAAAGGCCAGGTGGAGAAGGACAGATACCATATGCTTGCACTCACAGGTCTAACAGGAGAAACCTAACAGAGGACCATAGAGGGGGGAAGGGGAAAAGAGAGTTGGGGAAAGAGAGGGAAGCAAATCATGATAGACTACTGAATATTGAAAACAAACCAAGGGCTGAAGGGGGAGGGGGAGGGAGGGAAGGGGGTGGTAGTAATTGAGGCACTTGTGGTGGAAGTGCTGGATATTATATGGAAACCAATTTGACAATAAACTATTAAAAATAAATAAAAATTTAAAAAAATAAACGGTCCGCCCCCCTAAAAAGATCCCATTACTTAGGGGCGCCTGGTTGTCTCAGTTGGTGAAACGTCCAGCTTCGGCTCAGGTCATGATCTCACGGTTCATGGGTTCGAGCCCCACGTCGGGCTCTGTGATGACAGCTAGCTCACAGCCTGGATTCTGCTTCAGATTTGTGTTTCCCTCTCTCTCTGACCCTTCCCTGCTCGCTGTCTCTTTCTCTGTCTCTCAAAAATAAATTAAAAAACATAAAAATTTTTTTAAAAAGATTCCATTACTTAGAAGAAGAAGTAGCAAGTGTATAAATCTAGTGTTTGATTTATCCAATCCATTTCTGTTTGTTCTCAATAGGAACTGGAAAACTAGGAGTCAACAAAAAAGAAAAAATGTTCAAGTAGATCAGAATCAGCCTGGCAAGAGAAGTGATCATGGAAGGAGATTTTTGTATAATTAAATGTCAGTTTGCATTTTGAGATATTGCCTGCTGCCTCCCACTCAATCAGCAAATGAGATGAGAAGGAATATTCTCTATGCAAACCCGGAACTGACAGCCGCACTTGTTGGGTTCTCTGTGAAGGATGGACTGTAGATCAGAAGGGTCAGAGCAGATCATTTTCTCAAGGCAATAAAATTTTGCTCAAAAATTAAGTTAGACATTATAATATCCCCCTGTACGAAAAACAGGTAAACAGCAGACAAAAGTGAACCTGTATAAACTTCTGGAATTTTAGAATCAGGAGAAGTTTTGTAGGTTATCCAGTTTATTCTCCTCTCTTTGTAGAAGAAGAATTTGATTCATGGGTAGATGGGTGGTTTCTGAAGGTCACTCAGTTACTGAGTGACTGACAGAGATGCCGCTCTCTTCCACATGATGCTGAGAGCATTTGTTAGGTGGAGAAGCAGGTGAGTGGTACAGCGGCGGTAATACTGGTATCCCTTGCCTTGCGCGCCTTGTAAGCAAATGGCTTAGAAGTCTTTCTTTAAAGCTGATGCGGTGGGATTAGGAAGTGGAGAGATATCCTTGGATAAATGTTCAGGACCAGCTGAACATGTAAGTTTCTTAGCATTTTAAGAATCTTTTCCATTCTACCGCTTACATAAATGCAAATTTACTGAATCAGAATCTCCAGAGGTACAGCTGGGACATAGGAATTTTGGTAAAAGCTCCCTGGGTGTTTTTGATGTGTGTCTTCTGTTAAACACAGCTGCCCTAGAGGTTAATTTCTTTCTGACAAAGAGGTCTGCTATATCAGTCAATAGCAACTTAATGTGAGATAATGCAGAGATAGGTTCAGAACGAAATATAGGAGACCTACAAAAGCAATTTATGAGAAAAGAAGAGAGGGAAATTCTTGGAAAGCAAATATTGTCTCTCTTCAGTTTTGTCCAGTTCATGGAAGAGTGGGACAAGCTTAAGATCCAGAGTTAACAACCTTACACAGAGAATTTTCTTTCCTTCTCTCCTCATAACCAGACTAAGCTTTTGAATGCTCTTATTGACGCTACTTGAGAATTGTTCATGAGCCTGTTGTCACAGGACATAATACCTAATTATTCATCTTCACAGAGTGGTTTCAAAACAAAAATTGTTTCTTAATCTTTTTTCTAATCATAGATGTATAGAGTTGAGTTAATTACTCTCCTCATGTCATATCATGTTAACACTCATTGCTGGTTTGTGAGAGGCTCCTTTCTTGTATTTATTTATTTCGCTTTATTCCCCTTTCTTCTCCTCTCCTTAGATAGACAAGCACTCTTGTATGTTTGGCATGAGTCCTTTTGAAACTTCTCCCATATACTATAAATGTGTTTACTATTTTAGAACATTTTACATTCCTCATCTGGGAATGAGGAATCTGGGAATGAGGTGAGAGGAGAAAGAAAGAAGTTGATAGATGCTTCAAATCATTTCTTTGAATAGACATTTGTGATTAAAAGGTGCTCTCTTTCAAAATTCTTAAAGTTCTCTGTTAAGTTTTCTTCATGGTATAATACCATATAAATTCTATTTGTTGATGTAAACATAGTGTTCCAAGAATTCAAACCAATAAATCCAGTCAATCCCAGTTAGTTGGAACCTATCATGCATTGGCCCATCTTGCCTGTCACTTTCACCACAATCCCTACTTACATACGATGGTTGATTGCCAGCTACGTATAAAGCAAAAGCACCTAGTACCCACTTATGCATCCAAAAACATGATATTGGTCTAAAGCCCAATAATGTTACCAGTAGGTCAGGATTTGAGTGGCTGAACACATTGCACACAGGCTGCTCTTTTTCTAAGTCTTTTCTTAGTGTTAATCAGAGTGATTTTAACAACTTTATAAGTTTGAAATTAAGAATCTATCTAAAAATAGTTGGGGGAATATACTTTAGGAACATTTTATAGAGTAAATCTGGCAATTATGATTAGTAAAAACATTACATTTGGGTTTCCTTTTTTTTCCAGTTTTCTCCTATAATAAAATTAAGTCAAAGTCAGTCATTTCTTTCAGGTGGAAGTAAGAAAATAAATACTTTAAATATCATTAAATGGAACATCAGAAGAAGTGCAGAATTTTGGCAAAAAAAAAACAGTTTTCAAGATCAGTGTTAAAAGGGCAAAGGTCATTTAAAAGAAACTCAATATGGAAAGAACAGGTAGTCAGAAGTGGCAATAAATTAAAAATTCAACAAAATCAATGTACTTGTCATCAGACTCTTAGCCTAAACCATCTCTTTTCTGGGTCATTTTTGCCTGCCTTCTCTATTTCACATCAATTCCAACTAACAGCAGGGTGATGACCTAATGAATCTGGTGGTTTCTCTTTCATTTGGAACCTGGTAGGTCGGTCTAACCCACAGGAGCATCAGAACCCTGATTTTCAATAAGGCATTTTATTCTTTTCTCTCTGACAGTTTCTGATTTCGACTTACAACCAAAATCTGACAATATCAATTGTTCTGATATTTGAGTCCTTGTGGACTGTTCTCATCATTGTCTTTTATATACCTGACCTTCTTCTCAGTAATTGGGTCATCTTCTGCCTGTGGTACCTTTGGGATTAATTTCTCCAACAGGGCTTGCAAGGTCATTTCCAGGCAGCCATATCACACCCACTGAAGCTGTCAGTTTCAAATCTTGACCTGGTCTTCTAAATTTTTAGGGGAGCCTTGGGAATTGCTATTTTCTTTTCATATTACTCTTAAGTAAATTACACTTGCTATGTGCTTTGGCCTAAGAGAATACAATTCCTTGTCTAAAGCAATCTTTGCTCCCTATCAGTGGCAGTACCTTGTAATAGGGTAACTACAAGAGTGAGATAGGAACCTGCCTAAGGGCCGGATAAAATTACACATAGAAGGTACTAACTGTAAAACCACTGATGTCTCCATATTAACTATTACCTAAGTGCATTGTTATGTGTATGTCTACATTACAGCATTGCATTTTCAGTTATTCCAGACTAAGTTTTAAAATATTATAACAGAAATAAAGAGTGAAAATCACATTATTCTCAAAAGCTACACTTTCTGATGTGAAAAAGTAATCATCAGGGCTGGGATCCTTATAGGAAAGTTTATATTCTATTTTTGAATATCCAAAGATGTTAAAATTCTGCATGTACTGCACAACTAATATAACTTCTTTGACTTTTGAAAGAACACATGATAAATGATACCTAAACTTGGTTCCAGTGGATTAATTATAGTGCCATTCCTTTATGTGACGGTTGCTCAGGCTTCCATAGCAATGTGGCTTTCAGCTTTCAGAATGGTGATACAGATAAATCTCCAGTATCCAAATTTTGTAGGCGAAGTAAAGAGAGAAGTTGACTGGAGAAGCTGGATTGACATTATTTACTGCATGTGTATTCTCCTCTAGAGTCCGAGCGCAGGAAGGAAGGCTGAGCAAAACTCTCCTCCTGCGTGCCTGATGAGATTATTTATACTAGAATGGTCTCCAAGACATAGCCCGTTTTCTTTCAATAAGTTGCAGAGGAGGATGGTTCATCACCATGGTCTTTAGGACTTTTGCCTTTATCTTTATACTAGCAGTTATAAGTGATTAATCTACTACCTTTAATATATTTTTAGTAAAGAGATGTATACTTTCATTTTTTTGTTACTAATACGTGCCCCTTCTTTTCAGTTTAAAGACATTCTTTTAACATTTCTTTTAAGGCCAGCTAAGTGGTGATGGACTCCTTTTGCTTATCTAGAAAACTCTTTTTCTCTCCTTCAATTATGAATAACTTTGCTGGATAGAGTATTCTTGATTAGGTTTTTTTTTTCTTTTAGCACTTTGAATATATTGTGCTACTCCCTTCTGGCCTGCAACGTTTCTCCTGAAAAATCTGCTTAGGGTCTTATGGAGATTTTCTTGTGTGTAACAAGTTGGTTTTTTTCTTGCTACTTTTAAAAATTCTCTTCTTGTCTTTAACTTTTGGTGTTTTAATTATAGTGTGTTTTGGTGTGGGTCTCTTTGGGTTCATCTTATTTGAAATTTTTTTAATGTTTTTTATTTATTTTTGAGAGAGACAGAGAGAGATAGCGTGAGCAGGGGAGGGTCAGAGAGAGGGAGACACAGAATCTGAAGCAGGCTCCAGGCTCTGAGCTAGCTGTCAGCACAGAGCCCAATGCGAGGCTAGAACCCACCTACTGTGAGATCAGGACCTGAGCCGAAGCCGGAAGCTGGACACTTAACTAACTGAGCCACCCAGGTGCCCCTGAGCTCATCTTATTTGAAACTTTGTGGGCTTCCTGGATCTAGATATCTGCTTCTTTTCCCAGGTTAGGGAAGTGTTAAGACATTATTTCTTCAAATAAGTTTTCTGCCTCTTTCTTGCTCTTTTACTTCTTTGGGGACTCTTATAATGCAAATGTTAGTCCGCCTGATGATGTCCAAGAAGTCTCTTGAGCTATTTTTACTTGTCTTATTCTTTCCTTTTGCTACTCTGATGAGTAAGCTCCTCTGCTCTTTGAGTTCACTGATCCTTTCTTTTGCTTCACCTAGTCTCCTATTGAAACCCTCCAATATATTTTTCAGTTTAGTTATTGTATTCTTTAATTCCATTTTTTTCTGCTTGAAACTTTCTTATATTTTCTGTTTTGTTTTGTTTTGTTTTTGGTTGAAGTTCTCACTGTGTTTATTTGTTCTGAATTCTGTGAGCATCTTATGGCTATTACTTTGAACTCTTAATCAGACAAAACATTTATCTTCATTTCATGATATTTTTTGAGTTTTTAAAAACTGTTTATTTTTGATAGTGAGAGAGAGAGAGAGAACAGAATAAGAGCAGAGAAAGAAAATCTCGCTCTGAACTACTAGTGCAGAGAGGGATGAGGGGCTCAAACCTACATACCGTGAGATCGTGACCTGAGCTGAAATCAAGAGTCAGACATTTAGCTGACTGAGCCACCCAGGTACCCCTCTGTACCTTTTATCTTGTACTTTATTTTGGAATATATTCCACTGTTTCATCAATTTGCTTGACTCCAAATTTTGGCTTCATTAAAAAAAATTTTTTTAATGTTTATTTTTGAGAGAGAGAGAGTGAGAGAGTGAGCATGAGCAGGGGAGAGGCAGAGAGAGAGGGAGACAGAATCCAAAGCAGGCTTCAGGCTTTGAGCTGTTAGCACAGAGCCCAACATGGGACTTGAACTCATGAACTGCAAGATCATGACCTGAGCCAAAGTTGGAGGGTTAACTAACTGAGTCACCCAGAGGCCCCTAATTTTGGTTTGTATGCATTAGCTAAAAGAGCCACTTCTTCCAATCTTGAAGGGTTGGCCCATGTAGAAGATTAACATTATTGTTCAACCCTGCGCTAGCTCTCAGTTGTCTTTCAAACTTCCATAATTATCCAAATAACCTATTTTGTTTTTTATTGCTCCCAGTGTAGCCCCCTATTAAAGGTATCCACAACACTGTTTCTCTTCTTTAGAATACATGTTACAGTTACCTTTGATACATACCAGAGGGGGAGAAATTGACTTCTTGTTCATCAAATTGCAGGCAAATATAATCAACTTAAGAGCTCAGTAATTATGTTTTATATATTTGAGCTCTTATCAAGTATGTATTGTCTAACCAGAATCCTGCGGGAACAATATGAGTTTTTAAAGACTAGAAGTAAACAAATTTGGTGAACTTTGAATGATGGGAACATGAAGAATTTTCCTCCAATGATTTTTCCGCTCTTTGTATTTCCCAAAATTTCTAGAATAATCCATTACTTTTATAGTGAATAAAAAATACAATAAATATAAAAATGTATCTAGGTGGTATATAAAAAGACTATGACTGGAAATAAAACTAGACTGTATAATGTTGTCTCCTTAACTACAGTTTTCCATGTAGCAAAAGTCAGAAAATGCCATTCTTGTTTGTAAATATTTTAAGATTACCTGAGTATTGAATAAACTGACAGCGTTACTTCCTTGAAGGACTGATTGAGCTTGTATGGAGCCATCTGCTAAATTGCTCACATTTTCTTCCATGCCTAGAAGTTGCAAATAGCTTGTTTCTGCTTTACACGAAGACTTTGCTCTTGACCTGCTGGAGTGGTTCCAGGACCTGCTCAGGACAGTGTTCAAGGTGGCAGTCCTGCCCTGGTAGTGCTGTGGGAAGAACAGGGCTGCAACATCTGCCCTTGCCCAAGTCTTCACGATTTGAAGTTTTCTTTCCTGTGTTCTACTGTCTTAGGCAGCACAGAGGGCAAATGGAATCCAGACTCCTTCACTATAAAGAAGACTGCATAACTCAACCAATAAGCATTGCTCTGTCTTACGGCTAGAGGTGTATATCATGTACCTTTTGATGCTACTCTGGAAGCCAAGTTTTAAAGTCAATACTAAAATATAAAGCCTAAGGCTAATACTTGATACCATCAGTACAAATAATTTTTGACATATGGAAACAGAAAATTTTATCATATTATGAGTTTAAGTATTATTTAATTATTTCTCTTTGAGGTAATAATTTTGAGGTTGGCAAAGCTAGCCTTTTGCTTTTACTTCACTCTGAGAAGATGAACAGAATTCCTAAATAGGATTTTTTTGGTAGAAAATTTATGTCCTAATGGAATTAAAGAAATAAAAACTAAATATAGTGCCTCAAGGTTATTTGTATAATATCATGAAAGCCAGCACACCACAGAATTGTACAGAGATTAGAATTATAATCTGATTTCTATCTCAATATTATTAAACTATTTACAAATATTTGTACCTCAAAATAAGCATATGTTTCCTCTGTAATTCTATAGCTATTGGTATATTTAGTTGACAATCAGTTTCTCTATTTAACTGATTGAAATATTTTAGTAACTTTTTTATCTAAAATTAACAGCTTTCATAATTAACATTGATTATGGCAACATTTTGTTCTTGCGATAATAAACATACACTTTTACTTCTACTGATAGAACCTCAGTGTATTAAGCACATAAAGATGTTTTCAATCCTAGTTTTATCTGAAATGCACATAAATATTTGAAATTGATATTCTGACAATAAGAACAAAATACATTTCCTATTATCATTACTGACATTCTTATATGTATATATGGTAACTTGGACCATTTAGAAGATCAAAGGTACAGGAAAGACATTGATCTACATAGACATTCAACTGTTTGTCCTTAAGGCCAAGGCCAACTTAACTAGCAAATTTGGGCTGAGGCTGTACTTTAGTTGAGCTAATTATAGCAACTATTTCATGTTACCATTATGGTGTATCTTCTAAGTGCTAACCATCTAATTGGTTTAAGATCTATGATAATTAATTAGAATAAAATAACCTTGTTTGATTGACACTTAGGTAGCTCAAATGCCCTAGCCTATTTACCTAATTCAAAATAGCTCAAATATCTACCATACGCAATGCAAGAATTTTAATATTTTACTAACTTGCCCTTCTTATATACTTTTTTGAATCCCTATGGTATCCTAGGCCAGTGGTTATTCAACATCTTAACTGACTGCGTAGCTCTGGGCCACTGCCTTTTGTTTCCCTTGCCATTCACTAATACACTAATATCCTTCAGCACTATGCTGCAGTCTACCATCTATGGCTTTACCCCAGGTTGCCATTTCAGACTCTTATGCAATTCCCCACGGTAGTTAAAAGATCAGCTATGATATTGCATGATTTCACTAATAGCTTTGGGGTTAACAACAACAAAAAAAGGAAATATAAGGGGAGAATCACACAGTTGTTATTAGATAGTTCCAGATGAGGTCATAGACCAAACCTCTCCAATGACATTATCTACTGTACAGAGTCTTCTCTGCCCAGTACCAGGCCTGCCTATCTGTTTCAGGGGTCTCTCACACTTGGATCACAGGCCCCTTGTTCCCCAAACCCAGACAATCACAGGCTCATCCCTCTGTGTGTCTATATTGTGTCTTTGTCAATCTTTTGGTAAGAGTGACAATTACCAAAGGGAAGACCCTCTTCCTTTTGTGGTACTCCTATACCCATCCAGAGAAGTATGTTTTTTTAACTTCAAAGATAATTCAGAACAACATCAGTACTTTCCTCAAAGTTGAGTTTATTAATCTGGAATGACCCCAAATATGGGTCTTATATAGGATAGTTCAATTTGGGCTTCACTAATTCCAGTCACTTTTCTTTCTAAGGTAAGGTGCATTTACACATCCTGTGGATTCCAATCTCTCCTGATCTCCGACAGTTATTTACTTGAACAAGAAAATACATTCATCTCCTAGTATCTAACCAAAAATTCCAGGGACAATATAGTTTAATCCTCTTATAGGAAAGACATATTTTGTGAAAGAAAAGATAATTTGCAGAGATGCAACCATGCCACAGTGAAGACAACCTTTTATATGATTATGAAAAGCAGATTAAGCTCTTTGGAGCTGTATTATTTCCAGAGGCTCCACTGTAGAATAGAGTGTATCTGTACATCTTCACATAATCAAATGATTAAAAGATCTTCCAAGATGTTTTCTCCAAAACAAAGGAGTAGTGAGCCCCCCAAACTGGATTCAAATCTTTTTTCACAAGAGAAACAAACTGCAAAAAACATTAAAATGTCAGTTTTTCTTATTTAGTAGTTAGTATCAAAATCTCTTGGGATTCACATTAGGCCAGAGAACCCTATTACAATCTATTTTACTAGCACTCAGCAAAGTGCCAGTAGGTGATCAGAAAAAAAAAATCTGATACAGATGAATTGTCTAGTGAAATCGAATAGTAAGCAGTAATTTCAATCCAATGTAATAAAGCTAAAATACTGTAGAAGTATGCTGAATACTTTGGGGACTATTATGCAAAGAATTCTCCATAGTCTCTCTCATAAACAATGAGCAGCAGAATGATTGCTTCTTCCAGTTTATTTTAAGCTCTTTATTATATTCATTTATTTTATTCATTTCTTTTGCCACCATTGGGCCAAAGATAGTGTGTTATATATGTCTAATAAATAACTACCTAGTTGAATTGAACTAATTACAACCTCCCATATGTGGATCCTATCATGAAATAAATACTGAAATATACCACAAAATGAACATACTCTACTGGTCTCTTAATTTTCATAGAAACTCTGTATTTAGGGAAAGAATGTTATTTGCAGCCTGGTGCCCATTAACTCAGCTGTTTAATCCTCTTTTGAATTCCTCTGGGTGCGCGCTAGAAGTCCAATGCGCTATCCATTGCACCACAGAGCCTGCGCGTGTTTATCCTCTTTTGAAACAGGAGTTTAGGAGTCAGGATGAGACACTGGAAACATAGTGAACTGGTCAAGAATCAGTGTCAAACTGCTAAATCTTCCCCATTTGTGTGTTTTTATCTTGCCTGACCTCCAAAACTGAGAACAATGTGAAAATTATTTTTCCTGTTGACTTTGTCACTGATGAGAATGCCAAAACTAGCCACTGTGGCCTCTGGCATGCCTGCTGGCTGGCTGGACTTGGGTTGTGGTTCTGAGAGCAGTAGGAAGTATACTGAGGCAGTTGCTTGGGCTAAGCAGATTGTGTGGAATGGACTTGTGGGTGTATTTGAATGGGAAACTTTGGCCTAAAGAACCAAAGCCCTTATAGATAAGGTGGTGAAAGCCACTTTCAGGGTTGCATCACCATCAGAGACGGTGGAGACACTGCTTTTTGTGTGCCAAATGGAACACAGAGGATAAGGTCAGCCATATGAGTACTGGGAGTGGTGCTAAGTTAGAGCTCCTGGAAGGTAAAATCCTTACTGGCATGAATGGTCTCAGCAGTGTTTAGTACTTTCCTGCCTTTTGATTCATGTGCACAGCACCCAAGTCAACTTAGCACTTGCATCTCTAGTTGGCATTAGCTAAAATCTTCCCCCATGTCAAGATTCAGCTTAGTGGCCAAGAGACACATTGCCAGGAACCCATAAACAGTTGCACAGCATGTCAGCTCCTCTTTACTGCACCCTGGATTTGCCTACTAGATACCATTTGAATTTCTTAGTGATTAAACCATTGTGCATTCTAGAGTACATTTATTTATATGTTGGCTGTTAAGAGAAAATGTGCTGTGTTAGCTTCTCTTTTTGAGGTAGCTTATTCTGATTAGCTTTGTCATTGTTTCACTACTCAGCATGGAAATAAGATGAAATTCTAATTGTAGGTAGGGAGACAAAGTTGATCTATTATATAAATATTAATAAATATTATATAAATATTAAAAGTACTATTGAAACTTAGGGAAAAGGGGGGCAAGATGGTGAAGAAATAGGGAGTTCCATACTTCCCAATTGCACCTCTCAAACAAAGAAGGACTGAAGCTAAGGGACTCTGAACCACAGGAGTCTGGAAGGAAAAGAGACAGAGTCCACTAAGAAGACCACTTCATTGGTGGTACCTCAAGAAACAAGCCAAAGTACACATGGTGGAAAGTCCCAAATATCACTACGAGTAAGGAAATAAAATAACCAAAGTCACAAGGAGTGACCAAGGGACACCATTAATAGAAGACTTCCTAACTGCATAGGCCCTGGATAGTCTATGAGCCTCCTTTAATATAGCAGTACTCAAGGTGCAGCGCACATAACAAACTTTTAAAACATATGAGAGACAGAAAACGAGCCAACATGAAGAAATGGAAGAACCCTCCTGTAAAGAAATCCCAGGAAGAAGTGACAGCTAAAGAATTGGTCAAAACAGATATAAGCAATATAAATGACCAAGAACTTAGAACAATAGTCATAAAGTTAATTGCTGGGCTTGAAAAAGGCATAGAAGACACTAGAGATGTTATTGCTACAAAGATGACAGACCTTAAAAATAGTTATGATGAATTTAAAAAATGCTATTATTGAGGTGTATAATAAAATGGAGGTGGCCCCTGCATGGACTAAAGAGGCAGAGAGGAGAACAGGTGAATTAGAAGACACAATTATAGAAAAAGAGGAAGCCAAGGAAAAGAGAGATAAATTGATTCAGGAGCACGAAAGGAGAATTTGAGAACTGATTGATGCAATCTAATGGAACAATATGCGTATCAAAGGAATTCCATAAGAAGAAGAGAGAGAAAGGGGCTGAAAGGGTACTTGAAAGAATTATAGCCAAGAACTTCCCCAATCAGGGGAAGGAAACAGCCATTGAAATCCGAGAAACACAGAGAACACCCCTCAGACGTAACTTGAATCGACATTTTGCACAACATATCAGAGTGAAACTGGCAAAATATAAGGATAAAAAGAAAATTCTGAAAGCAGCTAGGGATAAAAGGGCCCTAACATACAAAGGGAGACATAGCAGAGTAGTTGCAGACCTACCTACTGAAACTTGGCAGGCCAGAAAGGAATGGCAGGAAATCTTCAATGTGATGAACAAAAAAAATATGCAGCCAAGAATCCTTTATCCAGCAAGCCTGTCATTCAGAACAGAAGGAGAGATAAAGGTTTCCCCAAACAGACAAAAATTGAAGGAATTCATCACCACTAAACCAGCCCTACAAGAAATCCTAAAAGGGACTCTATGAGGGAAATGTTTTAAGGAACACAAAGTACCAGAGACACCACTACAAGCATGAATCCTACAGAGAACACAACGACTCTAAACCCATGTTTTTCAGTAATAACACTGAATGTAAATGGATAAAATGCTCCAATCAAAAGACATAAGGTATCAGAATGGATAAAAAAAAAAGACCCATCTATTAGCTGTCTACAAGAGACTTATTTTATACTTGAGGACACCTTTAGATTGAAAGTAAGGGGAAGTAGAAATATCTATCATGCTACTGGAAGTCAAAATAAAGCTGGAGTGGCCATATTTGTATCAGACAAACTGGACATTAAAGTTAAGGCAGTAACAAGAGATCAAGAAGGACATTCTATAATAATTACAGGGTGTATCTATCAGGAAAAGCTAACAATTATAAATGTCTGTGCACTGAATTTGGGAGCACCCAAATACATAAAACAATCACAAAGAGAAGCAATCTTATTGATAAGAATGTGCTAATTTCAGGGGACTTTAATTCTTCACTTACAGCAATGGATCAACTAGTTGATCAACTAGACAGAAAGTCACTAAAGAAACGACACACTGGACGAGATGGATCTGACAGATATATTTAGAACTCTATATCCTGAGGCTATGGAATTCATTTTCTTCTCAAGTGCACATGGTACATCTTCCAAGATAGATCACATACTGGATCATAAAGCAGCCATCAATAAATATAAAAGAATTAAGATCATATCATGCACAGTTGCAGATCACAATGCTATGAATATAAAAGAATTGAGATCATGCCATGCACACTTTCAGATCACAGTGCTACGAAACTTGAAATCAAGAAAAAGTCTGGAAAACTTCCAAAAACATGGAGGTTAAAGAACACCCTACTGAAGAATGAATGGGCCAATCAGGCAACTAGAGAAGAAATTTTAAAAATATATGGAAACAAATGAAAATGAAAATACAACAATTTAAACTCTTTGGGATGCAGCAAAGGCAGTTCTAAGAGGAAAATACATTGTAATCCAGGCCTATTTCAACAAACCAGAAAAAGCACAAATACAAAATCTAATAGTGCACCTAAAGGAACTAGAAGCAGAACAGCAAGAACACCTCACACCCAGCAGCAGAAAAAAAAATAATGAATATCTGGGCATAAATAAACAATATATAATCCAAAAAGAAAAAAGACCAATCAGTTGAACAGATCAATGAAACCAAGAGTTGTTTTTTTTTTTTTTAAAATAAGTAAACCTCTAGCCAGGCATCTCAAAAAGAAAAGAAAGAGCACCCAAATAGATAAAATCACGAAGGAAGATGGATTTATTACAAACAATCCTTCAGAAATACAAGCAGTTATCAAGGAATACTATGAAAAATTATATGCCAAAAAACTGGACAACCTAGAAGAAATGGACAAATTCCTAAGCACACATGCACTTGAGATAGGAAGAATGAGATGAGATAGGAAATGAGAAGAGATAGGAAATCTGAAAAGATCCATAACTAGTGAAGAAATTGCATCAGTTACCAAAATTCTCCCAACAAGTAAGAGCCCAGGGTGAGATGTCTTCCCCGGGGAATTCTACCAGACATTTAACACAGAGTTAATACCCATTCTTCTCAAGCTTTTCCAAAAAATAGAAATGAAAGGAAAACTTCTGGACTCATTCTATGAAGCCAGCATCACTTTGATTCCAAAATCAGAGACCCAGCAAAAAAAGAGAGCTACAAGCCAATATCCTTGATGAATACAGATGCAAAATTCCTCAACAAGATACTAGCAAATCAAATTCAACAGCATATAAAAAGAATTATCCATCACGATACAGTGGGATTTATTCATGGGTTACAGGGCTGGTTCAATATTTGCAAATCAATCAATGTGATACATCACATTAACAAAAGAAAAGATAAAAACCGTATAATTCTGTAGATAAATGCAGGAAAAGCATTTGACAAAATACAGCATACTTTCTTAATAAAATCTCTCCAGAAAGTTGGGATAAAAGGAACTTACTTAAACATCATAAAAGCCATTTATAAAAGGCCCACAGCTAATATCATCCTCAATGGGGAAAACAGTTCTTTCCCCCTGATATCAGGAACATGACAGGGATGTCCACTCTTACCACTGTTGTTTAACATAGTGCTAGAAGTCCTAGCATCAGCAATCAGACAACAAAAGGAAATAAAAGGCATCAAGATTGGCAAAGATGAGGTCAAATTTTCACTTTTTGCAAATGACATGATACTCTACATGGAAAACCTGACAGACTCCACCAGAAGCCTACTAGAACCAATCCATGAATTCAGCAAAGTCGCAGGGTACAAAATCAACATACAGAACTCAGTTTCATTTTTATACACCAATAATGAAGCAACAGATAGAGAAATCAAGAAACTAATCGCATTCACAGTTGCACAAAAACCCATAAAATACCTAGGAATAAACCTAACCAAAGATGTAAAAGATCTATATGATGAAAACTATAGAAAACTTATGAAGGAAATTGAAGAAGACATAAAGAAATGGAAAAACATTCCCTGCTCATGAATTGGAAGAATAAATATTGTTAATATGTCATTACCACCCAAAACAATCTACACATTCAACGGAATCCAAATCAAAATTGCACCAGCATTCTTCTCAAAGCTACAACAATCTTAAAATTTGTATGAAACCACAAAAGACCCTGAATAGCCAAAGTTATATTGAAGAAGAAAACCAAAACGGGAGGCATCACATCCCAGACTTAAGCCTCTACTACAAAGCCGTCATCATCAAGACAGTATGGTATTGGCACAAAAACAGACACATAGACCAATGGAATAGAATAGAGAACCCAGAATTGGACCCACAAATATATGGACAATTAATCTTTGACAAAGCAGGAAAGAGGATCCAATGGAAAAAAGGCAGCCTCTTTAACAGATGTGCTGGGAGAACTGGACAACAAAATGTAAAAGAATGATCCTAGAGCACTTTCTTACACCATACTCAAAAGTAAGTTCAAAATGGATGAAGGACCTGAATATGAGACAGGAAACCATCAAAACCCTAGAGGAGAAAGCAGGAACCAACCTCCTTTACCTCAATGGCAGCAATTTCCTCCTCGACACATTCCCAAAGGCAAGGGAATCAAGAGCAAAAATGAACTCTTGGGACCTCATCAAGATAAAAAAACTTCTGTTCAGCAAAGGAAACAAGCAATAAAACTAATAGGTAATCAACGGAATGGGAAAAGATAGTTGCAAATGACATATCAGATAAAGGGTTAGTATCCAAAATCTATAAGGAACTTCCCAAACTCCACACCCAAAAAATAAATAATCCAGTGAATAAATGGGCAGAAGACATGAACAGACACTTCTCCAAAGAGGACATCCAGATGGCCAACAGATGCATAAAATGATGGCCAGCATCACTCAGGGAAACACAAATCAAAATCACACTGAGATACCACCTCACACCAGTCACAGTGGCTAAAATGCAATCAGGAGACTATAGATGCTGGCAAGGATGTGGAGAAATGGGAACCCTTTTGTACTGTTGGTGGGAATGTAAACTGGTGCAGCCCCTCTGGAAAACAGTGTGGAGGTTCCTCAAAAAATTAACAATAAAACTCCCCTATGACCCAACAAAAACACTGATAGGAATTTACCCAAGGGATACAGGAGTGCTGATGCATAGGGGCACATGTATCCCAACGTTCATAGCAACACTTTCAACAATAGCCAAACCATGGATAGAGGCTAAATGTCTATCAACTGATGAATGGATCAAGAAGATGTGGTTTATCTATACAATGGAATATTACATGGCAATGAGAACAAATGAAATCTGGTCATTCATAGCAATGTGGATGGAACTCGAGGGTATTATGCTATGTGAAATAAGGCAGAGAAGGACAGATACCATATGTTTTCACTCATATGTGGAACAGGAGAAACTTAACAGAGGACCATGGGGGAGGAGAAGGAGAAAAATAGTTAAAAAGAGGGAGGGAG
Organism: Suricata suricatta; assembly: GCF_006229205.1. Classification (NCBI taxonomy): domain Eukaryota; kingdom Metazoa; phylum Chordata; class Mammalia; order Carnivora; family Herpestidae; genus Suricata; species Suricata suricatta. The sequence continues at coordinate 51,497,908 of NC_043702.1, forward strand.
GCAAACTGTAAGAGACTCTTAAATACTGTGAACAAACTAAGGGCTGATGGGGGTGGGGGAGAGGGCAAAAGGAGTGATGGGCATGGAGGAGGACACTTGTTGGGATGAGCATTGGGTGTTATACGGAAACCAACTTGACAATAAAGTTTAAGAGAAAAAGGAAAAAAGTAAATAAGTGTATATATATAAAAAAGTATATATATAGATATACATATATATATATATATAAAAGAAACTTAGGGGAAAAGGATCCATTTGTTACTAGGCATCATGGCTGCCCTCAGACCTCTGGTGAAGCTCAAGATTGTTAAAAAGAGGACCAAGAAGTTCATCCAGCACCAGTCAAACCGATATGTCAAAATTAAGTGCAACTGGTGGAAAGTTAGAGGCATTGACAATAGAGTGTACAGAAGATTCAAGGTCCGAATCTTAATGCCCAACATTGGTTACAGGAGCAACAGGAAAACAAAGCACATACGGCCCAGTGGCTGAAGGTTGTCCAGTGGCTTCCCCTATACCCAGCACTCTATTCTCTGCAAAGGTTGAGGAGGGAGCAATGGTTATATCGATGTTGGAATGAGTGTGCTAATGTTAGTGTGTGACCTACTCCCCAGTAGAATTTGAACTTTTAATTTTGTTTTCAGTTAAGGGATGAAGGAATATGCCCTAAAAATTGGTATTTTAATTTGCAATGAGTGGTTGTACTACTCATTTTAGATACTACTCCTTTTAAAATCTCAAGATGCAGACAGCTGTGTACTCAGCCCACCTATAAGCTGAAATTATTTGAAAACATTGACTTATTACTGTGTTCACAACCCATGCTACACACCACACATGCACAGTGCATTCTTTTATTCAGATATTAATCAGTGCCTATTTTTTTTTTTGCTAAACACAATCTTAGATGCTGAGAATACAAAGACTAAGCACAGTTCTTATCCTCAAGGAACCTGAAATCTAGCAAGGAAGGAATAGGTAAACTTTTCTGCAGCATTCATCGCACTCTGTTATAATTTCCAATTTCATCCTGTGTATTTCTCATTAGACTACAGGGTCCCTTCAAGCTGGCATCTCATCTACCCTGTTCACTATTGTTTCCCTAGCATCAAGTGCTCTGTCTAGATACCCAATAAACTTGAGTGAATAACTAAAACTATATAAGTATAAAAAAGTATATAAATAATTAAAATGATAATATGAGGATTGGGTGCCAGGCTTGCTATACCAAAAAAAAAAATGCTTTAGGAGAGCAGAAGAAGTGACCCTGGCAAGAGAAGCATCATGAAGACTTCAAGACAAATAAGGAGTGAGGATTTGGCACATCTCAGATTTGGCAATCAGAGAGTGTTTAAAGGGGCACATGTACCCAGTGTTTATGGAATCACTATCACCAATAGCCAAATTATAGAAAAAGCCCAATGTCCATCAACTAATGAATGGATAAAGAGAATGTGTGTGTGTATGTATATAATATATATGTATGTAATATATGTGTATGTATATGTATATATATATATTGAAATATTACTTATTGATCAAAAACAAAATCTTGCCATTTGCAACAATGTGGATGGAACTAGAGGGCATTATGGGTAAATGAAATAAGTAGTCAGAGAAAGAAATATCATACGATTTCACTCATGTGGAATTTAAGGAACAAAACAGATGAACATAAGGAAAGGGAAGGAAAAATAAGATAAAAACAGAGAGGGAGGCAAACTATAAAATTCTTAAATACAGAGAACAAACTGAGGGGTGCTAGAGGGGAGGTGGGTGGGGAGATGGGCTAAACGGGTGATGGGCATTAAGGAAGACACTTGTTGGGATGAGCACTGGGTGCTATATGTAAGTGATGAATCACTAAATTCTACTCCTGAAACCATTATTACACTGTATGTTAACTAACTTGGATTTAAATTTTAAAAAAAAAGAAAAGAAAAAACTTTTATTCTAGATATTGAGATGAGCATAGATTTCTAAGGTAAAAATGTTGTCTCAAGGGGCTCTTGGGTAACTCAGTTGGTTAAGCATCTAATTTCAGATCAGGTCATGACCTCCAGGTTCATGAGTTCCAGCACACATTGGGCTCTGTGCTGACAGCTCGGAGCCTGGAGCCTGCTTCGGATTATGTGTCTCCCTCTCTCTCTGCCCCTCTCTCGCTCACACTGTGTCTCTTTCTCTCTCTCAAAAATCAATAAACATTAGGGGCACCTGGGTGGCTCAGTCGATTAAGCCTTCGGCTCGGGTCAGATCTCATGTTCGTGGGTTCGAGCCCCGCATCGGGCTCTGTGCTGACAGCTAGCTCAGAGCCTGGAGCCTGCTTCTGGTTCTCTGTCTCCTTCTCTCTCTTACCCTCCCCCTCTCATGCTCTGTCTCTCTCTGTATCAAAAATAAATAAAAAAACATTAAAATTTTTTTAAAATATCAATAAACATTAAAAAAATTTTAATGTCTTTTGCAGTAGTCTCTAAGAAAAAAGATGTCTCCCCAAAAAGGAAGTGTTTTTAGTGACTTTTCAAAGAGAATTACTAAATTTGGAAAGGGGTTATGATCCAGATTGTTACAGGTTAAAGAATGAATGAGAAATGGATAAAACTGATTGACCTGTGTTGGAAAATGAGACAATAAATCCATGAGGTGGGACAGAGTCTTTCATACTTTTGTAGAAGTAAAAAAATCTCTTCCCATGTTCTCCATCTGATGTGGCAGTTTTGTGTCAAAGAATGTATTCTCCATATGCATCATGGAGGTATCTTTACTCTGAATTAGTTTCCTGATTTTTCATCACTATTATAATAAATTTTCTGTTTATTATAAAAAGACAATTGGATAACTACACAGGAAAGTTGGATATAAATGTTTCCTGATGTATCACATTCTGGTCATTAAAAAGTCACTCCTTTATATAGTCACTGACTATTATATCAGTTCTTTTTTTTTCAAGTGGCTTACTAACATTTCTTTCATTTTTTTAAATGTTTATTTATTTTTGAGAGACAGAGAAAGACAGCATGAGTGGGAAAGAGGCAGAGAGAGAGGGAGAAACAGGATCTGAAGCAGGCTCCAGGCTCTGAGCTGTCAGCACAGAATCTGATGTGGGGCTTGAACCCATGTGCCATATGATCATGATCCAAGCCAAAGTTGGAAGCTTAAGCAACTTAGCCCACCCAGGCACCCCTATCAATTATTTTCATCAAAAGCAGTAACTCAAGGACCAACTTTCTCATTCCTTGATCTATTCCAAAATCTTATTCTTTCATGGATATTAAAATGATTGACTATCTAATCTATTAAAATCATACAAAGAGAGCACAGAGTACCTGATCTAGTTCTGGCTTCTCTTACCCACCAGTAAGTTTGCATGGCATTCCAAAGCAAAAGCTGCCCACTGCTCTGCTTCAGAATGGATATGCCTGCAGGTCTTTCTTCCCTATGCATGTGACACATATAATTAAAGATAGTCGGATAAAAAAATAAACTTTAAAAACAGAAAGTGAGGTTTTTTCTTCTTTTCCCTCTTAAACGCACTGTTACCTTCCCCTTAGGCAGAAAATTGACATTATAAATATCACTGACACATATAGTATAAGTGTAGAAGTTATATCATCACACACCAAAAGTGGACATTGAGACTCTGCTTTCTTGCCTCTTTATCATCTCTAGGTATTTTTCCTCAAGACCTCAGGAATGAAAGATATTCTGGTTCAAAGTGACTCTTTTTTTTAATATAACACAATTTATTTTTTTTAACATATGCAATTATTTTCCATCATTTACAGTACAGTAGTTACAATGACACTCCAAACAGAAAAGCAAAGTTAAAAAATCAAAACCCCAACTTCTATTTCATGTAATTAGACTTATACAGAAATTAGAAGGTTAAGTAACAACTAGTTAATCACCTAATTTCACAGCTATCTGAAGTGGCAATCATTATATAGCAGCTTATCTATGATATATTCAAGATAAATGATACAATTTATTACTTGCCCATAAGCTAAAACACAGCCTGCTTAACACCTTTCCTTAAATTCCACCTCTATACTACAATATACTTGAGGTCCATGCAAAAAAGTAGCTACCTTTTATATAGGAAATGGATGGTTTAAATCAAAGTGACTCTTAAGAGGAGCTAAACATATTTTCCCCTTGAGAGGAGGAAATTGTGAAGCCAGAGCTAGTAAATAATAATTTACTAGGACTAATAAAGTGGGACTTGGTGGACAGAATGAACCCTCTTCTCCCAAGAGTGGCCCATGAATGTGTTGCTTGAGGCTTAGGAGATCATCTGTAAGTGAGAGTAACTCTGGGAGGAAGTAAAATAGGGATAAAGATTATGAAGGATCTAGTATTCTGAAGAGGTTTACAAGAGAATTCTAATGTAGCTATTCATTTCATTTTAAAAGTTTCTTGCTAGTTGAAATATGTATATTTAAATAACTCTAAAGCATAATATATTTCTAAGACAAATGGCAATCAGAAAATCACAGCTAAGCTGGGTTTATCTTTTATAAGATAATACAAAGTCATTTTTTAGATTTCAAACTTAAAATGGAATATTTTGATGTATGTCCTATTTCTGTGAAGCATCATGTGTTAATTAGCAACATAGGCAAAGCCAGCCACCTCCAAGTTGAGTTAAATTTTCAGATAAAAGTGTCATTGGTCCTCAGCTGAGTCAAGGATTTTGGTTGCTTGAATTGAAATATAGCACTTAGATTTCAGTGATTCAGTGAGTTGATACATGTGACCTATCCTTGCAAGGTTAAAAATGATGTTTGGTTTTACTTGTTTTACAATGGATTAGTTTTCCAGATAGGGTATAATATGTCAATGCTGAGCTCATTTTAAAATTATTTATTTCTTTATCAAGGAGTTCAGTTAATTCTCATAAATTTTAATATTTTGAGAGAACACATGGTAGTATGTTTGAACATAACTTTTATGTGGTTTTGTGACACCATAATGTTTTGGGTTTAGGGATAAAAGCAAAAATTTTGATGTATATGCAGTTAAATAGCGTTTTAATTATAACTGAATTATTTTCTGCAACTCAACTATGGAAATTGCTTAAACCTGATTTATGTATAATTTGAATAAATTTTATAATAAATTTTGTGAAATGGAGTTCCTTAAAATGGTGGCATCCTAGATAAAATATTTATGGGACAAAATATTTTACATATTGAAATTAGCAATTTTCTGATAACTCCTTGAAGGTTAGCATTTAGCCTGTGGCATAATACATAATGGTATTCTGCAATAGGGTATATGGGCACAAATGAGGTGGGGGTTTTTTTGGCACACTGTATACATAGAATCAACCTCTATCTTTATGGTCGTACCCTGTGCTGTAATTCATTTTCTGAATTTTAAATATTTATAAGTAAACACTCCAAATATGGAATAGTCTGTAGTTGGTCCTTCCTTTTCATACAGCTTTAAGTCAACATGGATCAACAGAATGCCTCAAAGCCAATGTCAGTCCACATCTTGAGTTATTCCCATAGACAGAAGTCCCTCATAAACCATGACCCTTTCTTTATTTGAATTATTCATCCCTCATGTCACAGTACTCTTCACCTCAGCCAATCTGAACTCTGTGTGTGTGTGTGTGTGTGTGTGTGTGTGTGTGTGTGTGTGTGTATGTGTGTGTAGGCAGTCTTGTGAGACTGAACCCTTAATCTGTAGGATCTGATGCTATCTATCCCCGGGTATATAGTATCAAAATTGAGTTACACTGAAGTACACCCAGCTGGTGTCATGGAGAATTGCTTGGCGTGGGGAAAAACCTCCATACATTTCGTGACCAGGAGTGTCAGAAATAAAAAGCCAAGGCCATCATGATCCCCCAAGATCCTTGAGGTACTGAAAAGTCTCCTTTAAAATCTTCATTTAAGTTATAACCTATCAGTATGCCCTTATCTAAATAAATTAAGGGAAAAAAACCCTGCACTTTAAAATTGTATCTTAGTCTGCTCTCCTCTTTTTCTATTTTTCAGTTACTAGTTTGCTATTTATTTCTTTTATTTTTTTATTTCAGATGTTCTGCATTTCAACCTCATCAAAAATTAAATTGATATTTATGGGCTAATCTGGAAACCCAAATACAGTTTATTTCACTACAACTATAAGAAAGCATGTTCAAATTCCCACTGACTGACTTATAAAGGGGCTTTTGGAACACAACCTAATGTAAGTTGCAGACATACTGTGTTTTGATCTTTGTTTTAACCTCCTCCCCTGGTTAGGATATGTGACTGTTGTCAGGTGCACATGTATTACATATACTTTTGTGTCTATTCTTAATCCTTTTCACAGTTCTGAGTTCATAACATTTATTCTTTCCTTCAAAAGATATTTAAATGCCTATTATGTAAAGAGTACAGTTCTAGGCCTAGGGGAACATCCAGAAATGAAGTAACTGCCTTCATAGTGCTAACAGTCTATCAGAGAAACACAAAGATCAAATTGCACAACTATGTATGAAATACACAGGATCATAGATGCTCTGAAGGGCGGTCACATAGCACTGTAGGAGCTGATGGGCTGCCCAGAGATGGTAGTTTTCCAGCTAAGATCTTAAGGGTGGGCAGGGGTTAAAAGGGCAACAGAATTGGGATATGGAAGGAGGATGGGTCAGGAATGAAGTAAGAAACACTGCAGACAGAGGAAAAATGTTCAGACAATATTTGTTCAATTAGATAGCTATGATGACTTCTTCAAAGAGTGTCCATTGAGTATCTGGGAGACTTTTAGCCTAACCCATATCATGAAAATTAATTGTAATCATATTAGAAAATCAGAAAGCAAATATTTTGCAAGCATTTGTACTTTTCTAAATTTCAGGTATGAAGTACTCATTAAGCCCTAACAACTACCCTGAAGATGGTATTGTGAATATGGCAACTTTTCTACGGGGCTTTGAAGAAAAGGGGATAAAGAATGACTGGCCTGAGGATCAGCTGAGTAAAGAGAAAAAGAAAATTCTGTTCTCCTTCTGTGAGGTATGCAACATCCAGCTGAACTCCGCAGCCCAGGCGCAGGTCCATTACAACGGTAAATCCCACCGCAAACGAGTCAAGCAGCTGAATGATGGGCAGCCCCCACCACCAGCCCCGGGCTCCGGGCAGCTGCTGGCCAGCCCCAGCACCAACACCAGCGCAGGTAGGTCGAAAGTTCCAGGGCTCCATATGCTACTGGGAGAGATGCCACTGTTCTAGAAAGTGAAGGATTTAGAACAAGATCTCTTTCACCACGAAACTACCACCACAATAATATGTATTCTTTTCCCCACAGGTAATTCCAAGAGCTGTCTTTTAGTTCTCTGTGAGTGTGTGTGTGTGTGTGTGTGTGTGTGTGTGTGTGTGTGTGTGAAAAATTCATATATATCAGGTACAAACACACACACACACACACACACACACACACACACACACTCTTTGTGTATTGGATTGTAGACTTGGTCCTTATTCCCACAGAGTGTGAACATTTCCTAAGGTATTTTGAAATGTGTTTAAAATAGATCAGTGATGTCAGTTTTTTGTTCCCCCTCTCTGCAAAATTAGGCTTTCTTGGGTTTCTTTCATCTGCTTTCTATAGGGTAGTGTACTACTTGATAGTACATAAAAAGCTACAGCTTTATTTATAACATCCTGTGGTGCAGAAAAGGAGCATTAATCTTGAGTGTTAGACATGTTATACTCTTTTAGGGAGTTGGCAGCATCATGCCAGTGGTGTTCTTATAATAGGAACAGGCATTGCCAAAGCCAACAAGGCTTACCTCTGTGCTCCGGCCTGCTGCAGGCACCTTCCTGCCTCACCTCTCACCCTGTCCTATAGGCGGGGGAGAGTCAGAAGCTTAGCAATTTTCACATTTCCCGCATCCGCCCAGAATCTGAGAAACATTCTTTCAAATCCTTTATCTTAGGCATCCCTTCTTCTTCCACATTCCTGGTCATTTGATATCTTAACTAGAACACAAATAAAGAAAATGTGAAATTTACAGTTATCCATGGTGAAGACCTCTACAAAAAAGGGGGCCTACTACCCAGGTTTACGTAGGAGGTCAAGATAAGCTTTCTCATAAACAGTGGAAGAGCTCCAAATTCTACTCCAGCAGACTCCTCCCTCACCCTGCAGTGTGGTGACGCAGAGCAGCCATTGGCTGGAATTTCACTTGGTGCTGTTACATAGTTTCTTATTTTGTGAAGTTATGCCATGGTCCATATTAGGCTCCACTGAAAGTTGTGTGTGTGCTATCAAGACATAATTTTTATATGTCAAGCTAAACCTAACTACGTCATACTTCTTTACACTTACTTCTTGAATTTCATTCAATTATGTTCCCTAGTCAATACTTGGCGTGCTGTGAAAGAACTTAAAGAAACTTGGAGAATATAAGATACACGTTCATTATAATAGTGAAAAATTACTTTTCCATTTTGTCTTTATTTATTATGATAATATAAATACTGACAGATGCATTATTATATCTGTATTTGTATATTGAAATAAAATTGGTGTCAGGTTAATAAAACTGACTTATTATCTTATATCTGAGTCAGGGAGCAAATAGCCCTGAGTAAAGATTTGAATTGTGTCTGTTAGAGCCCAAATATCTGTAGCTAGACTGAGGTTAACCTGTGACTTCTAATTCATGATATTAACAGCTAACATTAACTGATCACATTTTATGGGACTTTCCTGGCCCTTTATAGGAATTTTCTCCTTTAATCTGTTCATCAACCTTGAAATAGTTACTATGATTATCCCCAATATTCAGACTAGGAATGGAACATAGAGAGAGGAAATAATTTGTCATGGAAATGGAAGATCCAGAGTTCCAGCCATATTTAATTAATTAATAGTGAAGCTGTTATTCTTTGTCACTACTTTGCTGCTATCTTCTGGCATGCAGTAATATTCCGGTTAATTTCAGACCTGTGTGTTTGATATATTTGTGGTCACAAGTGGTTTCTATCATGCCATACTCTCTCACTTTGATGGGTTTTGAAATTAGGTATATAAATTTCTAACTCATGAGTTTCTCCATGCTAATGAAATTAGCTGACATAAGTAAATTTAGCTAAAACATACACAGAATATTATGGTTATATTCTATAAGTAAAATAGAGTTCATCAACTAATATAAGACAATAATAGTATATGGGAAAATGGGTGAGAAAATGAGTCAGGTTTTCAAGTTTTACATTAGATATAAAGGACATTTTCATGTACTGATAATATAGACAATTATCCATTGTCAGAAGACGTGTTTAGCATATGATGAAGGCAAGTCAGTTAATGTCTGGAAGTGGTTAACATTAATCCTCCCATTTGAAAAAACTAGGAGGCATAACAATGTCTTTTTCTCTTTCAAATAGAAATAAAGGATAGCTGTGTATATGAAGATTATTATGACATGATTTATGATTCTAAAACATTAGGTGTATCCTGAATATACAATAGAAGAAAGGTTACATACATCATAATATGTTTATAAGATGGATGACGGAAACTATAAAAATTATATGTGAGGGGCACCTGGTTGGCTCAGTCAGTTAAGCATCTGACTCAATTTCAGCTCAGGCCATGATCTCATGGTTCGTGAGTTCGAGCCCCGTATCATTGGCAGTGCAGATCCTGCTTAGGATTCTCTCTCCCTCTCTCTCTGCCCCTCCCCTGCTCTCACTCTCACTCTTTCAAAATAAATAAATAAACATTAAGAATGATATGTTTGAAGAATACCTAATGGCAGGAGAATCTGTCCATGAGCTCATGCTAAGTCAAAGAGCAGGCACTAAAGTGGACTGTGCCACAGTGCTGTGTGTGCCTGCACACTTTTCTACTATTTAGAGTCTCAACTCACTGAGGAACAAGTCTGTCATGGTTTTTTCCAGTCACTTTCTTTAGTTTTGATCTATCAAATGTCTGTTTCCTGCTGGATAGCAGTTCCCTTAACACTTTCTCAGCCCATAACTTCTCACTTTTGTATATTCAGTGGAATTCTGACTTGAATGATTCAGCTCTATTTATAAAAAACATCCATGTTATAGTTAGATTAAGATTTGGCTAAATAGACCCTGGTGTTTTAGAGTAGAGGATGGGACACGGTTGGCCTCCAGCCTCCCCTGCTTTGGCCCTCCCTTCTGTCCGGGAGAGATGGAGGAGTGGAGGTGGCCTTACCTAAGAGCTTTGACAAGGTTGAAATGCTGTTCTTGGTAGGGGATTGAAATTCTGGTTCTGTCTGTGGGTCATAAGTACTCCTAACAGGCCCTGTGGATGAGGATCCCCCCCAAAGTGTCCCTTAGGCATCTGGAATCCCTGAGATTTAGTTGCATCTCCCAGCTTACCCCCACATTGTAGCAAAATACTCCCTCTCTCAATTGTGGGTGCTTCTTTCTCCCACATTGTGGCAGTCCTGGTAATATTGTGTCCTCTCTTCTTATCTAGGTACTTAACTCTTACTGCTTGAGGGAATGTGCAAAATACATCTGATAACTAACATTCCTCTTCAAAACTTGGAGCTGCTGGGGCACAGGCAGCTAGAAGTGGAGTGGGGTGTGGAGGACTCCACATTTTTCTTGGCTGCTCAGGAAGCACGGGGGAGACTTGGAAGTCCACTGACAAGGTAGACACATAGTCATCATCACTCTCTTTTTGCCCATTGGTGGCTCTGGGGAGTGTTGTGGGCTGAATTTTGTCCCCCTGAAAAAAAAGGTATTTTGGAATCCTAAATCTCAGCACTTCAGGATTTGTAAGATTGGGACTTTGCAAAGTAAATTAAGTTAAAATGAAGTTTTTAGGGTTAGATTGAACCTAATTCAATATGACAGATATCCTTGTAAAAAGGGGAAATTGACACACAAAAAGAAGTAAAATAAAGAGACACAGGGATAAGACAGCCATCCACAGATCAAGGAGAGAGGTCTGAAATCAATCCTTCCCTCAGAGTCTCCAGAAGGAACGGACCCTGCCACACCTGACTCCTGGACTTCAGCCTCCAGTACTGTGAGATGACATATCTCTACCATAAGGCCACCCAGTTTGTGGTGATTTTGTTACAACATCCCTAACAGACTGGTACACAGAGGAAAGTGGTAGCTCATCTTCCCCACAAAGGAGAAAAGATGTTATCATAGAGGTAGCCTTCCTAAGATCCGTCCATTTTAGAGATACCTTTCCCTTCTCTTGGTCAGCCTCATTATAGTGTAGGAGTAGGCAGGGGTGAGTGTGGGGTCCGCAGAGCGGTTGTTGAGACTTAAGCCATTTCTCTGGATAAGAAGTGACTAACCCCTAACCACTGGCAGTTCTTTCACTAAACTTAGAGTTCAAAACCTTTAAATCTCAGCTTCTGGAGGAACAGGAAGACTCTTAGAGAGCAGCTAAAACCATCCGTATGTGTGTGTTTGTGTGTGGGTGTGAATGGACCAATGCAGTTTTTTTCCTGAGCGAGGAAACCATTATGAGTAGTAGCAAGATCCTTTTCCCAGACTGCCCCTGGTCAAATATTGTAAGAACACTCTAGCTGCAGAAGGGAGAAACTGGTAATGCAAAGAGAGTTAGGTAGTTTAGTCTGCCTGAGAAGGATCCTTACTATTTTTCCATCCAATACCAAGGGGTGGGTGGAAATAACAGAAACCACAGGTTAGTCTTGGATCCAGACAAAGTAGTTATGTGTTTTGATCCCTCAGATCCCTCAGCGGGTCCAGAAAAATAGTAAGACAGTGGTATTTCTGGCCCCAAGCAAGGGTGGGCAAATAGAACTGAGGCATTCTTCTGATTTCCTGTGGGCTTAGTGAGCACAGAGGCTCCTGGGCGAGCCTGGGAACCACAGAGGGGTATCTGAGAAGAGCAGGGATGCTTTCCTTTCCCAGGAAAGACAATGTTTAAGTCTGAAGGCAGGAAAAAATTAGGTCCCAGGTCAAAGGCAGTCAGGCAGGAAGAATTCCTTCTTACTCTGGGAAGGATCAGCCTTTTGTTCTATTCAGGCCTGCAACTGACTGGATGAGTTCTGCCCACATTAGGGAGAAAAATCTACTTTACTCAGCTAATATATTCACATGTGAGACTAATCCAAAATTCACAGAAACACCAGAATAACATTTGACCAAATATCTGGACACCACGTGGCCCAGTCAGGGTTTGACACATAAAATTAATCCTCAAACTGTCATTTTCCTAAGTTGTATAAATCATATTTGATGATTAAAACAAAATTATAAGTCATCTGATACTCAATGATATTTAAAAGTAGGGACGTTTAAGGGACCCAAATATAAGTAAGATATCTATATTTCATTTGAAGTATTTAAATGCATATGCCAAGAGATTGTGATAAATATGTATATTGTAAAATCTACAACAACTATTCTGAAAGCTTTACAAAGAGATACAATTAAAAAGAATATAAATAAATCAAGATGGAGTACTACAAAAACTTTCAAGTAACTTATAAAACAAGAAAAGATAAACATAGAAATGAGAACCAAAGGAAATAAATAGGAAACAAATAATAAATGGCATACTGAATAACATATAAACAATTACCTTACATGTAAATGGTCCAAATATAATAAGCAGAAGACAGAGATTTTCAGAGAAGATTGAAAAAATTTCCCAGTTATATGCTATCAACAAAAGAAACTCACTGTACAACAATATAGATAACTAGGTTGAAAGTAAAAATATAGAAAAGAATATGTCATGAAAACAGTAATAAAAATAAAAAGCATGAATATCTATATTGATTTATGATAAGATAGACTTCATAACAAAGAATATTATTAGAGACAAAGAGAAACCTTGCATTATTATAAAAGATTCAATATACCAGGAAGACATGATGATTCTAAATGTTCATGTACCAGTTATGATTAAAGACTTCAGCAATTCTCTCTCAACAGTAGATAGATTTACTAGACCAAAAAATCATCAAGGATTTAGCAGATCTGAAAAATATCATAAGGCATCAGGATTTAACTAATTTATTTAGAACTCCACCCATCAACAGTAGAACACATATTTTTTTCAAGTGCCCATGAAATATTCACTGTGATACCACATTCTAGGCCATAAGACAAACCTTAACACATTTAAAGGAATTATAGTCATACACAATATGATTATAATATGTCTCTGACCATAATGAAATTAAACTAGAAATTGATAATAGAAAAACAACAGGAAATTAACTTATCTCTTAAATAATCTATGAATCAAAGAATAAAGCTCAAAGGAAATTTAAAAAATACATAGAATAGGTGGAAATGGAAAACTGACATATCAAGTTATATGGGAAGTAACTAAAACAGTGCTCAGAAGAAAATTTATAGCATTAAATGCTTATATTTGACATGAGAAAAAGTCTCCAATAAATAAGCCTCTGCATTAAAAAGCTAGAAAAGAAGAGAAAAAATAAAACAAGTGGAAAGAAGAAAATAGTAAAGTTCAAGTTCAGAGATATCTGAAGTTGAAAACAGAAAAACAATAGAGAAAAATCAATGAAACAAAAAGCTGCTTCTCTGGGGGGAAAAATCAATGAAACTTATAAGCCCCTAGCAATACTGACAAAGATTAAAAAGAAAGAAGACACAAATGATACAGGTTATACTACTACAGAACTTGGAGCAATTAAAAAATAATATGAAAATACTACAAATTTATGTTCAGAAATTTGATGTTAGAAGAATGCATAATATAGCTCCTCCCAAAAGAAATTTCTAGATCCACAGGACTTTACTAGAGAATTGTGCCAAGAATTTAAAGAACACCAATTTCAGGGCACTTGGTGGCTCAGTCGTTTAAGTTTGATTTTGGCTCAGGACATAATCTCACAGTTCATGAGTTTGAGCCCCACATCAGGCACTGCTAACAGTGTGGAGCCTGCTTGGAATTCTCTCTCTCTCTCTCTCTCTCTCTCTCTCTCTCTCTCTCTCTCTCTCTCTCACTCTTTTCTCTCAAAAATAAATAAATAAACTTAAAACAAAGATTTAAAGAAGATAAATTTTATACATTTCTTCCAGGAAATAGAAGAGGAGGAAAGACTCTCCAACTTATTTTATGAGGTTATTATTGCCCTGATACCAAAATCAGACAAGGACAATATATTAAAAAAAAAAAAAGCTACAGACTAATCTCTCATGAACTTAGACTCAAATTCTCAATAAAATATAAACAAACTGAACTCAGTAATATATAAAAAGAATTTTACACCATCACCAAGTTAAGACTGGTTCAGCAATTTGAAAATCAGTAATATAAAACATCATTATCAACAGCTAAAGAAGAAAAATCATATGATCATGTCAATTGATGAAGTAAAAGAATTTGAGAAAACTCAACACTCATGATAAAAACTCTCAGCAAATTAGGAATAGAGGGAAATAGCCTCAGTTTAATAAAAGAGCACTACAAAAAGCCTGTATCTAGCATCTTACTTAATGGTGAAAAACTGAGTGCTTTATCCTAAGATCAGGAGCAAGATAAGGGTGGACAACCTAGAAGAACTGGATAAATCCATAGAAACTTATAACCTTTCCAAATCAAATCAGGAAGAAATATAACATTTGAACAGGCAAATTACCAGCAATGAAATTGAGTCAGTAATCAAAAAGTTCCCAACAAGCAAAGGTCCAGGACCAGCTGGCTTCACAGATGAATTCTACCAAACGTTTGAAGAAGAGTTATTACTGATTCTTTTCAAACTATTCCAAAAAATAGAAGAGGAAGGAAAACTTTCAGATTTGTTCTATGAGACCTGCATTACTCTGATACCAAAACCAGATCAACACACTAAAAAAAAAAGAGATCTATAGGCCAATATCTCTGATGAACATAGATGCAAAAATCTTCAACAAAACGTTAGCTAAGTGAATCCAACAATATATTAAAAAACATTCACCATGATCAAGTGGGATTTATTCCTGCATTGCAAGACTGGTTCAATATTTGCAAATCAATCAATATGATACATATCAAAAGAGAAAGTATAAAAATTATATGATCATTTCAGTAAAAGCAGAAAAAGCATTTGACAGTGTACAACATCCATTCATAATAAAAACCCTCAATTAAGTAGGGTTAGAGAGAACATACTTCAGCATCATAAAGGGCATATATGAAACACCTTTAACTGATATAATACTCAATTGGGAAAAACTGAGAGCTTTCTTCCTAAGATCAGGAACAAAACAAGGATGTACACTCTTACCACTTTTATTCAACTTTGTACTGGAAGTCAGCCACAGTGGTCAAGAGAAAGAAATAAAACAAGAGAAAGAAATAAAAAGCATCCAAATGGGTAAGGAAGAAGTAAAACTTTCACTATTTGCACATAAGATGAGAAAACCCTAAAGACTTTATATATGACATTATGTGTATATATATATATATATATATATATATATATATTTTTTTTTAGTTTGACAAATTTATTGGTATTTTAGTAAAGACATTCATCTCAGTCATTTCTCTCCTGTCTTGACCTTAGGTTAATATTTGAGTCAAGAAAAGAATATGTAGGAGAGGGATGTTATTTTAACATAAGCAGTAAAATGGACAAAAGTGGAAAGTTTGTCTACATTGTAAGAACCAACAGTTCTATATACATTTCCATTGTTTTACGGAGGGTTACTCTAAACTCAAATGCAAATGAACAAGTGTTAGGAATATATACAGGCTGCTTCTCTGGAGTTATTACCTATTAAAAGAGGTTGGCGAGTAGTTCCCACCAATAAAATAGTCTGAAGCTGCCTCAAAATTAAACATTGCAGGAGTTTTCAAGGAAATCATTATACTGTATGTTTCTTTATCTGTGACTATGCTTTTAAAGATGTGTTTATCACATTAAAAAAGAATTCATATACAAATATTTTTTAAAAACCTATAACACACAGATCTAACAGTGTATCTGTGGTCAAAGATTCCATAAAATATATTTAAAGATGCATTTTCTTTTTATCTTCAGTACCTAAAATGTGCTTTTGAGAGGCCATTGGTTACTATGTGTATATTTCAAATAAACCATAGTACTGTCCTAAAATAAGAATTCTTGTATTAAGTTAAAATCAAATTCGCTTTTACAAGTTAGTAACTTAAATTAAGCTTTAACAAAGTTACAGAAAGTGCATCTTTCTCATTTTCATCTTAATACAATGTTGTCTTTTTGGTGTTTCTTCCTTTTAAAAAATAAAAACAGCTGCATATTTAAGTATTATGTACATTTAAATTTTTGGTGGTGGTTTGTATTTTAAAAGAAATAGCTTTTTTATGATTTTCTTCAAGATCTGGTGGAAATACTTGCAACAACTAGCTAATAACAAAAACCAAGAGAAGCACATTCAAAATACTGATTTACTTTGGTAGCAAATGGTCTTTGAAGACTAATGAAGGTAGACAAGACCCGTTAAGGTGAAGTGGACTATTTCAAATACTCAACAATTTACATAAAATAAAAAAAAATTTTTAAAGAGCTAAGCATCTGCACCAACTTACAGTAATTCAATACCTAGTTTTTGATGACTTGAAACAAAACAAATGCCCATTAGGAAACAAACAGCTGTATTTTAATTTTATCTAATGTACTTTC
Source organism: Suricata suricatta (assembly GCF_006229205.1). Taxonomy (NCBI): domain Eukaryota; kingdom Metazoa; phylum Chordata; class Mammalia; order Carnivora; family Herpestidae; genus Suricata; species Suricata suricatta. The sequence continues at coordinate 51,514,502 of NC_043702.1, forward strand.
AATCAATAGTCCCATAACATTTCCCTCCCAATATAATACTCCCTCTCTATAAGGCTGTTCCTGGGAGCCAGACACTTTAGTGTAATAAGGGAGTTAAGAGTAATTGCTTACAGTTTAAATAGACAATAACATTTTGTGTCCCTCTTAATGTGCTAATAATTGTGTCTAAAAAAAATGCAATTCTTAGAAAGGTACCATTTCTGATTTTTTTATTATTTGTAACCTTTGGAAACTAATCACATGAAACTAAAAAATTAGCAAATATCTTGAGATTTGCATATAAAACAGAAATTACCTTAATTTCAAACTCTCTGAGAGTTTGTATTAGTGTACCACTAAATCCTAAAAAGAAACCGGTGACATCAAAGATAGCCTTATACCATTCTTTAAAAAAGGAAACTGTTTCTTTTAACTTTACACCCACCTTACACCCCAATTTCAAAACACATCATTTAATTGTCTTGGTCATGGACATTTCCAAGATGAGACTTTATATTTTGCTCCCATTGCTTCTGGTTATCAGAAAAACCATGCTTTCCTTTATTGAGGGAGTTGGGTTCTGCTGATGTTGGTGTATCCCTTCCAAGATTCTTCATCCTCCTCTTAGCTTCTGGAGGCATTTCCTCTGGCTCACCATCTACATTTTCATTAAAGTCTGCTGCTACTGAAAGGGTTTTTGGAGCAAGAGTTGGAACAGTTTCTTTAGGCTTACTTGGCCCAAGTTTGATGGATATGGCTGAGGCTTTCTTTGTCGTCTGACTACCTATGGCAAACCCAAACTTGGAGGTCTTTGTAGGCTTTGTTGGGAGGTCTGCAGCTTCCTCTTCAGCTGATCGCTTCTAGCACTGTGACTGGAACTTTCTCCTCCATTACAAGATGGGCTATTTTTACTGAGCAGATTGATGGGAGCAGCAACCTCAAAAAGCATCGTTATAGGGAAGATACCTCTGCAGGTGTCACTACTGACCCCGCAGTCTCTTCCACTGTGTGTTAGAGTGTACAGCAGGAACTGAGATTGTGTGGCAGTAGAAGAGGCTCCCGTGAATTAACTCCAGCGGCTCCAGCTCACTGCGTCTTCTCAGGCTTCTCCTCTCCTGCCTTCTGTCCACCATTTTCAGTTTATATATATAAATGTATCAAAACTACTAGAACTGATAGAACTGATAAGTGAATTCAGGAAGGTCACAGAGCACAGAATTAATGTACAGAAATCCCTCACATTTCTATGCACTAATAATGAAGCCACAGAAAGAGAAATTAAGAAAACAATTCCATTTACAATGACACAAAAATAGTAAAATACCTAGAAATAAACTTAACCAAGAAGGTAAAAGGCCTATACTTTGAAAATTGTATAACACTAATGAAAGAAATTCGAGATGATTCAAACAAATGGAAAGATATTCTATGCTCATGGATAGGAAGAACAAATATTGTTAAAGTGTCCATATTGCCCAAAGCAATGTATATATTTAATGTAATACCTATCAAAATACCAACAGCATTTTTCACAGAACTAAAATAAGTAATCTGAAAATTTGTATGGAACCACAAAAGACCCTGAGTTGTCAAAACAATTTTGAGAAAGAAAATAAAACTGGAGGTATCACAATTCCAGATTTCAAATTACATTACAAAGCTGTAGTAGTCAAAACAGTATGGTACTGACACAAAAATAGATACATCGTTCAATGGAACAAGATAAAAAGCTCAGAAACAAACCCATAATTATATGCTCAATTAATCTCAAATAGAAGCAAGAATATGCAATAGGAAAAAGACAGTAATATCTTTAACAAATGGTGTTGGGAAAATTGGACAACATGCAAAAGACTGAAACTGAATCACTTTCTTACATCAGACATGAAGATAAACTCAAAATCCATTAAATATGTAAATATGAGACCTAAAACCATAAAAATACTAGATGGGAGCACAGGCAGTAATGTCTCTGACATAAGCCATAGCAACATTTTTCTAGATATGTCTCCTACGACAAGGGAAATAAAAGAAAAATAAACGATTGGGACTTTAGCAAAATAAAAAGCTTCTGCACAATGGAGGAAACAATCAACAAAACTAAAAGACAACCTACTGAATGGTTGAAGATATTTGCAAATGACTTATCTAGGGCTATAATCCAAAATATATAAAGAACTTATACAACTCAACACCCCCCAAAAAAAACCCAATTAAAAAAATGGGCAGAAGATATGAACAGACATTCCTCCAGAAAAGACCTACAGATGGCCAACAGACACATGAAAAGATTCTCAACATCATTTATCATTAGAGAAATGCAAATCAAAACTACAATGAGATATCACTACACACCTGTCAGAATAGCTAAAATAAAAAATATAAGAAGTCACAAATGTTTGTATGAATTTGGAGAAAAAATAACCCTTTTGAATTGTTGTGGGGAAGGCAAATGGGTGCAGCCACTGGGAAAAACAATAGTAGTTTCTTCAAGAAGTTAGAAGTATAACTACCCTGTATGATCTGGTAATCTTCCTATTAGGTATTTACCCAAACAATACAAGACACTAATTTGAAAGGATATACGCACCCCCATGTTTATTGCAACATTATTTACAATAGCCAAATTATGGAAACAGCCCAAGTGTCCATTGAGAAAAGAATGCCTAAAGAAGATGTGGTACCATGGTATATTACTCAGCCAAGAAAAAGAAAGAAATCTTGCCATTTGTAATAACATGAATGGAGCTAGAGAATATAATGTTAAGTACAATAAGTCAGAGAATTACAAGTATGATGATTTCACTCAAATGTGGAATTTAAGAAACAAAAAAAAAAAAAAGGAGAGACAAACCACATGACAGATACTTAACTACAGAGAACAAATTGATGATTGACAGAGGAGAGGTGGGTAGGTGGGTAAGACAGAGGTTAAATAGGTGAGTATTAACAGGGATTAAAGAGTACACTTATCATGATGAGCACTGAGCAATGTATAGAATTTTTGAATTAGTATATTTTATACCTGAAACTAATATAATTGCATTGTAAACTATACTGGAATTAAATTTTAAATGTTAAAATTAAAAAAATAGCAAGATAAGGGTGTCCATTCTCCTCTCATTCAACATAGTACTGGAAATTCTAGTCACCATAATAAGGCAAGAATAAATAAATAAAAGGTGTACAAATTGGAAAGGAAGACATAAGACTGTCTCACTTCAGATGACATTATAGTCTAGTTATCAATCCTAAGAAGTCTATGAAAGAATTCCTAAAGCTATTAAATGAATTGAGCAGGATTTCAGGATAGAGAATCAAAACACAAAAATCAATCACATATTTATGCACTAAAAATAAACATGGAAACTGAAATTTAAAAATAATATATTCACATATAATAAAACAAAATACTTATATAGTTTTAAATATAAAGGATTTATATGCTGAAAATTACCAAATATTGAAAGAAGATGTGAAGACCTAAGTAAATGGAGGAACATACCATATTCACAGATTGGAAAAGTCAGCACAGTTAAGATGTCAGCTCTCCCTAAATTAACCCATAGGTTTTATGCAATTCCTATCAAAACCCCCAGCAAGGTGTTTTGTAAACATAAACAAGATTATTCTAAAATTATATGGAAAAACTCAGGTTCTAGAATAGTTCAATCTTGACAAAGAATAGAGCAGGAAAAATCTGTACCCAATATCAAGGCTTACTATATAGCTAAAGTGATCAAGACAGTATTATTTTAACAGAGGTATAAGCACAGAGATCAATGGAAAGAGCTACAGAACCCAGAAATGGATTACACATTTATGCTCAATTGATTTTTGACAGAGATGCAAAGGATTTCAATGAAGGAAAGGTAGCCTCTTCAACAAATATTGCAGGAGCAATTGAACATCCATAGATGAAAAAAAAAGGAAAGAAATTTTACCTAAATTTATGCCGTATACAAAAATTAAACCAGGGTGTGTCACAGATTTGCATGTAAAACATAAAAATACAAAAATTTTAAAGGGAAAAGATAGGAGAAAATATCTGAGACCTAAGGCTAGGCAAAGAGTTATGACATAGCACCAAGAACATGATCTGTAAGAGAAAAACAGACCAATTGGACTTCATACAAAATTAAGAACTTTTGGTTTGTAAACTACCATGTGAAGAGAATGAAAATATAAGCTAAAGATGGTAGAAAATATTTGTAAGCTGTATATTCAACATAGGACTGGTATCTTGAATATATAAAGAGCTCTCAAAAATCAACAGTAAAAAATTTAAACAATCAATTATGAAATAAGCAAAAGATCAGAAGAGAAATTTTACTGAAGAGGATATACAGATTAAAAGATGTTCAACATTATTAGTCATTAGGGAAATGCAGTATAAAATTACAAAGAGATTTAGTATATATCTATGAGAATGGCTAAATGCAAGAAATAGTGACAACACCAATGTTGGCAAGAATAAGGAGAAAATGGATTACTTAAGTTGCTAATGGAAATGTAAAATGATATAGCCACTCTAGAAAATAGTTGAGAAGTTTCTTATAAAACTAAACATACATTTGCCACCCAACCCAGCAATTGTACTCTTGGAAATTTATTCCAGGGAACTTAAAACATATATTCCCACAAAAACCTATATATATAAATGTTTAGACTAGCATTATTTGTAATAGCCAAAAACCATAAACGACTCTATTAGTTTCCTGGGCTTCTGTAACAAAAAACCACAAATTTGATCTAAAACAATAGAATGCATTCTCTCAAAGTTCTGGGATCTGAAAGTCTGAACTTTGACAGGGCTGCATTAACCTTTGGAGACACTACAGAGAATCCATTTCCTATATCCTCCACCCTTTAGTTACTGTCCGGGCAACCTGCACTTGTGGCTACATGGCTCCAATCTCTGCCTGTTTTCACATGATCTTCTCCTCTGTGTCTGAGTCCTATCTTCTCTGGTCTATTTCCAATTTCCACCTACTTCTCTCCTATAAGGACACTTGTGGTTGGATTTAGAAACCACCAAAGAATTCAAGAATTTCTCATCTCAAAATCCTTAACTTATATCTGCAAAGATCCTTTTTTTCAAATAAAGTAATGTTCCCAGATTTCCAGAATTTGGTGTGGATATCTTTTGAGGGTGAAATGTTAAATTGTTGTACATCCATACTTGGAATACTACTCTGTCATAAAAAAGAATGAACTACTGGTATACACAACAACTTGGATGAATCTCTAGGGAATTATGAAGAGTGAAAAAACTCAGTCCCATAATGTTACACACTGTGTGATTCCATTGTGCAACATTTTTGAAATGTCTAAGTTTTAGGAATGGAGAACTCCCAGAGTCCAGCTCCAGCAGGTCCAGAGGTCTCCGAAAGGATGGACGGTGTCGGTGTGAGAGGGATGAGAGAACCACAAATTTATTTCTTGATCACTAGGCAGGCATCTCTGCTCTGTCTGCTTTGGTGTCTCTTTTTATTGATCAAGCAATAACATGACATCAGAAAATAGGAATTGTTTACAGTGACTAGTTCCTAGTGATAAGATGCTTTAATCATTGGAAGTGATGACATTAGAAAAATAGAAATTTTTTATAATGACTAATTTTTTATAAGACACTTTAATCATCGAAAGTATACAGAGAACTATCTCATTCATTTTTGTGTCAGTCCCCAAGATTAAGAAAGTGACAAACCTATCTCAGTTTGTGTGGGTTGACTTTTGCCAATAATTATGACTTTGTTTTTGATTAACAAATTACAACCAAGTCATGTAACACAGTTATAGTGAGGTTGAGCAAATCCCACAACCAAGAACATAACAAGGATGTCTTCAGCAAAAAACAGGATGATATACGTACCATTTAAGCCAGTAAAGCTAAGATTAAAACCTAGGTCAAGCTGTACACAGATAGGCCAGGAGCCATTTCATTAGGCTCACAAACCACAAGAAAAAGAGTGCTTATTAACAAGTTGTTTGAGAAGCCCTTTCCTTGATGCAAGCACATTTGGGGCCCTATGTGTGTTGGACTTGGACCTGGGTTTCCCACATGCTTATCCAGCCTCATAACTGAAGTCAGCACAAGGTAGAATGTAGACCTTGGGAAGGCACTATGTTCTGTCCTTGTCTTCCACTTCTAATCTCCAGTTTAGGCTCCAGTTCTCTTTAGACCAGACTCAAATGGCCTATGTTTTGACCTTGCATTTATTCTTATCTCCAAATTAGGCTCCTTTTCTCCGGGCCAGACTCAAATGCAACTTTTGTGTTTTTGACCCCTTAAAGTCTATGTTTTGGGTCTGCAAGCCTCAGAAGAGCCTTTTGTCAAATATTTATTATGTTTTGATCTAAAAACTCTTATGCAGGGACGGGAAAATGTTTTTTCTTATTGGGTAACTGTGTGGGGAGTATCAGTCTGATTTGGAATGCTGTAAGGCCTAATTAATGACAACAGACTTATTTTCAACATGAGTAGCAGTAGTAGAGAGAGATACCAGTTTCACCTCTCATAGCAGGAGCCGGGCAAATGTCTGCCATTTCCTCATGGTGACTGTGTCATCCAGTAAGGCCAATGCAGCTCCCAGCAGAGAACAAATTAGTGGGGTTAGACATAGGGACTGATTTCAGGAGGTAAGTGTGTGTGCTTAGAAAGAGGTAACTGTGGTGGTGGGTGGCGGACAAACCTACACAGGTGATAAACATACTCACAAATGAATACAAGTAAAGCTGGGGAAATCTGAATAAGATTGGTAGGTGGTATCCATGTCAACATTTAGACGGTCATATGAGTCTATAAGTTTACAAAATATTTAACCTTAGTGGAAGCTAGGATGAGTTCAAGAGAATCCCTTGTATTTTTTTTTATACAACTGCATGTGAATCTTGAATCATCTCAATAAAATTTCAGTTAAAAATTCATAATAAAGGTGACAACTAAATTACCCAGTCTCCTAGTACCATCACTAGAGATGATGATGAAAACAAATTTAGGGGTTTGGCTTTTTAAATATTTTCAAGTTGTCCACAGAGATAAATAAAACAATTTATTTTCCCTAAGTGTCCAGATATATATCTAAATAAATGAATGACAGCATGATATGCCAAGAATGATTATAGATCTATATTTAAGATGGATGGCATAAAGAAAGGAATGTTTAACTTTCCAGAGGTCAGGGACAGCTTCCCAGAAGAGGTGGTATTTGTGCTGAATATTCAAAGATAAGTTTCAGGTTATTCAAGGAAAAACAACATCCCAAATAGAAGTGATGGCAATGTAAGTGCCTGTAGGAACAAACTAGAAATAGTTTATTATTGGAATGAAGTGTGATTAGATGAAAAGGAGGGAAGATCCTTCAGGCAAAGTAGAAAGTAGGTAGAACAGGAGAGTCTTTTTTGTTTCGTGGGGAGCATAGGAAAACTATAGTTGCCCAAACATGTATAAAAAACCAGGGGCAGCTGCTGGAATTAGGGGTTTTCCTAAGTTTTTCTACACCACTCTGGTTTACAACAACCAGGAGCCCCTGCTGCCCCCCCCCCAATCTAGTCCAGACTTCTCAGCTTGGTGGTGTTTCCTTAGGATACCACATAACTGTGCAAAGATTATTTTCCACGACCCACGTATAACTTCCAAAGTCCAGATAAAATTGAGCACATTTGTTCTCTATGTAGGGTGGCTAGTGATGCTCACCTTGCCCTCTGTTATAAAGGCTGGGACCTATTCTTTATCCTCAGTGCCTGTCACGATGATGTTTCCCCACCATTCCTATGCCATTTACCATTCTAATTCACTGAAAGGGATTTGAACTTTAAAAACTTAAACCAATTGATGTGTGAATAACTGATTATCTTATTCAGTGATTCTCAAATTTTAGCATGCATCAGAATCACCTGGAGGATGTGTCAGAATACAGATTCCTGGGCTCCATCCTCAAAGTTTCTGATTCAGTAGGCCTGGAGTAGAACCTGAGAACTTGCATTTCTAACAAATTCTCAGCAGAAGCTCCTGGTGTGAAATCGCATGTTGAGAATACCATCTAACCCACTGAGGAGAATTTATACCCAGGAAAGGAGTTTCTAATCTTAGATAAACCTTGGAAATTAGGAAAGAGAAGGATGGCCCTTTTGTGTTCTTTGTCTTCTCCTGGTACATCCACTGACCCATGGAAATAGATGGTGTCTTGAAAATAGAGTGACATAGCCACACACCCCCCAACCCTATCAACCAAATCTTACCTCTAACTGGGAACTTTATAAGCAACTCTGCACATTCTACAGTAGCATAAACACAGTGAAGGTAGACTCAGAGGCTGTGGTTGAGTGGGTGAATGAGGCTTTGCCTTGTGCCACATATTGTGCTAAGGAGCCTTATTTAAATTCTCACAGCAGATTTATGAGGAAGGCAGTGTTATTACATACAGAGCAAATAAAGAGTGAAGAGGTTAGGTAGCAACCAGACAAAGCAAGGCTGGGATCTGGAACAAGTTGGCCCAATTCTGTGGCCTGATTCCTTACCATGATGTTATTGCCTTTCATGAGTATAAGTTAGGTTGGGCAGAAATTGTTTAGTTTGTATTTATAGGTTACTGCTCAGTGTACCTGATGTGGAAGTTGAATCAGAAAAGAGAAGCTCTAAGTTCTCTCTCTGAATGTACCGGCATTGCTGCTCAGAGGCTTTCCCCGCATCAATCAGGGATAGGTGATATTCTCATACCCACCCTGTCCAATCAGATGTGTGTAAATCACCAGATAAAGTAATAAATGTTAACTACACATTTTATTCTCCTTGTGTTTTCAAGGAACATTTATGCCTGTCACGGAGAATCAAATTGCCCCCAAGGATTATGGTAGGGAGAACTGATTATATTCTGAGGTTTTTTTGAACCCATATTTCCTCAGAATGGGAAGGGATTCTTTCTTAGGGTGTGACCTCTGATCCTGCAATTGGCACTCATCTGACATGAATAATATTTAAAACTATGAAAGGTCAGGCCCAGATTATGAAGGTTGTGCTAAACTGCCATAGGAGAGACACATTCGTATGTGATGTGAGGTGGGCTGGAGATAGGGGTTATCAAGGAAAGACTAAAATAATGATGTTAGTTTTCACAACCCGACATGATAAGTATGTCTCTCCTCACATTATAGATAAGAAACTTAGAAAGATTTGGAGGCCTTTCCAAAGGCCACACAAGGATTCAAAGTCTTTCTAGCACTCTGCTTTACCTTTCTTAACATTTTTGCAACAAATCCTTCACAAAGTAAAAATGAAAAGAATTCATGATTACTTCCTTGTTATCTAATGTTTGGTTTTCCTGGTTGCTACCAACTGAACTGCCCATTTTCTTTCTCACCTTCAATTAATTCTAAACAAATTTCTAATCTCATTGAAGGTTAAGCTTTTATGACTAAACAAGAGTTAGTCAAGCAAAGAGAGTGGAGAAACATTGATTCAAAGGGAGTAAGGCAATGTTTAAAATCTTAAACTGAGAAACAGTTTGTCATATCCAAAAAGCTGAGATGTGGCTGAAACTGACTGAAAATCAGAAGGCGACACAAGAGAATGTGGGATAATAGAAGCCTTTAGATATTTTTTTAAACAATGCTTTATTTTGATCATGATTCTCTGGGTCAAAGATTAGAGCTGGTCTCACCTAGGTGGCCTTGCCTTGGGCTCAGTGGAGGTCACTTGTGCAGCTGCAGTCAACTGGGTTGGATGGTCTGTGATCACCTCACACACATGTGGCGCTGGATGTATACTGGAACATTCTTGACAGGAGACTCTCCTTTTCCGGTTCCTTAAACTAGGCTTCACTACTCCAAGTCACAGAGCCACACTGCAAAAAACAGCAAGAGAAGGGGCAACCACTGCATTCTTTTGGTCAGAGCTAGTCACAAGACCAATCCTGACTCACATGGTGGAAAAATAGATGCTGCCTCTTGATGTGAGAAGTGACATCTTCGATTTGCCTATAGGAATTTTGTACTGAGTTCGAGTGGATTTTAAGTGGAGGACACTTTAGGAGCAGGGAGAGGAAAAGTAAGAATGATATAACCAGATGATTTTGCAGCAGGAACTAGAAGAAATTATTTGGAGGTAAAGATGGGGAGCAAGATCAGAAAATAGATTGTGGGTTGGAGCTTCATATAATGTATCCTCTTCTTTGCTGCCATATTCTGTGCTTCTCTATTTCATGTCTCCAGGATCCTCCAGGATACTCAACTATTTTACCCCCTTCCTTCTAATATCTTATTTTCATTTCTATTTTACATACAAGAATCAGCTTCTAGGGTCAAGACATTGTGATAGGTATCACAACTATTAAAACATGTGGGTGGATTTTTTAATTCCTAGTCCAAATTTCTCATACTGCCTCTCCTATATATTTTAAATGAAAATTCATCCTCAAAAGAGTGTTTCAGACAATTTTGAACTTCAGAAAGTAAACTTGAAGAGGTAACACTATAGAATCACCACAAGATGGTGCCACAAGTATATTGAAAGTAAGCTATTTTCCTCATTCCTAACCCCACAACATTTTGCTGGAATTTATTAATGAATATGGAAAGTAAAGAAATACAAAGGGGTGAGCATGTACGTGAACATGCATGTGTGGGCAGGAGAATGTTCATTTGATAGACTTTTTGAGCATCTTCTATGCATTAGACAAAATCTGTAGGGGAGATATCTTAGGGGTCTGTGTATGCATGTGTGTGTGCCGGGGGGGGGGGGGGACACCTGACAGAGGGTGAGAGGGAGAATGGGTCAGGGTCGGCAGAGATTTTTCTTCACTTTTCAAGAATAAAAATTACTGCTTAAATATTGTATATAGTTCCTTGTCTGGAAAGAAAGGTTGTGGTTCATTTTAAGAGGTATCAGACATGAACATTAACGATTGATGACGCAAACCCAAGTTTGTGTGGTAGATGCAGAGGTAGGGTTAGAATTCATCAAGATGGTAATGTCCTACTTTTGCAGTAGAAACATGGTTTAAAATTCTTGCTCTTTCTTCATTTTTGATAAGTCAGTTTGGCATTTATCATTTATCTAAGAAATCTTTTGCAAAATATAGGTACCATGATGAAAGTTTTATAAATCATTGAGAGACTATCAGTGAGTTCCTGTAAGTGCACTAGGTGAGAAATGCATTTCACTATGGAAGCAGATGGGTTAAATTATGTCTAATGCATTTATTTTCCTAGACCTCTTAATTATAAGTCCATAAAAATCTTTTCATGGAACAATTATTATACAGCTGATTCAGTAGATAGAATCCATATGACTTTCTATCATTTTCCATAGGAAGACCAGACTTAGAAGGCAAAGGATCTTGGTTGATATATACTAATTTGGATTCTTAAGAAAGGGACATTTACTTTCCTTAGCATAAATCCCTATTGTTAGGGCCCAAAAATTTTCTCTTACTTAAAGTTATTTAGACCCAAAATAATTTTGACTCTTTGCCTTGGCCAGAGTTGAGCATTATAAGGTCTCATGTATTTTACAAAATCCTAGCCTAACTCTATTCTTCAAAACAGGAATAGAGTTATTGCCCCACATTGGTGCTCCCCAGGTAAATTCAATTGAGATTTATATTGTAGGGCTTATTGAGGTTCCTTGTAATGAGAGTAGAGCAACTCAGAAATATGATGAAGGCTCAAGTTATAACTCCAGCCTCCCAAATGCTTTGATAAAGAACTCCAGCCATTATGGATGGTGTCAGAATTCTAGACACTTTAAGGTAGACCTCAAAAAGTCATTAGAGAACAACTCTGTATTCTGTGCAGTGGTTAAAAACTATAAACAAGGGTGTCCATTATATAAATATAAAACTCTAAGGAATTGACATATACAAGAGTTTGAAAGGAACTTTTTAAAATAAAGATTTAAAGGGAGTGGCTGGCTTTTTTAGTGAGGACAGATAGTCTTTTGCTTTAAGAATGTTTTGGGTTATGAACTTTTCCATATACTTATTAACAGGTAAGCTATTTTATATCAAGTTTTGGTGTTTCGATTTTAAAAAACAGATACTGACACTTTTCAGTGTGGACTGAATCTTAGACAATGATGGCAAGTGTTTGGGTGGCTGAGTGATTAGAATGATCAAAGGCCAACTTAAAATCTATTACCTCGCTGTGTGTGTATGTGTGTGTGTGTGTGTGTGTGTGTGTATGTGTGTGTGTGTTTTATCTATTTTGAACTAATCTGTGGAGAAAGACTTTTGACAGCTAGCTTAGAAGGACTTTAAAATTAGTAAGTTTCATTTCACCTGGTGAGTTGAATGTGTTGTCATCCTGAATGACCAAATTTCTTCACACAGATGTTCGGCTTTCATGTCCTTGGCTGTGATGCTGTCACAATGCTGGACATTGTTCCAAATTAGACATCCCTGTGGAATGTTATAACTGACCATGGGGTTGGTGTTCATCTTTGCACTTATGGTTTTTCTAGAGCTGGTTCTTTGGCCAACTGTGAAACAGGTTTGCTTTTCTCCTATTTACATGACGAGCTTAGAGGAGCTGGGTGGGCTGCTTATTGTACACTTTTCATCGCTTGAGTGTGATGACAATAGCATCATGGTGACCCACTTCATTCTAAGAGTCTGCCCTCTAGTGAGCCTGTCTTGCAATCCAGAGACTCTTGGCCTGTAGATGCTGAAAATTTATCTGTTCTTATGTGGACATGATGTAAAAGGTGTAAGGAGATATTGATTTTGTTTCTGGGGAGTTATCCACTCTGGATAGGCAGTTACTTTTAGAAGTTGCAATAATTCCAGCAAACCTCCAGGGGGTTTCTGTTATTGTTTTGGTTACTAAGGAAAGAATTCGTTAAATTATGTTGTACTGTCAAAAATGAATAAATGCAGTTCCTTTTTCACATGGAAAATGGCTTTGAATATGGTCATATTCTAGACACTAAGATTAGAGCCACACATTCTGTTATACTTTGTACAGGAAATAGGAAGACCAGTGTTCTCATAAACACCTCTGGGACTCCTTTCTACTGCAGATCTGGGCCCCAAAGCCACCCCAAAAAATGCTCTTCTTTTAGGTGGAGTATGTATAGTCTTTCATTTTTTTTAATAAAAATTCTATATAGTTAAGGTATACCACATGATTTGATACACATCTACATAGTGAAGTGATTGTTATAGTCAAGCTAATTAATATATCCATCTCCTCATATAATCATGTGCGTGTCTGTGCGCACGCATGTGCTGAGAACAACTGAAATCTACTCTCTTAGCAAAATTCTAGTATTCAATATAGTGTAGGTAATTCTAGTCATCATGGTGTACCTCAGCTCTCTAGACTTATTCTTCCCACATAAGTGCAACTTGGTACTTTGACCACCTTCTCTTAGAAGATGATGACTGTTCTACAGGTCTAAAGTCTCAAGTCCAGGGTCAATGCTATCTTAAAGTTCTTTAATGTACATACTTTAAAAAATAATTTAATTGAAAAATATACTAATAGAACAACTCCAAGTAAATACAACATAATATTCATGTTTTGGGGGAGAGGATCATTCTTTTTAAAAATGGGTTTTAAAGTCAAACAGTTTGAATATTGACAAAAGAATATTACTACACTTTTTCTATGAGTGATTTTGAAGAACTCTTATACCAAATCATATATGGCATATAACAATAAAATAGGGGCCTTTATTTCATGAAGTTTATTTTTGGTTTGTAACATTTTCATATGTGATGTTGAACAGTATGGATGTTTCGTTTCATGGTGCATTGACTAGACAGCGAGATAACCCCATGTTTCATGCCTCTTTCTGAAAATATATTCTTCTTTTTAAAAGTGTCTTTTGAAAATTACAAAGAACATTGCTCAAATATTTTTGTCAAGTGCTTTTCACATTACTGGGTATAAAGTAGTTAATTGATGAATGTTTGACATTATTATGATTGTTTGTTTTTTTTCTTGAGGCAGTAATTCTGAATGGCTGCTTCTTACTTTCTGCTCTTATGTCCTACTTTCGTCATCTCACAGCCCATCTCTGCTCTGTTTTGTGTCTTCATCTTAACAGCACCTTCTCTTGTATTTTTTGCCTATCCTTTTAAGGCAATCCTAGTCTCCAAATCTCTTGCTCAAGCAAGAGAACATTTGTTTAAGTACCATTTCATGGTCCATAACCCTATATTAGTTTAGGTGAACATTTCTATGAGGTCCACAGTCTTTTAACCTGGAATTCTTGCAATGCAAGAAGCACTGAAAATCAGAAGATTTTGTAATTCATATTGATGGCAAAACCTGACCTGAACTGATATGAGGTTAATTATAGTCTTTATTTATCCCATCTAGTATGAATACGCCATGTTTTGCTGCAGAAATGTTACTGGGTCTGACTATAGAGTGTTGCCCCAGACCCCACTGGAAGCATTTTATAATTCATGGTCTATGCAGAGTATTATCTTTCTGAAATCTGAAAGCATTTGAATTCTGAAACGCATCTGGCACTAAGGTTTTAGATTAGGGATTGAATACCTATAATCAAATATTATGGCTTCATTTTAAACTTTTACCTTATTACTAGGGAGCTGAAAGTATGGTAATAAGAAGAAGAGTTTTAGGCACACAAGTCTCATGAACTGTTTTCTGAGACTAGAAAAGTGAGCTCGCCCCACCCACATACACACACACTGAAAACACTGAGCAATTGCTGAATCAGTGAATCATGAGACACAAATGAATGGAATTCACATAGCAAAAGTAACTACAACAGGATAAGCGCTTATCCTGTGATGTAGTGGTGTGTGTAAACACATGCACACACATGCACATCCTTGTATATATATGTATACATACATATGTGCTTATACACACACACACGCTCGTATGTATGTCCACTTTGTGTATGTCTATAACTGTCTCCAAGGAAGGGGTTGTAACCAGTGGCCTGTACACAGTCAACTATACACATAGAGATATAAGGAGGATACCTATGGAGATGCCATGTTTAAAGTTGCTCCAAAATGCTGTTACATAAATGTATGTTAGGCATAGAGCTTATTTTTACAGAGACATTTCAGATCTAGTTGACAGTACTAAATGTGGCACCTAAGAGCTAGTAGTATTACTAGAATTGAGCACAATCATTCACAGAAGATCCTCAGGTCAGCATTGGCTTTATTGGACCTTGATTTGCTCTGTCATTAGAGTCTAGGTAAGAGCTTAAATCCCATCTTTAAACATCTGAATAGAACTTTAAATGCGTTCTTTGTCAATGCTACTTACTAGGAATTTCTTCCAGTTATCATTGTGATTTTTGATAAACGTTTTATGTCCTTTTTGTTTTGTGCCTTGCATGTGTCAGAGCTCTGTATTTTGTGATTTAAAATCACTACTGCTGTTTTTTGGGGTATTCTACCTTGTACCTATTTAAGAATGTGTCAACTGGCTCTTGTGTCTTCTATTTTAGTATTGAAAGAGAAAAGATGGTAAAAGGTAAAAGTGAAAATTTGGGGTGACTATGGTAAATTTTATTTATTTAAAATAAAATTTCAATGTTTATTTTTGAGAGACAGAGAGAGACAGAGCATGAGCAGGGGAGAGACAGAGACAGAGGGAGACACAGAATACAAAGCAGGCTCCAGGCTCTGAGCTGTTAGCACAGAGCCAAACACGGCACTTGAACTCATAAACCAGGAGATAATGACCTGAGCTGAAGTTGGAAGCTTAACCACCTGAGCCACCCCAGTGTCCTTGGGGTGGGTATTTTAATGAGCTATAGAGTTTTTGAAAAGTAATAAGCAGACAAAAAGTATGGTGTTAAAAATACTCTTTACTTTGTTTATTTTCTTGTTACACAAAGTATATTAAAATCTTTGTTGTTTAAGAATTTGTCTTATAGTAAATTGGATAGTATTTTGCCCTGGTGTTAGTATATTCCCTCCCACTTTTACTATCATTATTGTTTTAATTTAGAAACAAGCAATTAGGGGTTGAAGTATATTTAACTTGCTCTTTACTGGACATCTATGTCAAATATATGGAAAATTTTTTTGTCATCGTTGTGATAGCCTCTACTGATTTTATTTGCCTCTAGAAAAGTCCCAGGAACCTACAGCTATATTGATTTTTGCAGCTTTTATGATAAGTCCTTATAATATATACTACTGATTTCTTCTCTGCATCCTGCTCATTGTTGAAAAGCCAGAGCTATTTTTAACATTTACACAATTTCAGTAGATGATTCTTCATTCCACAAGGTTTGGTGCTAAATCTGTGGAGCCTTTCATAATCATATCCTTTTTGTGGTTTGCTTGAATTTGAGCACAGTGGCTGATTTCATGCATTGATAATGAAGGCTTAGGTTGCCTGTTTCTCGGCATAAATCCACCTCAGACTTGTAGGTTGACAGTGCTTCTGCTTGCAGCTCGTGTGGAGATATAGAATTGAAATTGCTCTGCTTTCTTTACAAATGACTCAGAGTGTGCTTGTCCTTCCCTAAAATGTTGCCAGCGTGTAAAGGATTTTCAATGAGCAGTGCACTAAGCCAGCATCTGGGAAGGTTTGGAGCTGCGCTGATATAGCACGGTTCTGTCACACAGATAATCAGGGCTGGAGCCAAGTCTCGGTAGCATTGTGCATCACACTGGTCACATACTGGAAGTTTTGTTTATCCAACTTGGTTGCTCTCAAAGCTGGTGAAAGCCCAGCCAGGATGTGGAGTGGACTTCCTAGCAGAGGTGAGCATTTTTATTCTAAAACTTGGATCTGGTATCTGGTGTGTCAGTAACAGACTCTTATGCTGTGTTGAATCCTGTGGAGTTATCAATTGTGTTTATCATGTCGTGCTGACAGATTTGAAGGGGCGACACTGAGGAGCAAAATATATGATTCTTTAATTTCATTGGGAAGTAACTCCTTAAATGCACGGTGTGATAGCATTCTTTTCTTTCTGTGCTTTCTGTTTGCCGAGGACATCTTAACAGTAGGTGACTTCCTTTGCATTTTAAACATTCAGAACAAGTCAGTGATATTATGCAATTTGCTGTCATTACTGAAAGTAGGTAATTAGCAGTGCTATGATGTGTTTCAGATATATATATATATTAGGACTATGAACTAAATGTACTCTGTAGGATCTTTGATGTGAAAAATGTATAGGAGGAAGCAAGTGATGTTTACAAGATAACTAACAAATAAATGAAGTGGATTATATACTGGAGTTGATACCATGTTAAGCTCGACATTAATAATTAGAAGTTATGACCTGTCACGCACTGGACAACCTCCAGTAATTGATTTTTAGAGACAGTATACTGAATGAAAGAAGGAGAAAATTAGTAGCATTTCTTCCTAAAGCATGCTTCAATTAGATATAACATTTTAAATGTAGCAGATTTTATGACTTAAATGTGAATAAAGGACTGACACTCACCTGGAAAGTTAAATTACTAGATCACCTGCCCAGGAAGGTCTGATGTGGCATTGGAAGTATAAAGCGTTTGCAAGCCAACTAGATTGGGGGAAGCTCAAAGTTAGCCTCCGAGTACATGGAGTCCTATTGCTAAGGCTCTTCGAACTCCCACTTCCTACATGATAAGAAGCTATTTCTAAAGAAGCGAGGACTGAGAGTTATGATGTATGCACAAAGCAGTATGCTTATTAAGTGTCTGTTTAGTATGTTAGGTCTGCAGAGAAATCTATTTTTGTTTGATTGGAAGCTAACATGGCACATGAGGTATGTATTTATATATGTGTGTATGTGTTTTTCCTGCTAAATTTATTTGAGGCAGCTGTTCTATAGCTTTCAACTCTGAAGTTATAGATAAGAGTGTATTCGTTTGACAGAAGATTCGAGAACCCCGTTTACTGCCAGTACATGTAAAGCTTGGCTAAGCAGACGCATCAGGAGCAAACCATTTGTGTTCGCCAATCTGTCTCAGCAAGTCCCAGGGCCACTATCTTGCTGGAAGCCACTGTGTGCTTTTGAAAGCATGAAATTAGTTTTATACTGAGCACATGGTTTCTCATTTAGCAGCTCTTTTTATGGTAATGGTCAATTTATGGTTCACTGCCAGGATTTCGGTGTTCTGTCAAAGCTGATAGTTTCTGCTAAGGTGTCTCTATGAGATAAATTTTTAAAAAGCAGAGGGAGGGAGATACCTAATTAGACCCTCAAGAAGAGACTCTTACCTTCAATCTAGTCTGTTTTCTGAAGGCATTTTCATTTCTCCAGAATTCCTTTGTGTTTTTAATCCCAAACCTACAGATTTAAAGTTACTAACGTTTATCACTTTGGACTTTACTTGACATATGACATCAAAATAGCTATATTCGCGTATATATAGTATTTGTTCGTCTTTTTGTAATGCATTTGTAGAAAACCACTCTATTAGTGCTGACCATATTGTGCAATTCATCATTAGACTTATCTGCTTGTTTGGTAATACATCCCAGAGCAATGCTGGAGAGAGGATAAGGCTTTTATATATGTTATAGTTGATATAAACTACTCATACATTACCCATACTTTATTATACATATGTGTGCTATGAGAAGTGTTAGTAAAGGAATAAACCTAAACAGCCCAAAGATACATTAAAAGTGCTGAAAATGTCTTCTTTCATACGACTGCCTCATCTTGAAAAATGCTAAAATTATATTAAAAATAGTTTTTATTTGTTTCCACAGAGTGATAATAGATAAAATGTACTTTAAATGTTGTAAGAATGATTTCCTTAGCCTTTTCTATCAGAAAATAACCCTTGTTCAAAGTTTTGTCAATGATAATGCACTCTGAAATAGAACTGGTCAAAATGAACTACCAGGACATTTAATGAAGTGTTTATTCTTGTGTTTTTTTTCTTTGCATGGTGGTAATAGATACATACAGGTGGTCACGGTACACGTTGGAATGGTGCTATTATCCTTTATTTTTCAAATGGCCTTGACAATAGAACTGAAAACTCTTCTGAAATCTTGAATTTCTTGCTTTTTTTTTTTTTGTTAATCCTTGGATTTTTGCCTAGGTTAAGTGATTTCACATGACAAAGGATCCAAGCTAAATTGGTGTATATTGAAATGTATTTATATAATGTGTGCCATTGTTATTAGAAGGTTTTCTTATTTCCATTGGAGCCCAATTTTAAACAACTTATTTTTCTTCTGTTCTTCTGGGAATGTCATGTCACAAGTCATCATCAGATTGTCAGGGGGATTTTGTTTTAGGTTTTGACTTACAAATAAGTATCTCATATTTCTCACTTCCTCAAAGCCCATGAGGCAAATTGGTTTGTGTGTTGAGAATTAGAAGATTAGAAGGGCATTGAGATTTTCTCTTTGAAATTTCTGATGATTTAACAGGTTTAGTAGATGAAACCTTTAAAGAAGTTTTAGAATGTCAGAATTCTCCTAGAATAGTAAAACTTGTCATATTACATAGATCATAGAAATTCACTAAAGAAGCGAGGGATAATTTAGCATATTTGCCTGAAATCTTAGCATCAATTTCTCTTTCACAGAAGTACAATTTAGAAAGTTATCATGAGGATATGATATTCTCATGAATCCTTGTGAAATTTACCTGTGTCTTTTCACTTTTATATCAAGAGCTAGCAATCTTGAGTTTCCTTTAGCATATTTTAAAAATGATTAGTTATGAAACATAGCAAATACCAAAGTAAGTAGTAAACTTACTTTAGTTAGAGATGTGACAAAATCAAAGTAGTCTCCAACTTCAGTGAGCTTTCCTATTGTACACAAACAATTATTAGTTTGGACTATTTATATAGTTTGTAGTTTGTTTTGAGGTTTGTTGCTGTGGCGATAAATACTTTTTTAGTATAAGTATGTCCTAGGCAATATTTGGGACATACTTGTCCTAAAAATTATTCATTGTTTAGCTGAAATTCATATTTGATTGGGTGCCCTGTATTAAACATGGGACTTCTACCTAGTTTCTAAATAAGAAAATAAATCTCTTATTATTACCTATAAAATGGTGTCTGCCAAAACAAAAAAAAATGGAGGCTTCATATTCCTATAAAAGCAGTTTCTACTCTTGGAGTTTATTCCTAGAAACTCCTAAGAAAAGAAAGTTTCCACTTGAGAAACTTAAAATGGTATAAAAAATGGATTGATAGAGCAGAAATCACAAGCAAGGATATGAAAGCCTCCTATAATTACAGAGATAAAACAATAAAGGCAAAGTGTTAAATGACAGTTGCCAGTAACATTTTAAATAATTTCCAATTGTTATCCTTTACCAACTAGACCATTTTCAGGATTGTCCTCCTTTAACAAGTTTGAGATTCTTATAAATTAATTTTATTTTGTTGTAGTTAAGATGCATAATGAGGACATGGCCTCCCTCCTCTCCTCCACTAGGACTTCATTCAAATGCTCTTTGTCCTTTTGATTTTAGGACTCATGTTCTTGACTGCTACTTCCTAGGTTTCACAGAGACACAGAGTAACTTGCAAACTTGACTTGAAAGATCTATGGGATCCTTTAGTTATTAAATGTACCAGAGCTGAGTAAAAAAAGAATAGAGATAATATTTATTGTGCACCTACTATGTGCCTCATATAATATTAAAAGGTTTATAGGCAGATTTATTGAATGCTTATCACTACTTTTTAGTGTATTAATGTAATATCCATTGTACACATGTTAAGCTATTATCAAAATCCCTGTTCCTAGCCAGAGTTACTCCAATTTTAACCTCATCAGAACAGAGCAAAATGTTCCATCCTGGCTCCAAATGTTACTTTTAAACATCTGGGCAACCTCCCCACAGGGAAATGGAGGAATAAAGGCTCATTTTCTTTTATCTCACCTAAGGCTATATTTTAAAATCCTCTTTGCTCACTCAGACTTTGTATTACCTTTCTTCTCTCTTTTCACTTCCTAAATCTCTCTGCCCCCACTATTTTTTATAAATATCTCCAGTGAACATGACTATATATCACTGTATAATTTGATTCTCAAGAAAGAAATATATAGAAGTAAACTACAGAATTTTGTCCTAGGCTACATTAAAGTTGATTAGTAAATAATGAAGAGGAGATGTTTGGGATAATTTCATTAAGCTAACCTTTTTGTACCCAGTCTAAAATGCTACCTCAGTTCTCCCTGTCAGTCATGTGACATGTCAAACCAAGAAACCAATTTTGAGTCCAAATAGCCCAATAGAGAACTATTCAGTAAACTGTATCTTCTCTCAGTTAAATGGTACCCCGCACACACAATGCTCTAGTTCATTTCTCAATGTCTTTTGCTCTATAGAACAAATTCTAACTTACTTTCAATTTTGTTCATGTTTTTTTTAACAATATATCACTATTTTGATCTGATTATTTTGGATCCTAAAAGATGTTTTTGCCTTCTCTTATCAATCTGTTTTCTGTTTTTGACTAGTCATACATGTCCCTGTGTTAAGCATTACTTCTTCTACTGATTCAAGATTGTATTGGCGGCTTTTTCTAGAATTTAAACTGTGTTCTTTGGGAAAAGATTTTGATTCTTCTTTACCTTAAAGATCACTATTTTAGTCTCCATGTTAACTCCAGTGTCTCCCTACTTTTACCAGTCCTCTTTGGCTGTGTGGTCTGTTTGTTATAGCAAAACACCAATGTGAATCCATAATTTAAATTTTAATAACTATCACCAAATAATATTTTTTAAAATATCTTTCCAAATTTTTAGAAGAGCACTGGTGAATAAGTTAAAGTTTCTAGGTGTTTAAGGTATTCTATTTCTTTTAATTTCCTAAAACATGAAATTGCTCAAGAGCTATATTTTCTTGGCAAATGACAATTGAATAATAACTAGGTGCCTCCCACAGGGAACACCTATTCTATCAGAGCGAGGAATCTTCTGTCTTCTGATCCCATCCAGGGAGTCTGCAACCCCATTAGGCTATTTAGCCGAACATCTTTTTGTTGACATTTCAATTTGGTGTGTGAATTTCACTTGGAGATGTATGGTAATTCTCCTTATACTTTTTTCCCACTCTGACTCACTCTTTGGTAGTGTTGGTTTTTTAGAAGATGATGAAAGTAATGACTTTACATCTAGAAACCCTCTGTTTCTTCCAGCAAGTTAGATGGTTGTTTTTTACTCAAGGGTTTTTTTGGAGCACTGGAAAGGGGACCTTGAAATTTGAAAATATTCAGGTTTAAACAGATTCAGAAATTAATCTACAGGGACTTTTTTCAGGCATTTTCCTATATTTTGTGAATTTTTATTGCACAATGAGTAATACAATATTCATGATAAGTTAGTTAACTCTTGATTAATTGAAGCTTTCAAATTTTGTGTAATTTAAATATACAGCAACTTTTATGCAAATTAAGGGGAGCAAGCAATGGATGTCACTCTGTGTACAGAGTAGTTAGAAATCCTTTATTGGGTTGTGAATCATGCTTAACTGGGGTAGGGAGAAAATAGGGATGGTTCAGAAATGATCTCTAACACATTTCTTGCTTCAGCTGCAACTGATTTAACTAGTATTGGATCTCTATCAGCAGATTTTATCACTGTCCTTCTTTAATCAAGTGAATGCCCTAAATAGTACATTAAAGGGGTCCAGAATAATAGCAGTGATAACTAACACTTTCAAGGTAATTATCTGCCACATACTTTACATGCATAAACTCATTTAGTTTTTGTAAAAGGCGAGAGATTTATACACTCTGAAGAGAAACCAGAGTATTCATTTAGTTTTTGTAACACCTCTATCAGTAAGTACTGTTATACCTACTTTATACGTAGGAAAACTGAAATCCAGAGAACTTAGGTTACCTGTCCAAGTCATCCAGGTAACTCATCTAGGATTTCAATCCAGGCAGTCAGGCTCCAGAATCCATGGTTTTAACCACTGCCCTAAACTAGTTTTCTATACGACTTTTAACAAAATGTTTGTTGATAGTATTTTGTGAATAGACTAGAAAGCTATAGACTGAATGATAATATAATTTAGTGGATTTATAATTGGTTGAATGCCTACACCCACATGTACCTGGCCAATATTAACTTAAGTTGAGGCTCTAGGACTCTGCAGTGACTTGGAGAGAACATTGATGACTTGTCTATTAGATTTGTAGATGATATGAAGTGGAGATCATAAATATATAGGAAAATAACAATTAATATAAATCTCAATACCTAGGACACACCCCATACAAATAAATCATAATCTCTAGGAGTGCTACACAGGAATAATATTTTTAAAACTTCCAAGGTGATTCCAATATGCAGCCCCAGTTTGAATCACTGTTTTAGAAAGATGAACCAACCCAACATGGTCAGTTTCAACTACATTAAATGAAAAGGGGGAACAGTTGTAGGAGTATTGAACTAAAAACTCACATATGAGTCAACAGCATGATATACCTGCTCCCTATGGTCTTAATAATATCTTAGGTGGGACTAGAAGAAATAGATATCTGTAATAGTGAAGATTCTTCAACTGGTCAGGGCATTCCTGGAATTTGGGAGAGATGCAGAGAGCCTTGGGTGCTTTCATTTGAGAGTGACAGCCATTGTCTAATGTGCCCTGAGTACTTTGTCGAGCAGAAGAGATCATCAGAAGATTTGTTATAACACTTGAGTTATAGTGGACTTTTTCCTGCTTTTTGTTTGAATTATTTTTTTTTTGTTTTTCTTTTTTTAAAGTATAATTAACATATAGTGTTAGTTTTACATGTATAATGTAATCAATTAGTAATTCTACACATGACTCAGAGAGAGAGAGACAGAGCATGCATGAGCAGGGGACAGAGAGAGGGAGACACAGAATCTGAAGCAGGCACCAGGCTCTGAGCGGTCAGTACAGAGCCTGATAGCGGTCAGTACAGAGCCTGATGTGAGGCTGGAAGTCACGAACTGTGAGATCATGACTTGAGCTGAAGTCAGATGCTTAACTGACTGAGCGAACCAGGCACCCCTTGTTTTTCAATAAAGATTTCAGCTAAGATTAAGATCAGTGGATGGGCTTATCAAGAAGAAAGATTTTCATGTGATATGAAGAACTTCCTAATGGAGCTGTCTGCATGTGAGGAGATTCCTTTCTTGAACATAGTACATGTCCCTGATTGGTGATACTGAAGTAAAAGGCAGATTGTGACTAGATGTGTGATAGAGGAGAATAAAGATTGGATAGATGTTTAAAGCAGATGATCTTCCAACTTCAGACTCTATAATTACAGGAGCATGTTAAATTAATAAGGTAATATCTCAGTGAGACACATTAGTTCTGTGTCTAGGAGAAGCGATGGAGCAGTGTTATGGGGGAGTGTCCAACATCATGAGTTTCAAAACCCAGGTCCACCCCAGCCTGGCTGGATGACCAGGCAACTTACTGCACTTTCAAAGTCTCAGTCTCCTCAGCTGTAAACAAGAATAATAATTGATTCCACTGCATGGACTTGCTACAAAGATTAAGTGAGAATAATGTATATAAAGTTCTTTGCATGGCAAACTGAGATAAAATGGGAGGAGTATTATATTATCAGAAGTTATAGTAAAAACTGTAAAGTTGCCAATGATGATTTTATGGTTTGGCATGAGTTTAAGTGTTCAATAAATGTAGCCCATTATTATTTACAAACTATCTTTCTTCTATTATCGGTGACTTCTAGTAAAAATTAGAGTCTGAGAGATAAAACCAAAAGCAGGTAAATATTGGTGGGGATATAGCATACGAGACTCCATGATGTGGCCCAGGATGGGCAGCTCTGGGTGGGTGGAGGCCTCATAAAGAACTGTGGCTAGGTAGGGAAGGGAGATTTTGAAAGGGGATTGGGGAGCCTAATTGCTTACACTCATCACCTATTGCCATCTGTTATTTCATTTGATCCTCACCATAATGCTGGGAAGTAGATAAAGTAGTATTTGCTCATTATACTAAAAATAAATCAGCACCTGGGCAGTGACTTGCTAACCCAGACCTCTTGAACCTGTTCTCTGCAGTCTCTACACATCACACCAGCTTCTTCTGCCTACTTCCCTGGGCAGCCCAGCTCGAATGTTAAGTAAGGAGGACTTAGCAGTTGAGCATAAACAATGCAATGAAGTTTGGAAATGAAGGAAAGATGTGTAAAAGGGAGTGTGATCAGTGAATCAAATTTAGTCCAGGGATAAAGTTTTAAAGCTTTCCTGTTGATTGGAAGACAGCTTATAAAGAAGGTTGGAATGATAATTAAAAGCTCAAGTAGTAACCTTACCAGTCAATGATGTTAACATTATTATCACATTTTATAGGATCTGAATACTTAAAGGGCTTTCTGTGTAATATAATTAACCATCCTTAACACATCTCATACTAAAGGGCAAGCTTCTTTAGTATGGTATAACAAATCCAACAGTTAATAAGAATCACCATATATTAAAAGTTTAATGATTCACTGAGTTGGGGGAGGAGAAAGGGCAAAAGACAAAAGTTTGTGCTTTAATTCTGTTAATCAAAAGAAGAGCTTGACCACATCTGCAAAACAATGGGTAGAAGAAAGGCTGTGATTTATTTTTTCAAAGTTGCATGTTCCCAGAATAAGTATCAAATAAAATAGTTTTATAAATGACTCTGCATATTTTTGTTGCAATAAATATGGATTATAAATATAGATGAGTCACTTAAAATGGTTTTTCATCACATCAGAATCTTTCATTTTCAGCTGTAGTTGTCATCATGCTTCTTGCTGAGCAGGGTATTATATTTATTTTCCTTATCACATCTGAGTTTGTTTATAAAATGTAAAATTAAATTGGATTAGTAAGGTATATTTAAGGAACATACTCTTTACCCAAAGTTAACCATTTTTATATCCAATACATATTCTATTATTGTACTTATCACAATATATATGAACCATTTTTTTACAATATTGTTCTCTTCTGCTAGACTGCCTGAGAATAGGAACCACGTCCTAATTCTTTTTTTTTAATGTTTTTTTATTTATATTTGAGAGACAGAGAGAGACAGCATGAGCAGGGGAGGGTCAGAGAGACAGGGAGCTACAGAATCCAAGCCCTGTGGGCTCGAACCTATGAACCGTGAGATCATGACCTGAGCCGAAGTTGGACACTTAACCAACTGAGCCACCCAGGTGCCTCATCCTAATTCTTTTAAATATGTGAGTCTCAATACAACACTTGGCACATAATAAATGATATACTTAAAACACTGACTAACAGATAAGACACTTGAATACAGGACCTGTGTTTACTTGTGCAGAACTCAATAAATTTGGTATTGCTGCTCATAAAAATATTTATTATTTAATTAAAAAATCAGTGAGACACTTTTTCTTATCATATGGGCAAGATCAAACCTTATGATAATACATTGAGTTAGCAAATGTATGGGCATGGGAGCGCTCTAGTTCATTGTTGAAAGGAGTGTAAATTCATTCGTGTATTTGCCAAGGCTAGGTGGCAATAACTCAAAACTTAGAATATGCATATCTTTTGACCAGGCAACTCCACTATCCCAGATTTAGTCAGCATAAATGCCTGCATATATAGATACAAAGGCACATAAAGCAAAAAATTTTCTTGCATGTTTCTATGAAATTTCTTTCTCATAGTTTTGGAAGCTGAAAGTCCAAGACCAGGGTTCTAGCATGGCCAGATAAGAGCCCTCTACCACGTTGCAGACTTTTTGTTGTATCTTCACATGGCAGAAGGGGCATGGGGTATCTGTGGGGTCTCTTTGATAAGAACATAAATTGCATTCATGGAGAACCTACCCTCATGACCTAAGCAATTCCCAAAGGCCCCCCTCCTGTCATTACATTGGCCACTAGGATTTGAACATGTGAATTTCAATATTTATAACTGATATGGGATAATGTATAAGATGTCAGTAAAACAAGAAATATGCAGAAAAATATATATATTTCCATAAAAGATACGTTTGTGTATATGTTTATGTGTATATGTATATGTACATATATAGG
The DNA here is from genome assembly GCF_006229205.1 of Suricata suricatta. Classification (NCBI taxonomy): domain Eukaryota; kingdom Metazoa; phylum Chordata; class Mammalia; order Carnivora; family Herpestidae; genus Suricata; species Suricata suricatta. Next base: position 51,541,411 of record NC_043702.1, read on the forward strand.
TGGAGAGAGAGAGAAGGGACAGGGAAGAAGGAGAAAGAGAAAGAAGGAATGAATCTTTTCATAGAGGGTCTGAGGACTGAGTTCAAGGTAGAATTGCTTTTGACTTGATTCCTTTTTGTACTGTTTGAAGTAGACTTTTATCTAGCTATTATACCCTTTTATACTTTTAGATTTTTAACATACTTTTGAGAAGTTCACTTTTGAGAATAACAAATATTTTTATATAAACAAATGAAAGAAAAAAGAGGCAGAAGGAAAATGGCAGAAATGTAATATGATTAAAAGTTACCACAGTAAAAGCTTGTAGGGTTGCCAGGTGATGACTTCATGCTTCTAAGCCACAGTTAATGGATGAGAATAGGAGAAGCCATTTGCCAGGTAATTGGATGAGGATCCAGCTTATTGCCTTTTGTCCTCCCAAGTGTCTGCACCTCTTCAAGGTGAAAAGCTGATATTTGGCCAACTCCTGAGTCAGTGTTGTATTGACCCTTTATGACCATTCCTGGTGTCCAGCCTTAGCCTAACTCATATTGTGTGTTTTTCCTTCCAGAACTTGCTAGAAATATAACCCTCAAGTATTCATGCTTGCACGCCATCACTTGAGTGTCTCTTCTATAAAATATTTTCACTTGTCTTAGTCTTCAGTGTCCATGTAAAACACCAGGGCCTTAGGGAACTTCAGCTTTATGAAATGAAAACTTCCAATGCAGGTCACACTACCATATTAAAAGGAAAGGAAGAAAGGCCAAAATTACATTAAAATAATAGTAAGGCATGCCTTATATCCACAAACATGACAGCACTCAGTGCTGCGCTGAGCTCACCCTTTTGTGCAGAGGGTGTGCTTTTTAACCTCATACATTTAGTTCTTTGAGAAATACATAACACTGGGTGATCTTACCTTTGGGATTGTAATACAAGGTCATTTGACAATGGTCGTCTTATCATGAATTCCTTTGCTCCTAGGGGTTTAATGCTGAGTTTGAATGTTAATTTAACTCATTCTTTTTGTTTAATAAGCTCAAAATCTCAGTTGAGCTGAAGTGGGAGTGATTTTTATATTATATAAAGTGTTAGCTTGCAGAAATGTGGTATGAAGGACTTGGTTAATCTTATGATCAGCTAACTGTTGATTAACTAGATATTTTCCTTCTGTCTTCTAATTGGTCTAGATTGGCTGTACTGCTGCTTTTTAAAAATATGCTCTTGCTTGCATTTTAAGATGACACTATTGGATTTTTCATACATACATCCTTCTCTATTATGATCAGCTACATAATTGCTGGCATTTATGCATTGCCTACCTCAGATTAAGGGTAGTTTGTGTTTGTGAATCCATACAGAGCCAATTAGACACAAAAGCCACAATATTAATCTCATTAGCTGTGTGCTCTAATCGGCTAAGCTAGATACAATCACTGTTGACCTAATGCTGATATTCTATGAATTTCCATCTTTCTCTGCCTCATAAAAATAGCAGCAGGAATACATCAGGGAAAGATGTCTTACAAACTTTCTATGTTAGATCATTTTAATTTCAAAGAAGTGTCCAAAGATCAGCACAGGTATTATAATATTCAAACTATAAAGGCTGAACATTTGTACAAAAAGGAGATCTTAATCTAAATAAGTTTCTTTTCTTTGATAAGCATAATTTCTTTGTGTAAAGATTAGTGCAAAATGGTGGTCTGTTTGTGGTATGCCTGGAGGGGAGAGTGGCTGTGAAGAACTGTCAGGTAACAGTGTTTGACAAAGCAGACAAGGCAGTTGCAGAAGGCACCTGTATGCAAGTATCTGGGAGGCTTCCCAGTCCCGGCTGCACGTTAGAATCAGCTGAGGAACTTTTAAATAGTACTGATGCCCACGCTCCACCCTGATAAATTTAATCTGAATTGCTGGCATGTGTGTTTTTAAAAGCTCTTCAGTTCTAAAACAACCTTTGAGAATCACTGGTTAAAGGGATTTGTGCTCTACTGTGCAGGTAATGGAGAGTCTTTGAAAGAAGCACCACAAATGAGTTGATTGTGAAAGAGCTGTTCAGAATGAGATTATAGAGTACAGTGGCAAAGAGTTTGGGATTTGGCACTAGGCAGCCATGAGTTCAAGCCCTGACCCTGACTTTTTACTAGCTGTGTAGGAAAGTTGACTAACCTCCTTAAACTCAGTTTTGCATCTGTGAAATGTATCTCACTGGGTAGAAGTGATGATCAAAGTTACACATGCTACAGAACCTAGCATGGTACTTAGAAACATAATTGTGAAAAATTAAAGCAGAGGTACACGTTTCTACATTTGCAGTCTTGGTTACCTCTTCTGAGCAAAATGGGAACAATGTTAGCCAGATCTGAGCATTACAGATTGAAAGCCAATGTATGCATATTTCATTTGATGAAATAAAATGTATTTTAGATGTATTTCAGTCTTCTCAGTGCTTACTTCTAAAAACTTAATCCATTTTAACAAGGGATTTCCATGATAAAGTCTGAGTTACATTTGTATAGTCAAAAGAAAAAGTCCCGGTAGACCAAGTTTATAACTTTTGGTGTCTTAGGACATGCTAGTCATTGTGAAAAACCAGTGGGTGGCAGAAATTCTTTCAAACTTTTATTTACACTTCTGATTTTGTGCTCCTTCTCCTTTATCTTGTCACTATTCTCTCTTTGTGGCTTAAGAATTTTTCTGTTATTTCACATTAAACCTCCTGTCTGTAAAGTCCATTCCAAATTGTTCATTCATTCATTCAGGTGTTTATTCAATAGTATTTATTAAGCATTAATTTCATCCTAAAGACTTCTTTTATCAGTACTCAAGCTGTACTGTGTTATGGTCATTGATTTGTAAACTATTTCATGGTTTTGAAACATTTTATTATAGATTTAATATTTTAAATTAGGTTTATTCTTCCAGGCTAACTAAGCACTAGGGGAAGGGGGTGGAAATGTCAGAACAGTAATGCATAATTTTCATGGGAAGAAGCAAAATTCATATTAGTAATAGAAAGTAGTAAAGAAAAGGGAAAGGAAGTAGAATCTAAAAAGTCAAGATTATATATTGAAATGTTTCTATTATACTGATGTCAGCATTAACTTCTTTTCTAGCATTAAGTTTCATGGAAGAAAGTCTTCTTAGGGACTAGGAAAGTAAGGGAATATTCCATTTAAAATTCTTTATAGCTGATGGTTGTATAATTTATCATCAAAATGGGACCCTTTTCAAGAGCTTTTCATGATTATGCCAGGACCCAGGCTTCAACTCAGGTTGCTTCATACTGGGATGTGTAGTCACTCTAATTAGGGGTATAGACAATGTTAGATTTTTCCCAATGCAGGTGTTAAATAGATCAAACAAGAATTGATATAGTTGGATTTAACGATTTAGAATTAACAAAGCAATTCCAGTCTTGGAACACTATGGTATTCAATCTTTCACCTTCCTGATAGCTAATAGTTCCAGGACCCTTGAAATATATAGGAAATTGAAGAAGGCAAGCATTTCATGTAAACATGATGCAATGTGAAAAATAAGAATGAAATTGGGTAAGAAGCTGTTCTAGTTAGACTTTTCTATATGAAAATTCAAGGTTTACCCTCTTGATTTTTACTCACATTGTACCCCTGTATTCTTGCAAATGCTGGGAGGCTTACAATGGTTTACAAATTCCATTTTCTAAGACCATTTTGCACCCTTTAGATTCTGTTCTCATGGAATCTCAGACAAGATTGGGCCCACCTCCAGCTGTCTCAAATTGAGTTTAATCACCAGGAAAGTTCTGTTGATTCTCACTGATGTTTGCTTGATTAATTCAGCTCTAGCTGTGGTGCCTTCTTACCTACGTCTCTCAATGTGTCCTAGAAAATTAAATGTTTCCTTTTGGGATTTTCAGGAAACTTGAACTAAAAGGAAATTTGATTTCCTCTTTTTTTTTGAGTATAAAAGAATATTTTCATTAGTTTTCTTTAATCCAGTTTTTACTCTAGTGTAAATATTTTATATGAACTATATTTTCTTTGAAGTCATGTTTTACCTCCACAATGTTATTAGAATTTCACCTTTTCTCTTCCTGATACTCTAAAGTATAAACTACTTGATTCTTTTTAGAAGACATTATTTTGGGGGTTAGACTTAAGAGAAATTTAGGAACGATTTGTGCTAAACTTGTTTAATAATTTTGAATCATTTTCTGATTAATCTTTTTTCAAGAATTCATCTCTAAATAAATAAACTAACTGAAAAAAGGGGGAGTGCCTGGATAGCTCAGTTGGTTATTGTCCAACTTTTGGCTTCGGCTCAGGTCATGATCTCACAGTTCGTGAGTTTGAGCCCCATGTTGGGCTCTGTGCTGACAGTATGGAGTCTTCTTGGGATTCTTTCTTCCTCTCTCTCTGCCTCTCCCTTGTTCTTTCTCTCTCTCTCTCAAAATAAATAAACTAACAAAAAGAATTCATAAATGGGTTCTAAAAGTATAAATACATAAAGTAACATGACTATTTTTGAAGAGCATTTTTACACTGATTTCTATCACTCATGCATTAAACTAGTTTTGTTTCTCTATCCCAGAGTCCTCCTGAGAGTTTACAGATGTTGACTTTAGCAATTAAAGACTATAATTTGCTAACCAATATTAAGGATTTCTGATGACATAAGTTCTTTGGAAAGAAAGTGTAACATATTGAGACCAGATAATAGTAAACTTAAAACCAGACTTATTTTTAGAAATATTTACACATATAATAATGCTGCTTTGTTTTGGGCCAATTTGTCTTAACTATGAGGGAGAAAAAAAATTTAAGACCCAAACTTCATAAAGGTGGATCTTTCATCCTGCTTGCTCCCTTCCATATAAAAAAGGTCATGGTGTGGTGATGGAAAGAAACCCGATGATTTGGCTCTTCTGAATTTGTATCTTGAGGCTACTCTACCTGACTTTGAGATCTTGACTAAGTCATATTAAGCTTTCAGGCTTCAAATTCCTTTTTCCCCAAATGAGAGATTCCGACTACATTTTTAGTACTCTTTATGAACCGCTTAAGCTGAAAAATTCTAGGGATATTTTTCATATGACTTCATTACATATCAGCTCTTTTAGCATTTGTGTAGATTTTTGAAGATGGACTGCATTTGTACTTTGAAAAAAGAGAAGAAAATTCACAATGTGTTTTCAGTTTCACCAGAATTAGCTGCTCTAAGAACATGAAGAATTAAATGAGAGATTATTATTGGGATAACTATGCTCCAGGAGTTTAGTGATGCTTTTTATTCAGGCACATTTCTCATTTCTGAGTCAAACCTGACAAAAGGGTAGTTGTTCTCTGAGAATGGGAATGAGCTGCTTTTGCTTGAAGATTCAGGGCATTTTTGTGATTGTGATGCTCTTCACAAATATTTTGAAGAGCCTATCTTGTTTGTTATCTTCAATATGCATGTATTTTACTACTAAATTCTTTTTATACACTTCACAAAAATGCCCCCGTGATGTGATTAGTCACCCAATGAAAACCTACTGCCTCCAAGCTAGTCTAGGCATCTGCTCACAAGGAAGATTTCCTCAGTGTTCAAAATAAATCTTTTCAGTCACTTTATGGTAGCTTTTATGTGCTCCATATGGCTTAAATATGTAGAATTTAGGTGTGACATGTTGTTTTTCCATGGTGGTTATTCAAAACAGTTTTTATTTGGACATGTTCATTGGTTACATTTTTAATCATATAATTCCCAATTCATCCTTGTTTATGTATAATTATAAGTTTTATCTAAGCAGAAAGACTATATATTTATAGTATACCTAAGTAGATTATAAATATTTTTGGTTGGTGAACATTATTACTTTTTCTTAGTTAATCCTTAAAATGCCAGAAGTAGTCATTTATTACTATAGCCATCATATACTTTTCAGATATATTTTTCCCTATAATATAGGACTTTTTCTAAGTGTTTCATTATAAGGTAATTCATGCTATAGGATCCTAATATTGCTAAACTAACACAATCCCCTTTGAAAGTTCTGTGGACCAGAAAATAATTCAGTTGTATTTTACATGGTATGGAATGTTATTTTTTGGAAAAATAAAACTGATAGATATTCTAAGTAGGATAATTTAAGTTAGAGGTCATTTTAATATATTTTGAATTTATAAATATAATAAATTCACAGAAATTGAAGTGTTATCTAAGTTATCTTTTTTTTTTTTGCTATACTAAAACAAAGGCGGCTGTGATCTATTTTTAATGTTAAGTATTTGTTCATTCATTTGAACTGATCACTTCAGTCCAGGTGTTTCTTGAAACACTCACATGAAACTCTATTTCCTCCAAAGGATTAAAATTTCAATATAGACTGCCATGCTGATTTATTTTTTTATTAAAATTTTAAAAAAATATTTATTTTTGAGACAGCGCACAAGCAGAGAGGGTCAGAGAGAGAGAGGGAGACATAGAATTGGAAGCAGGTTCCAGGTTCAGATCAGAATCTGACATGGGGCTCGAATTCATGAACCGCAAGATCATGACCTGAGCTGAAGTTGGACGCTTAACCAACTGAGCCACCCAGGCGCCCCTGCCATGCTGATTTAAATCATAGCAGAGTTCTTGGGTTGAAGTGATGTGGCTTCTGGTCTCCATTTTACATTAAATGGCCCAATATGTCATGGTTTAATGTAGTTTAATTTCCTTAGAATAAAGAAAACAATATCTACTCTACAGAATTTGCAACGTTATGTCTATTACATGAGATTACACCTATGAAAGTTGTTTACAAATAACAAGGGCAGTATCATTATTAATATTATTTCCTCTTCCTCATCATCACCATTACAAATCACTTATTAATGAAACAGAAGTAGCCCATACTTTTCTGGCTCCTTTGTTACTAATATTGGACTTCAACCTCATGAAGTAATATAGAAAGTCTAGAATAGGAACAGTAAAGAGTGACATAATAAGAATGCTGTACCACCACCACCACCACCACCACAATTTATTGAGATCTTACCATGTGCCAACTACTATGCTAAGTCCTTTATGTATATAATGTTTAAAAAATTGCTGGGACCCCAAATAATGGTAACTAATTTATTAGAGCAATGAGTAGACAGATTTTAATGATGGGAAAGACCCAGAATACCAAAGGTGATCTTCCACACTCTTCCTTTTTTAAATTGTTATTTCATATTTGTTGTAAGAAAATTTTAAAAATCTGCTATGGCGAGTGAATTTTAAATGATCATTATCCACAAAAACTGCAAAACTGGAAACTACAGCTTAACTCTCAGGAAATAAGCAGGTGCTATGGCTATAAGATTTTACTCTATACATCTCTTCCTGTAAGGGTGTTAGGTAGTATGCTATTTGTCTAGATTATCCTGTTTTCATTTTTTAAACATTTGTACATATATAAGGATTCTTACATTTGGAAGAATCTGGGATTTATTATCTGAAATATCAAATTGGAGCATAGTAACTATCAAATATTTATTTTCTTAACCTCTCTCAAACAATGTGCATAATAATTTCTTGTTAAAGTTCTATGCTTCCAGTTGTTGATTTTGCATCATTTCTTGCCAATTTCACACCCTAGAGCAGTATGAAACTGACAGAGCTAGAGAAATAGAGAACATTTCGACTATATACCAAAAATACATTGTGTAAAAGTTCAATGCCTTAATTTATTGCATCCAGAGAAAATGTCTGAAAAGACCTAAGGAACCTATAGCTCAAATGAAAAGGGGAAGTATATGTACTTTTGTACACACACACATACACACCTCCATTTACACACATGCAGACATTCATCTATACAGTGAGTAATTTTAAGGTAATTGGAACTTATTATTGACTATACCAAGTATGTCAAAAAAAGCAGTATGTCATTTATGACTAACCTTTTCACTGAAAGTTGACAACTCTCCTAGGCTAATTTCACTTGACATTTCTAAATACTTAGGTGTTTAGAAATTAGATTATTTGATTGAGCAGTACACACCAAACCTTTAATCACAGAAGCCTTTTTCATCATACTGGAGTTTTGAAAAATATGTCTGTGTAGTTCTTGATCTAATGGGTGAAACTGAATATTCATTCTATGAATTGAATTAATGTTGCATAGTTTCCCACAGTAGTTACATTAATTAATTGTAATGCTCATTTGTTTACATGTATCATGAAAATTTCCCCAAATTATATATGTGTATATCCTTACCAATAGTGGTGTAGATTTAGAATTTACTTCAAAACACATATTGATCATTAAATAACCTTATTTTATACAAAATTGTTTTAAATGATAAAAGTCTTACATTAGGAATCTTCTATAAAAATTATTTATTTATATGTGCAGCACTGTTCTGTGCCTCAAGGACAATAGAGATCTTTCCTTTCCTCCCTAACTTCCCAACTACAGTTTAAAGAGAAGTTATTTATGTGAATTTGGCCTCCATTTCAATATTTCTATTCTGAAAAGCACTACCTTACCTTCATCTGCTGGCCTTGAACTGAACTATATTTGGATAATGTTTAGTAAATATGATTTCTAATATTATAAGCACTATGCTAATCAATGTATATGAATGGCTGTATATTATATAAATTCTTAGAAGTAAATTCCTAACATGTTTGTTAACTGTTTTCAAAGTTTATTTCTTAATAGGACAAATTATGGAATGCTTCTACCATGGGAGGCATGTCTCCAGAAGAATCTACATATGTAAATATTTTCTAATGTTTATTTATTTTTGAGATTGAGAGAGCATGGGCAAGTGTGAGGGGCAGAGGGAGGGAGGCAGAGGAACCGAAGGGGGCTCTGTGCTGATAGTAGAGAGCCCTATGTGGGGCTCGAACTCACAGACTGTGAGGTCATGACCTAAGCTGAAGTCAGATGATTAACTGACTGAGCCACTCAGGTGCTTCTTTATATATAAATATTTTTTAAGTACCAATCTGATTGAACCTTTAAATGATTTTGTATAATTTGGTAGGTTTTGCTTTTGATAACCAAGTTATCAAATAACCTTTTATTCCGTTTTTCGATGACTTGAAATTGCTTTTTAAATTGTCACCAACAAGATTATACTGTTATAGGATATACTATTTTTTATATGGTGTATAAGCAGTGACATTTGTGAGTCTTCTATTTTACTATTTTGTTGTTTGAGCCCAAATTGATAATCACACAAGGAAACATAGCCTCGTTAATATTTTAAGGACAGATTATTTTTAATGTAAAATATAAAATATTTTCAAAATGTATGTAAAACATAGCTGTAATTTTGAAAAGATCAAACTCCCATATACCTACCACTTAACTCAAAAATAAAACCCTATCTTAGATGTCCCCTACTTCTTTCTTACTGCCTAGAAGTAATCCTTCTTTAGAATTGTGTGTTAAATATTCTTTTGCATTTCTCTATAGTTTACCACTAAATATGAATGTCTTTAAAATATTTAGTTTTTACCTATTGTTACATAATCTTCCACTAACATAATTTTTGAGATTCCTATTTTTATTCATAGCTGTAGCTTATTCAATTTCAATGCTGTTTTATATTCTTTTATCTCTCCAACTTATTTATACATTCAACTGATGACACACAGTTTGATTATCACCTTTCTTATTTTTTGATCATTCACATGTGCACAGTTTTCTTTGCATTACATACTTACCTTCTGTAAGGGCATATCCTTTTCAGAAAGTGGAATTTAGGTCATAAGAGCTGTACATTTCAACATGAAATAGTACTTTTGTATGTTTTGCTCATGCTGTAATCTCAGAGTAGTTCCAAATGCATTGCAAATAGTCAATTAATATATACCAAATGGATGAACAAATGCCAAACAAATACAGAATGTACTTTGCCAAGGCAAGGTATCATTTCATTACTCCGACCTACAGTAGATGAGCATTCCATTGTGTTACCTCCTTGGCAATGCTTGAGACTAACTTTTTAAAAATTTTGACAGTCTAGTGGTTGTGAATGCTGTCTCACTGGGTATTTAATTTGCAAATTCCTGATAACTAATGAGGCGGAGCATCTTTTTATGTTTATTGGCCATTTGTGTTTCCTATTCTGTGAAATTCCTATTCATATTCAATTACCACTTTTGAGTCATTAATTTTTTTTAAAAATTGATTTGTAGGCAGTTACTTATATAGTATAAGTACTATACTAATCCTTTTCAGTTTCCTAGGTTACAGGTATGTTCTCAGTTTACAGCTTCAATTTTCATTGGTTTTAGTGTCTCTTGTTAAAGTTAATTCTTAACTTTAATATAATCACATGTTTCTATTGCTTTTATGTTTTATGCTTTTTGTGTTCTGTTTAAGAAGTCTTTCTCTACTCCAAGGTCATACAGATCCTAACTACATTAATCTTCCAAATCTTTCATCTACCTGGAATTGTTTTTATACATGGGATTTTATGTAGTTTTCTTTCTTTCATATAAATGCCCGATTATTTCAGAGTCATGTAGTGATGATTGTCTTCTCCCCACAAGTTTTCAGTACCCACGGTGTTAAAAGCTAAGTGTCTGTGGATATCCAAAATTGTTTCTAGATTCTCTATTTTGTTCCACTGGCTAATTTTTCTGTCCTTATACCAAACCTGTTTTGCCCTAATACTACAGACTTCCCCAAACTCTTTCTAATTGGTTCTGCCAAACACTCTTTTTTGTTTTGTTCTGTTTTTCTTCAGGAATTATATCTATCTCAGCCATTTGCTCTTCTGTACAACTGTTGAGTCTTCTTATCCAATAGCATGATCTACCACGTTCAATCTATCTCTTTTTTTAAGTCTTTATATAAAGTTTTAGGGGTGGCTGGTGGCTCAGCCAGTTAAGTATCCAACTCTTGAGTTTCAACTTAGATCGTGATCTCATGGTTTGTGAGTTCAAGCCCCATGTGAGGCTCAGCACTGAGAGTGCAAGGCCTGCTTGAGATTCTCTCCCTTCTCTCTTTACCCTTCTCTCTCTCAAAATAAGTAAAAATTTAAAAGTCTTTATATGAAGTTTTATATACTTTTATTTAAAAATGGTGGGGTGCCTGGGTGGCTCAGTTGATTGAGAGCCTGACTTTGGCTCAGGTTGTGATCTCATGGTTCATGAGTTCAAACCCCATATCTGACTCACTGCTGTCAATGCAGAGCCCTCTTCAGATCCTCTGTCCCCCTTGCTCTGTCCCTCCCCCACTTGTGCTCTCTGAAAAATAAATAAAACATTAGAAAAAGGACTATATTAAAGATGGCTGAAGCATTTTTTTGTGAGATACTTTTTATATAATCATATCATCTTACAAATAGTATCTGTTTTATTTTGTCTATTCTTTATATCTTGTACTTTTTGTCTTATGCTGAGCAGAACTGGTAATTTAAACAAATTGGTAATTTAAATAGGAATAGTCAAAGTGTACATTCTTGTTTTTATTCCTTTTTATTATAAATGTTTAATATTCAGTATTGTTTAGTTTTATTGAGGTAAAATCGACAAATATTGCAATATATTTGAAGTACACATTGTGATGATTTGATATACATATACATTGTGAAAGGATTCACATGATCAACTTAATTGACACATTAATTACCTCATGTTTATCTTTTTTGGAGGAGGGCAGAACACTTTAGTTATACTCTCTTAGAAAAATTCAGTTACATATAGTATTACCAACTACAGTCACCCTGTTGACATTAAATTGTTACTCTTGCCTGAACATTTATATCCTTTTAGCAATGTCTCCTTATTTCCTCCTACATCAGCCCCTGCCAATCACCATTCTACTCTCTGTTTCTATGAGTCTAGCTTTTATTTATTTATTTTTCTAGATTCCATGTATAAGTGATACCATGCAGTATTTCTCTTTCTCTGTCCAGCTTTTTTTCCCTTAGCCTAATGCTCTAAAGCCATGAGACTACATTACAAATAGCAGGCTTTCCTTCATTTATAAGGCTGAATATTATTCCATTTATATGTATCTATCTCTAGATCTACCTCTAATTTCTCTAGAAATGTCTAGATATCTAATATCTCTATAGATGTCTCAAATCTTTGTGATTGTCCAAGCCACTGTCTTTTTTCTTAGTATCTCCCAGTGGTTTCTTAGTATCTTCTTAGGGCATGCCAAAACTTGTTGGTGCTTCAGAGGAGAATTGCAGTCAGCACTGAGATGCAGTACTGTTCAATGTGCTTTTTTTTCTTTTTTCTCAATTGCCCTATGTGTCGGAGTCACTCAGTTAGTTTCTGGATTTCCATCAGAGGATATTGTTCCCCAAATAGCTGTATAGTCAGTGCATCTGCGGAAGGGGGAAATTCGGGAGCTTTGTATGTCACCATTTGGTCCAGACACCCCATTTTCTGGTTTATGTAAAAGAGCAGAAGAAAGCAAATGATGTAGAAGTGTTTTTGCCTTTATTCCTCAATATACAGGGAATACTTTGAAATTTCAATAATATGAGATTTTTTATATAGATCCTAAAAATTATTATGAAATTTCCCTTTTATTACTGGCATGCTAACATACTTCATTATAAATAATATTGTATCTTATTAAATGCTTTTTGTGTTTATTAAAATGATCATATGGCTTTACTTTTATTATATATGTGTGTATATATAATTAATTTTCTAATTAAACAAACTGTGACTTCTATGTAAATGTACCTAGCTCATAATATTTCACTTTTAATCCACTGCTGAATTCAGTAAGCTAATACATTTTAGTTTTTTAATGTTTTATTTCTTTTTGAGAGAGAGAGAGGGAGAACATGTGCGCAGAGGGCAGAGGGGCAGAGAGTGAGGGGGACAGAGTTTCTAAGGGGAGCTCTGTGTTGACAGCACAGAGCCTGTTGTGGGACTCAAGTCCACAATCCTTGAGATCATGACCTGAGAATAAGTCAGACACTTAACTGACTGAGTCATCCAGGTACCCTTAGGTAACTGATATTTTTATGTTTGTTTAATCTGTCTTCATGAGTGACACTAGACTAAATATTTTCTTGTGTTATCCTCACATGATTTTTGTTATAGGATATACTAGTGTCATGAGTTGAGGAGTGTACACATCTTCCTCCACTTACAATAGGGTTACATCTTGATAAACCCATCCTAAGTTGAAAATATTATGTCAAAATGGCATTTAATATGCCTAAGCTATTGAACATCACAGTTTAGCCTAACCTACCTTACGTGAATGAAGAAAACTTACCTTAGCCTATAGCTGGGCAAAATCATCTAACACATACCCTATTTTAGTGTTGACAATCTCATGTAATTGATTGCATACTATACTGAAAGTGGAAATCAGAGTGGTTGTATGGGTACAGAATGGTTGTAGGTGTACCAGTTGTTTATTCTAATTTGTCTATTCAGATGCTAATTTGCTCACAATCCCGTGGCTGACTGGGAGCTGTGGCTCCCTCCCTGCCTGTGCCTAGCATCACAGCAGAGTACCATACTGGATATCATTAGCCCAGGAAGAGATCAAAAATTGAACCCCAGTTCTACTGAATTCGTATTACTTGCACACCATCATAAAGTTGAAAAGTTGTTAGTTGAGCAATTGTCAGGGACGATCTGTGTCTTCCTCCATCCCTCTTTAGAAGAGTTTGTGTGATCGAATGTATCTGTGTTTTAAATGATGGGCAGCACCATCTAATAGCTCAGCTGGTAGAACAGAGGACTTTAAATAATTGCCAAAACTTACTTTTAAGGAAACCATTCAAGCTTTCTATTTCTTCCTTAGTCAATTTTGGCTAAGGTATGTTTTTCTAGGAATGTTCTTATTTCATTTATATTTCTCAAATTGTGGTATAAATTTATAATTATAGCCCTTAATAATCAGTTTAATTAATTGGCACATCTCTTAAGTGTGCTGTTCTTTTTTAGTACCATCATTAATATTTTGGTATTCCTTCATAATGTGTTGAAACTTTTTTCATCACATACTTTTTTTTTCATCTCTAATAATTCTTTCTTGCCTCAAAGTCTACTTTTTCCTGATAATAATATAATTACCAGAAGAGTTTTTTAGTATTTTCTTCTGTCTCCTTTAAAAACCACATTGCTGAAATTCGTTTTTATGTTTTATCTTTAATCTTTATTTTGAAACTAATCTGGAGAGTTTAGTCCATTTATGTTTGTAGCAATAATTGGTATGGTTGGACTTCCTTTCTACCATCTTATAATGTGCTTTCTATTCCTTTTTTTGCCTTCTCTCTATTTTTTTAAGTGCTTTTAGATGGCATGAGCTCAGCCTTCAGTTTTTTACATGTTTGGAAGTTTATATTCTAACTTGCTCTTTTAGTGATTACTCCAGATATTTTTAATATGATACTTAAAGTCTAAAATTACTATCTTTACCATTATCCTGAAATATATAGTCACTCTGAAATTTATATTCTGTTTTTAACCAGTATTTTCATTTCAGGTTGTTTTCTTCACACAATTTAGGTATTACTATTATTGTTTTAAATTGTCAGTGTGTTTTTAGAATAACTCTTTAGAGGAGTTATCAAGTCTAAACCTGTCTTGCATGTGATGATGACCTTGTATTTACCCTCTAACAACATTGTTTCCTTGGAAACATGCTTAGTTAAGATAAATGTGGAATGTCAGCTATGTTCAATACTATTTATTATGGAGAATATTCCTTATTGGGATTAAGAAGACTGTTAGTCGGTGTACAAATCCAAGGGCCCATGTGATTACAAGCATATGAAAAATCTGTCAGAGAAAACATAGCTCAGCTTGCCTGGGTGGTTCCCTCATTACTGAGTATATATCTTGTAGAGACTTGGAATATATACTCACAATTACAAGATGTTATTTCCTTCATGTCTAAAGGTTCTTTGTGTCTGAATAGCCTGCATTCACTTGTCGGATCTCATTTCTTACAACTGAATTGAGCATAACACTAATGGGAAGCAGTGCCTGGACCACCCTAAGAGCTTCTCCTGAAGATGAATTTGATGCTGTCATGCAGACGTGCTGTTTCTCCTGTTGTAACTTTCTAAGTAAACCTGGCGGCAGCTAAAACCTTTTGTATGAAAGTCAGTCTAAACCCAAACCACTGCTCGTTACACAAAGTGAGCACTGCAGCCCACAGTTTACCATTAGCTTAGTTCATCCTTCTTCTGGAAGCTCCGTCAGATGTCAGTAAGCTCGTATTTCATATGCCATTGTGGCCCCTGGGGAAACTACAATACAACAAGCCACCTCAAGGAGAGGGTGTGAAGTATTTATAATGGATGTATAATGAAGAAGGAGGGGGGAAAGCTGCCCTTTTCCTTTGAGTACAGTGAGGCCTGAAAGAGACAGAAAAAGTGAGAAGGCTTGAGACATTCGTGACTATAATTGTTGCCCCTTCTCCATTTTACCTGACTCGTGGAATGATAGTGGCAGTATTCAATGTGTAAATAGGAAAGCCAAAATAAGAGATCCTTTAATATATTCCTTGTTCCTCTTTGAAACTTGAGGTCAGATGATGCGTAGTGGCAGCAAGAGGAATCCACCAGAGTAGGTTGTCCATAGACAACACATAGAAGCCCAAGAAAGTGGAAGTGACAGCGTGGTAGGGTTAAGAACAATGGACTGGAAGCTCATGGTAAGCTTGTTAGTGAGGAAGATCAGGTCAGTTTAAAAAAAAAAAAAAAAGGTAACTTTTTTTTTTTTTGGTAACACATTGAGTTTTGAAGTGTGAGTAAATCTGTAACCTTTCCACATCATTTCCCAGTTCTGTTACTGTGTATGATCGATTACCTTTAAAATGAAAACAGATTTGTAAAGAAACAATATACAGAAGCATTCATTTAAAAGCCAGGCCATTCATGATCTTCAATGTTTATTTTGATGATTTAGTGTGTAATGAAATATAAAAGTACCTTTAAGTATAACTCAAAGTACAGATGTTAGAATTGTTCTATAATGGAAGGAATACATATTTATCTTTTGATCATAAATTGAGGAAAACACTTTTAAGACCTACTGTTCAAAACAAGTGAAGCTAAAAGACTCATTATTTTAAAGTTAACATCCTGTGAATAAATAAAATTTGATGATAGATAAATGCATTCTACGTTAAATAACAATAACCTTTGTGTTAGTCAAGACTGTTCTTTAGATATGCTTATATTTCATATTATATTCTATTTAAAATATTGCTAGAATAATGAAGTCTCATTAATTCAGCCTTTACTAATTAAGACATTATGAATATCACTGGTTCAGCAGACCATAAACATTAGGCTACCTATGAAGAAACCTATTTGCCAAGTAATTTATTAGCAAAAATTTGAGTCTGCAAATGACAGTATTAATCTGTGCAATGAAAAGTAACTATCAAAGATTTTGATACATTTATGCAAATAATAACAAATGGCAAATTAGGCGTTAAAAAAACAGCAAACTTTTTGGAAGCAATATGTTAACTGGAAGTTCTGAATATTTGGGGAAGTTAAGTTTATTACTTAATTTAGTAAACAAAAGTTTGGTTATGCTTGTTTCACTTGGACATTCCCTTAATCTGAATTCATCTTTACCATGGTTTTATATTAAGCACCTGGGGAAAATTTTAATTTTTTTGTGTGATTTTTTTTTCCTACAAACATCATATTTTTTTCACATTAATTAACTCATATCTCACAGTTAGCTCATTTTGGGGGGGTATGTGTACCATTTGAAAATTAATGGAAAATGTAAGTGACTTGAAGTAAATTGGTAAATGAGTTTTCATGAAAATACTTGCCCATATAAGAGGCAACATGGTAACTGATTGTGTTTTAGTATGTTCTTCTGGGTCAGGTTTCATATCCACAGAGGCCTAGTTCAGGTCAGTTGGACTAATAGCTTTTGAACACAGCCATGATCTGGTTACTGAGCAGGCCCCTGGGCCTGCAGGAATGACACAGGCAGCCTTGAGTCACTGACTATGGGAGACACATATGGCAAGGGTCAACCTAATGTGGAGAGCGAGGACGAAAATCTGTACCAGAGTCCATGACCACACAGATAAAGGTCTTGGATGCATCTGATTTAATAAAACACTTAGATTGTAAAGATTTCCATGTTTGATTAGATTAGTTTCTAAAACGTAATGTGAGTCAGAATAAGCAACTACTTTGTAAGGTTTCATGGAAAGCTACCATGTGGTTAGAATTGTTTCTTACCCTCTACTATAAATTTTCCTTAGATTGTTTTTCCTTTAAGGTTTATTATAAGGTTTTCAGTTACATGAGCATTGTTTGTTTTTTCTAGTTACAAAAAGAATACATACTCAATCTTGAAAAACGAAAACCACAAAATAATAAACAAAAATCACCTGTGGTCCTGCTATCCTGATATAGTCGTTGTCAGCATCTTGAATTATATCACATGTCTTTTCTGGTACTGGAGGGGTAGAGAACTCATCCTCTTTACTAGAGGTCTTCCTTTTTTTTTTTCTTATTGATTTACAAGAGTTCTTTATTCTGTTAGACATATTTGAAGTATAATTTTACAGCTTGTCACTTGTATTCTAATTTTATTTATGCTTAAAATTTCTATTTTGATATGTTAAATTTTTGACATATTGAATTCTATCTCTGGTATTATGTTTCACCCTGTATGACCACATGAATATTTACCCACATATTGTTCTAGTCTTACTATTTTTTTACATTTGAAGCTTTAAATCATATGGAATTCAGTTTCACCTTGGGTGTGAGTTTAATTTCTCTTTTTTTCCTTAAGCACAATTGTTTAAGTAATCTTCAGTTTTCTCATTGATCTTAAATGTTACCTTTATCATATAATTTTATAGGATTGATTATATTTGGGAGCTTCCAATTATTTTTCTTTGATTTTTTTTGTCTGCTATCACACATTTTCAAATTATTATATTTAGCTTCACCTTTTGGATTAGTTAATAAAAATACCATATAAAATGCCTTAGAGTTAAAAACATTTGTATTTTATGTCTACCAGATCTATTTTAGTCTATATTACCCTTTGTTTTGTCTTAGTTAAAACTTATTAACACAAAGTTTAACACAATTACTGGTTTTTGTTTGTATGTTTAACTTTTCTCCCTCTCCTGTGTGCATGATAGTTCATGTTAGTTGTGTTGCCAGAGCTGAGAAATTCTCAAAATAGTGGAGATGTTTATTTATTTATTATTAAAATTTACATTTTCTGTAACTGCTTCATAATAATTGGAGCAAAACACTCTAATGTAGCAAAGGAAAGACTATTATTCAAATCTGTTTGTATTGTCAATTCTAGAAATTCAGCTCACGTAGTTGAAGAAAGAAGGGAACTTACTGTCTGTAATAACAGGAGGAGTTAGAATGTACAGCTGGCTCCAGAGGTTCAAATAATGCTAGCTCCCATGTCACAGTAATGCTTTTAAGTGCTGACTTTATTCTCAAACAAGGTCTTTCCATAAGGAAAAGTCAGTCATTAGCAGATCTAGATTCCTTTCTGTTTCACATCCCCTGTAAAAAAGATGATTTCCCTTCCTAAACAGCCATATATCAAGGCTAAGAAATTCCCATTCAACTTTTCTGGGTTAGATGAACTAACTGATAAGGACTGGGACTAGGCTAATCTGAGTAGCCAATCTGGGTAAGATTGCCTTTTTCTGTGGTAATAGATAGGTATCAACGACATGTACAAAGACCTGACCTGGAAAGGGAACTCCCCTACGTGACCTGAAAACTCTCCAACAGAGATGGCAAAATGTATAGTCATAAGTAAAGTAGATTTACCATGAATCCAGTGAAACCTTGGCTTCCGAGCCTTTATGTACATGGGCCCCTTTCAGAACTCTGCGGCAGCCTTTCTTTCTTTTTTTTTTTTTTTAATTTTATCTTTTATTTTATTTTATTTTATTATAATGTTTATTTATTATTGAGACAGAAACAGAGCATGAGTAGGAGAGGGGCATAGAGAGAGAGGGAGACACAGAGCCCAAAGCAGGCTCCAGGCTCTGAGTTGTCAGCACAGAGCCCAATGCGAGGCTCGAACCCACAAACCGTGAGATCATGACCTGAGCCAGTCAGACGCTTAACCCACTGAGCCACGGAGGCGCCCCAGGGCAGCATTTCAATGTGTTCACAAGATCATATATTTTGTCGATATATTAATCATGTTCAGCTGAGAACATGGTCTTCTTCAGCTCCAACTTCCCCTCGGCCACATTGTCCTGTGTGATTTGTGGCATTGGAGTAGCCATGGCAGGTTTGAAACCTAGGCAAGGAGAAGTCAAGTTGGGAATTCTCTAGTTTCAGTTTAGGGAAATTTCTTTATATGGTTTTTAGTCACTTCCTTGCATAACTAAATTATTATTAGCTAGGCTGGTGCAACAGTGACTTCAGGAAATATATTGTTCCTTGGGCCAAATTACTCTGTAGAACAATACTGCATGATGATATCTTTTGGCAAGAAACTACATGTAAACTAGAAGAGAAAGAAAGCTTTAAATATACAAAGCTAGAAGCTGGTTGGTAGAAAAGTCTTTTGAAGTGCAAAACTTTAAGTGGAGGATTGGGTTCTCACTCTATATGTGTATATAAACATATACACACATGTATACACATTATTCAGTAATGCAGCATGTATGACTTTAAACATATACAACTTTTATAAACTTAGTAAAAAAAAAAACCTAGTTTCAATCAATCATGCTAGACAAGGCATCTTTTTTTTATCTATAGAAAATATTTCATAATTGTTGCCACATGAAGAAGTAATTAATTTCTAAATACAGCCCAAAAATGTAGTTAAAATATATTAAGATGTGTATCAGGCAGTTAATTAGCACAAATATATTTTTCCTGGATATTGTAGTACTGATGGTATTTGTCAGCTTTTTAAATTTTGTTTTTTATTGTTGTCATTGCTGTCATTTCTCTTCCCAATCTAAATAAACATTTACTTTCATAGTTAATTTTGTATTTGTAATTTTATATTTCTTTACTTGAAGAGAATCTACAATTTTGTATAAGCTTCTATAACCACAAAAGTTGGACTTTCTCCCAATCATAGCTACAACACTCCACCATGGCAGGTGTGATTTGAAATGGTAAGGGTTTAAAATACACTGCAGATATACAATGTCCCATGCTCTCCCCTTTCATCACCCTCATGATTATTTTTGTGAGCATAATGAGAGACAGGAAATGATTTGGCAAAAGTTGAAGCACACAACCTTTTCATATCACAGTGGATACAATTCCTTTCAAATCTATGTCAGTTAAACCATTTCCCTATCCATTCTGTCTCACTGTCTCTACTGCCCACCCCCATATATCTATTTATCTATAGTAGCAGAACAAGATAGAAATGATGTCCGTAGGCAGAGAATAATATTTAAGAAAAAATCTAAAGGAAATTGGTGGGTGTTTCATCTGAAGTTTAAGCTTCAAACTTTGAAAAGATTCTTTTAACTCCCTTCACTTCATGGAAGCTGAAAACAAAAACTTTCTTGCTTTTAAGAAATAGGTAAAAGGCCCCTTGGAAATAATATGAACATTTTTACTTTTAGTCTATTTTTAACATTAATTTTGAAAGCTTAAAACTAACAAATCACCCCAAAACTTAGTAGCTTAATGTGCGGCAGTGATTTAATTATATCTCTGAGTTTCTGTGAGTCCGTAACTCACGAAAAGCTTAGTCAGGCAGTTTGGACTCGTGGGCCTGCGTTTGGTGGTAGTTAGGCAGTAGCTGGAAAGCTGGAACAAATGGAGACTAGCTGGACGTCTCTCTCTGTCCGTCAGTGTGGTCTCCGGGGTTCCCTACTAGTTTAGGCTTCCTGACTGTATGGTGGCCTGAAGGGAATCTCGCTATTTACATGGTATCTCAGGGGACCGCCTATTATTATTTCAGCTTCTGTCTCCCCCACGTCACCTTTTATGACCTAACCTTAGAAAGATATTCACTGTCACTTCCACCACATTTGGTTGGTTGAAAGCAAGTCATAAACTCACCCAGAACCAAAAAGTAGGAAATAGGCTTTACCTTTTGTTGAAGGAATCTGAAGCTTCTGAAAAACACATGGATGAGGAGGCAAGAGACATCTTTGGAATGTACAATTTGCTACACAGTTTTTGAGTAAATTAAATATATAGCATATAGTCAATATTTTGATGTAGTGAACATAAAATAACTCAAGAATTTTTGTAATGCTCTTGAAGTATTTTCTCAAGGATATATGGAGACTATCTAGAGTACCTAGTAATAGAACTTTGACATAAAAATGGAAGACGGATCAGGATTACACATAGATCTACAAGTGTATATGTTTTATTGAAAACAGATTTTCTTCATAACTGAGATTTCCAGAATGGAAAAATATGACCTACTCAATTGTTAAAATCCTTATCCAAGCCAAAATTATGGTTTCAAAATGCCTATATTCACACCTCAAACTTCTTTCTTGGTGTGTTAGTACTAGAGCATGAGCTGGTAGAGTCTTTTAGGTTCATTCAGTAAAGATAAAAGAAAATAATGACTGTAGTCTTCAAATGTAACCCCTAAAAAAAGAAGAAGATAAACATATTCACAAACACAACCCACTGAATTTAGCAAAATCATGTGTTTATTAGGATTGATATGGTCTTAGGCAAAAAAAAATTTTTTAAATAGTTTGTCAAATCGGTTTCCATACAACACCCAGTGCTCTTCCCCATAAGTGCCCTCCTCCATCACCACTGCCTCTTTTCCCCCCTCCCTCTTTCCCTTCAACCCTCAGTTCATTTTCAGCATTCAATAGGCAAAAATTTTGAGGTGGTTTTTGTCATGCCTTGCATTGTATTGTATAGCTATTATAGGCCATGGAGTTCAATAATTTTTAAAAGCAAATAAAATACAGGCATGAATTATTTGAATGTGCATACCACTCCAAATTTTTTTTAAAGTCCTTTTCTTAAGTTATTTAATTATTTGTTTTGTTTTTCTATTTTATTTATTTTTTGAGAGAGAGTATCAACAGGAAACAGGCAGAGAGAAAGGGGGATCTGAAGAGAGCTCTGTGCTCAAAGGCTGACAACAGTGAGCCCAATGTGGAGCTCCAACTCACAGGCCATGAGATCATGACCTGAGCCAAAGTCAGATGCTCAACTTAAGTCATTCATTCATTCATAAATTCATAAATTCATTCATTCATCTATCTATATATTTATGTATTTATTTACTTTCTTACTTACTTACTCATTTATTTTAGTAACCCCTACAGCCAAATCAAATTCATGACCCTGAGATCAAGAGTTGCATGCTTTTCTGATTGTACCAGCCAGACACCCCACCACTCCAACATATTTAATGAAAGCAAGAATAAAAGCAAAACTTAATAGCAATTAACTCATTATTTATCCATCATAAACTAAGAGAGGATTTTGTATATATCAACTTCAGTCAAGTATTTTAGCTCACAGGAAGAAAATATTTTGTTCACATGTTCTAGCTTTTATGATATATAACTAAATAGACTGAAGTAAATCATTTTAGAAAATTTTCAGCACAGGGAATACCTTAGGGTATATTCTTAACTCAAGAAACCAACTCTAAATGTAATTTTGGTCCTAGTGCTTTCTCAATAAATCCCTTTGTCTAAAACTACGGGTGGTCTTCATGTAAACACTCTTCTAAATCTTATGATTGTGAAGAACTCTGTGTTTGTGGTTGTTTACTCTGTATATGAGATTTTAGGTTTTAGACATATAAAGAAGTGTAAACACCAGACATCAGAGGTGGAGTAGGGATTCCAGGATTATTGGTGGTCAGAAATGAGATATGAATTTGGAAGTTATCAACTACAATGTGGGATATGGCCAGTCTGGTAGAGGGAATCAATTGGTATACAAGAAGTGTGAAGATTAGATGTAAAGTTATTTGTCTTAATGGCTTGACTGTGTGTATGTGTTAATTATGTCAACAATGACAACTGAGGATTTGGTTGAGCATGGTTTGGGGCAGTAGGTATAAGTAGGAAAGTTGTAACAGATGTTGGATATGAAGAAAACTATCAGCATTAAACCGCTTCTACATTCACGGAGCTCTCTTTTCTAAGAACAAGAAGGTTTAAGGTTTATGGGGACCATAGGTGTTCTACAGTTCAGTCTTTGTAGGGGTGATATTCCTGATTGTTACCTTATCCTTTTAACAGCAAAGATTTTGATCTCAACAGCCTTTCCTTGTATACCACAATACTTACCCTAAATCTCTACCTAGCCTACCTTGTTCGTTAAAAAGATATCATTGCATGACTGAAAATAAAGCAGCCTTTTAGGTTCAAATCTCCTATCTACCATTTACTTACTGGATATTCTTCAGTAAGTCATATAAAAGCTCTTTGCCTAGGTTTCCTTAGATGTAAAATAGGAATAACAAGAATCCTTACTCTATAAGGTTGTCATGGAATTATCTGAGATAATGTCACCGAAGTAACACAAGTTGACCAATGTGCTCCATATATATTAATTGCAGTCATTATTGTTATTAGATTTTAGACATATAAAGAAATCCCTCAACTTTTCCCTGCACACTTTGGCCCCTTCTCCTTTGCTTTGGATTTTCTAAGTTCAGTCCTCATCAGGCTTGTTTGATTAGCCATGGCTCCCTGTAGGACAGAGTAAATTAATGTGTCATTTTGCTTGACTTTCCATATTTAATGTGTTCATCACTCTGTAAAAATATTGATGACAAAGTCTGACTTCATCTTCTGATGGAAATGAGGAATTTATTATTGGACAAGGGAGAAAATGTGATACTTGTTATAAAGTGGCAAAGAATTTGCCTGGATCATGTTAGTGTTCTATGTGTTACGGAGGATAACTTGTCAGGGATGAAACTGGGTATTTAACTGAGGAGATTTCTAAGAAAAGTGTTGAGTAGTGACTTGATTTCTCCTGATTGCTTAAAGTAAAATACAAGAAGAGATAAATAAATTAAAGGTGGAACTGTTCTGCAAAAAGGAACCAGAATTTAAAGATTTGGAAAATTGTCAGCCTGTCCCTATTGCAAAAAACGAGAAAACGTGTTTGGGAGAAAACACAAAGGGTATGGCTCACTGATCATTTGATCAAGAGATTAGTGTGAATTTGGAAAATGTATATAATCAGTCATTTCAACACAGCCCAGGAATGAGATGTGATTATACCAGTAAAGACACTGCCAATTTGAACTAAAGGGGGCAGAGAAAGTAGGATGAAAATAAAGGAAGGCTGTTGAACTTTTTAGATCCTGCAGAACCAGACCTTAGAGCTGTTTGGCTCTCAATGTGCACACTTCTACAAGAAAATGACCCCAAAGGCAGTTCAGAGATTATCAGGGCTCCTTCAGTTTAAAAGGGAAAGCGTCACCTCAGTTACAAAAGGCCATACAGGGACCACCTGATAGAGCCTCCAAGGACAAACAATTCCTACCCACCAGAGGTAAAGGAAACAGAGAGTGGAGGATTACATTTCCCACCCCAGTGGGTGCTGAAGGTCAGACTGCTGTCCAGAAAATCTTCAAGGAAGAGCATGAAACCAAAGAGGATTATTTTCAAGCCTTAAGCTCTAATGGTATTTACCTTGTTAGGTTTGGGATTTGCCTGGGACCCATCATCCTTCTTCTCTTCCCATTGCTTCCTTTGGAATAGAAACATCTATTCATGCCTATCCCATCATTATATTTTGGAAGCCCATAATTTGTCTGGTTTCACAGGTTTGTAGCTAGAAGGAAACTTTGCCATAGAGTGAATCATACTTTTAATCATACCCATACCTGATTTAGATATTTAAGTGAGACTTTGGACTTTAGACTTTGTAGTTGATGCTGGAATTAGTGAAGTTTTTGGGGGCTGTTGGGATGGAATTAATGTATTTTGCATGCAAGGAGGTGAGTTTGGGGAGGTCAGGGCAGAATGTTAGGGACTGAATGTATTCTTCTAAAATTCATATGTTGAAGTCCTAACCTCAGATGTGATGGAATTTGGAGGTGAGGCCTTTGGGAGGTATGAATAGTTTTATTTCTGCAAACTGATTTTATCAGTATTTTATCTTTGAGGTGTATCCACACTTGATACATGTAACAGTTAATATATTCTGTATAGTATTCCACATAAGCATATAATAATTTACATAATATATTCTTTTGTTGCTGAACATTTAAGTTATTTCCATTTTCCATTTGTTCACTATTATAAGAAATGTGGCAATGTGACTTCTTATACATGTCTCCTTTTGCACATAGGCAACTTTTTCTCAGGCAGACCCATTATTGGGTGTGAAATTAATTGAAAAGCTTTTAGCCAGCATATGGAATAAATGAAGTATTATAGAACAGATAATATTAGAGTATATTACATATAGTACTGTTTCATAAATCTTTGATTGGAATTATATCCATAATATATAAGTGCATCCATGCACCAAGATCTTTTTTTTCTTCCCCTGAGAAATCTGAGCACATTAAAATGCTGGTGGAAATGAGTCATTAAAGATTTAAAAAAATAACCAACCAGATGTATGTTGGGGTAGCAGTGGAGAAAGGAAGCAAACCTCTTCTAGTAAGATAGATGAAAAAGAAATAAAAGTTTAGATGATGGTACATTTGTACATTTGAATGTTTAGGGAGTTTCCTTTTGACATATTCTATTTTCTCTATGAAGTAAAGTAAGTGATAATATGCTAGGGACTAAGATGCTGATAGAATAGATTTCTTGAGGAAAATGGAAAAGTTTTGAAGTTGCTACTGGAAAGAATAGAAGAGAAACTGATTAAGGGAATGTAAAAGTTTATTATGAAGTGTTGAAAGTTAAGGATTGAAGACTAGGAATTATAGTACTATCAATGGGAGAAAGAATGATTTTCTCCATCGGCATTTAGCAACCCAAGAGTCAAGAATGTAGATAGTTGGATCAACCTAAGATTTAATTTTTCTGGGCAAGATGACCAAAGATAGTGTACCAATGGAGATGCCAGTGTTGATGAAAGAATGGTGGAATTAAAGGAAGATTAAGAACCAATCAATAGATAGGGAGAAAACAGAAAGAGAAAAGGAAGAGAATGAAGGTCTGTGTCAGAGGCCAGCAACCTACAACCTGTGGGCCAAACCTGACCCACTGCTTGCTTTGGTATATAAACCTTTACTGGAACACAGACCCACCCATTTACTCACTATTGATTACCATTTGTCTTCTGTTGCTACTTTTGTGCTGCAAAGGCAGAATTGAATAATTGTGAGAGTAGATCTGCAAAACTTAAAATATTTGCTATCTGGTCCTTTTTACACAAACTTTGCTAAACCCTAGTCACTTTCTTTATTTCTCTCACTGAGGTTAAAGAAAACCCATAATGTCAACTGGAAGGGAGGATGGGAAGATGAGGTAAAAGAGGGAAGAGTGGCACAGTTTCCAGGGGTCACCAAGTCCAGGGCAATCTTGGGGGAGTGGATAGGTGAGATGAAATTGGGTCTCTGATGTTTGTCAACTCTTTCCTCAAATAAAGGATCTGAGACCATCAAATAGGTTGCCCATATGGATGTTGAAATCACATAGGATGATGACAGGTTTGGAGGTGAGCAGAAAGATGGTGTGCCACACCAGAGTCCTGGAAACAAACAAACAAGTGTTGGTAAAGGTTTAGGTGTCAGAAACAAGGAAGGATAAAAGTTAGTATGGACAGTTCATAGGAACTTTAAGAAAGAGCGGGACGTCATGGTCTGAAGTTAGAGTTGAGGAGCAAGGATGGCAGCCCACTTCTAACCCCAAGAGAGTGAGCAGTAATCATTGAGAAGGTTCCCAGGGAGTGATGTCTTCAAAGGAGAAATTTGGAGGTAAGAGATGGAGAAAGCTTTTAGGGCAGGGATTGAGGATAGTAGGAGTTGCTTTCTTGCTTTCTTCCTTTTCTTTATTTCTTTTTTTCACTCCACTATAAAATGGGAGCTTTGGAATGAAAATAGAATAACAGAATGATTTTAGAGTGAAAAACTCTGTGAATTTGGGTCAGAGAAAGGGAACAGCGTAGTACAGACCTGGGAGTAAAGGGAGGGACAGCTGACAGGAGGCACTCCCTTTTTAAAAGGGGGCAAAGCCTTAGTGGATAAGAAATTTTAGGCTTCCTTGGAGTGCCTTTGGGCTGTAACATCTACTCACTCACTAATCATTGACTCTACCACATGGCTGCTTAGGTCAGAAACCTCAGTCATTTCCATTTTTACCTTCTGCATTTCTCTCCGTTCCTTCATATTCCCCCTGGATTTGCCTCTGCCCAGTGTAGTAGGCTCTCTCCTTCAATCTAGTCCCACAGACTTGTTTCCCCTTCCAAAATGGAAAAAAAAAAACCCTAACAACACTATATTTTTTTTATTATACAAACCATATATGCTCGCTGGAATGTTAATTCAGATGATACAAAAGGTGTAATTAAAAAATGTAAAGTTATCTCAAATCCAACAGCCTAGAGATAACTGCTGTTAACATTTTGCTTTGTGTCTTCACAGACTTCCTTTACACAGAGATACATTTTCTTTTTTTCTCCATATTTTTATTTAAATTCTAGTTAGTTAACATATACTGTAGTATTGTTTTTGGGGGTAGAATTTAGTGATGCATCACTTTCATATGACCAGTGCTCATCCCAACAAGTGCCCTCCTCAATGCCCATCTTTTTAGCCCAACCCCACCCACCTTCCTCCATCAGCCTTCAGTTTGTCCTCTATCATAGTCTCTTATGGTTTGTTTCCTTCTTTATTTTTTTTAATCCCCCCCTTCCCATATGTTCATCTGTTGTTTTGTTTCTTAAATTCCATATATGGTGAAATCATTATGGTATTTGTCTTTTTCTGACTGACTTATTTTGCTTAGCATAATATACTCTAGTTCCATCCATGTTGTAAATGGTAAGACTTCACTTCTTTTGATGTCTGAGTAATATTCCATTATATATATGTTATATATATATATGTATATAAATATATCACATCTTCTTTATCCATTCACAGAGATACACTTTCTTAAAATTTAGTTGGATCATCTTTTATGTGCTCTCTTCTTTTTAATTTTTAATGTTTATTTATTTTTGAGAGACTGAGAGACAGAGCATGAGTGGGGGGGTGCAGAGAGAGAGAGAGGGAAACACAGATCCAAGCAGGCTCCAGGCTCTGAGCTGTCAGCACAGAGCCCAGTGTGGGGCTTGAACCCACAAACCATTAGATCATGACCTAAGCCGAAGTCGGACACTTAACCAACTGAGCCACTCAGGCACCCCTTATGTGCTCTCTTAAAAGATACTATTTTCTAATAAAGTATCATGGAAAATTTTTTAAGTTTATTTATATATTTTGAGAGAGAGAGAAAGAACATAAGTGAAAGAGGGGTGGAGAGAGGGAGAGAGAAAGAGAATCCCCAGGATTCTCTGACAGTGTGGGCTCCATCTCACCAACTATGAGATCATGACCTGAGCTAAAATCAAGAGTCAAGGTTTAACTAACTGAGCCACCCAGGCACCCCACGTGGAAATTTTTCATCAATAAATTCTTATCTAAACCATTTTTCAATTCTTAACATTCTGTTATATGGATTTACTATGATTTATTATCCAATTCCCATATTGTTGGATAGGGTTTATATTTCCTTGCTACTATTCATAACAATATAATGAACATCCTTATATGAATAACTTTCATAAGACAAAAATCTGATCATTTCATACTTAAAATTCTTCAGTGGCTCTCTAGTTGATGACCTGCAGGATTAAATCTATTTGCTTAGCTTGACAAAAGAGGTCGTTTGCAATCTGGGATAGGCCTGTTTCCTTTCCGTTCTGGTCTTACAGTACAGCCCTGCCCGTGCCCCTCTGGTCAGGAGCCCTACCTGGATACCCTCAGGATGCCTCCATCCCAGTGTATTATCAATGTGTTGACCTGCTGATCTTCCCAGCTGTACTGTACACTCCTTTAGGGGCAGTAGCTGATCTTCTGGGAAGACGTACATGTAGACACTTAGTACTTGTTTGTGCGGAAGACTGAATGACGGCACACATGCCTGTGTATTTTCTCCCTTAGTTCTCATTCCCCTTTGCGGTAGGTGTTGTAATGATTATTCTCTTTTCCTTATCACAGTTTATGTTTTCTTTTGACCTTAAATTCATTCATTCATCTGTTCATTTCAATTCAAAAAGCCAAGTGAATACCTAATATGTGCCAGTTACTGTTATAGGTGCTGAGAAGTACCCATTCACCTATGCTGAATGAGACTTCCTAGACCTTATATTCTAGTGAAGAGACAGATGATGAATAAGGTAAATAAATGACATGTACTCTCTATTAGAGAGTGATAAATGCTAAGAAGACAAAAATAAGAAGAGGAGAACAGGGTTTTGAAGGACCTGTGTGTTGCCAGGGCTGGGAGTGTTGATATTTTAATCAGCGTGGGCAAGAGAGCCTGCCTCTTTAAGAAGTGAGGGAGCTATCATACAGTGTCTGGGGAAGAGCATTCCAGGCTGAGGAAGGAGCTGGTGCAAAGGTCCCAAGGCAGAAACATGCTGAACATGTTTGAGGAAGAGCAAGGAGGTCAGTGTTCCAGTTTCAGGAAGTATTAGAGGGAGACTGAATGCGGTGAGAGTGGGGATAGCAAACCAGGCGGCTGTGGCACAGTTGGAATTTTGGTACTTGTCCTGACTGAAGAGAGAAGCTACTAGCGGAAGTGGTGATATAATATGACTTGTTTTAACAGGATCTTCCTGGATACTATGTTGAAAAGAGGCTCTAGGTGAACCAGTAGGTGGCCACTGCAGTAACTCAGACAGAAATTATGATCTGGGCTGAGATGGTGGCAGGGGGAGAAGTAGTGCGTGACTGAACTGCGGATTTCTTCCGAAGGTGGTTTGCTCATGGGCTAGATATGGGACATAAGAGAAAGAGCAGAATCATTGACAACACCGACATACTAAATCTCTCAAAACATAGAAACAATAAACATTCTATTCTATGTTTCTAACAATTGCTTAGTTTTGTCCTATTGGCATAATTTCAGGCTCATCCTAGCTATATTTAATTAGAATTGTCCCAGAGAGAATTCTCTCTATTTGAACATTTTTGTGTTTGTTTATATGGTGTTACTATAAATTATGAAGATTCATTTGTGTATGTGTGTGTTACAGGAATCAGTCTCTCTTAATAAGCACATCACGTACAATACCAAACCCAGTTTTCATATCTGTCATAAAATATCTTGGACCATAGTGCTCTAGTAATAAAGTTTCCCTGTGTTTTGCAAGTGCATTTGCTTAATACCTGGACCACTCTTCAGTAAATAAGTCCAGATGACTCTAAATGAATTAATAAATAAAGCAAGCTTGCCTTTTACTTTTATTCTAACGAACACATTAAAAGCTATAAATGAATAATAAAACACTTTGGATAATCCAATTGGTTTCTATTTTGATTAAATTATTCACAACAGTCATGTAGAGTCACAAAACTTAAAATATAGAACAACGTTAATAGAGTTACACTGGCATGAATTTTAAAATAGTTTGAATATATTTTAAAATTAATAAGAATGATTTTTATACAGGAAATCTCTTTTTTTTTATTTTAATGTTTTATTTATTTTTGAGAAAGAGAGAGAGACAGCTTGAGCACAGGAGGGCCAGAGAGAGAAGGAGACACAGAATCTGAAGACAGGCTCCAGGCTCTGAGCTCTCAGCACAGAGCCCGACAGGGGACTTGAACCACTGAGAGATCGTGACCTGAGCCAAAGCTGGACACTCAACTGACTGAGCCACCAAGCGCCCCAATCTCACTCTTTTTTTTTAATGAAAATGTAAAAAGTTTCTTGAAGCTGCAGATTAGCCTCTTTGAGCACTGTTAGATAACTGGAACTTGCTCTCTTTTGCTTACATTTATGAATCAAAAACTCATCTCTGGAAGGCTGACACTGGAAGTCAGTTTTTATTTGGAGCAGTACCTGCTCCTTTCCTGAGATAGTGTAATAATGATATGTGGTAGAGCAAAAGACAACCATTTTCTAGGTGTGATAAAATGCCTACCATTGTTTTTTCCAGGGGATTCTCCAATTTTGGCTTTAATGTTAAGAAATCATTCAGGCAGGACTCTGAATCCCAACTGTGTAAGTTAAGTGACTTTTTGAAGTTCAGCCGTGAATTGCTTATAAAAATGAATGCAAAAAAACCATTGTCGAGATACCAGTTCCTGAGCTGAACATCCAAGGTGCTGGGCAAAGGCCATCCTGAGACGACAGGACTCTCAGGCATGACTAGCAAATGCCAGGGCTTTCGGCAAGCAATTTTAACCTCCTTAAAATTGGTTTATAAACAGGTAAAACTGGAAAATCTAAAGAACTTACATGTGGAAAAACAATACTGGCATTTAAAACTAATGATTATGAGTGTAATCTGGCTGTTTCTAGTGAACCTGGGTAAAGTCTAGGTGACCCTTGACTAGGTTTCTTAATCTCTCTTTCACTTTTTCTGCATAGTGTATTAAATAGGGATCATAACTCTTGCTACCTGATAGGATTGCTGTGAGATTTAAATGAACACTTTAGTGTAAAACTCTTAGGACAGTTCCTAGCATTTTGTACACTTTAAGTAGTTGTTAGCTGTTATAATTGTCTCAGTATATAATAGAACTCTTGAGTTTACATATAAATTACATATTAAAAAGAAGTGCCTGAGTGGCTTAATCTATTGTCTGACTTTAGGTCACCATTTCGTGACTTGAATTCAAGCCTTGCCTCAGGCTCTGTGCTGACAGCTCAGAGCCTGGAGCCTGCCTAGGATTTTGTGTCTCCCTCTCTCTCTCTGCCCCTCCCCCACTCTCACTCTGTCTCTCTTTCAAAAATAAATAAACATTAAAATCTTTAAAAGAAAAGAGAGAGAGATTGCATTAAGGTGAATAAAGAAAATAATTCCAGGGGAATCCTTACTCTGGCTATTCTTGGTGTACTGTTCTATTTTCATCAATGGGCAATATTTGTGCCAGAAGCCAGGTGGAGAGGATTTCTTAACTGCATGTAAGCTTTTCAGAGTGTATGAGCCATAAGATCTGTCAATACTAATAACTTTATTTGAAAGTTAAGGAGGTGTCCAGAATTACCAGCATTTTTAGCTTATTCTGCAAAGTGAGGTGAACATGATGCACCATCCAGTGATACCAAGAAGCACATCCATGATCACCATGAAAGTTAGGCCACACAGTTTCTGCTTGCCGAGTCCCACACTCTTCAAATCCATTCAGCATCCCACAAACACATGAAAACTGATAGTCCTCCTTTGCTCTCATACTCTACTATCTAACGTCATCACTGAGGTTTCTAGATTTTGAGGGCACAGATACCTCATCTGGAAATCAAGAGCTCACATTGGAAAAGAGCAAAATTTACACAGGGTAGGGAGACCAGGGCACATGACATATTGATGTGCTACTCTGAATTTGAGAGTGAGGATGAAAAGGCTAGGGCAAATGGATATGGCGCATCAGGCAATAGAAAGTTTGGGTGGAAAGGGCTCACTAGCCTGCCCCCAGTGGAATGTGGATTGGGTGGAACAAATGTGGTCTCTAAGGACACAGTCGGCGAGGATTTGTTCATTCCACAAGGCTTAAATTTGGAGTCATGGGCTGTAGAACTTGAAGAGGATATGCAGAGAAAAGTCATTAATGACAGACAAACATGTGCTTCCTTCCAGCCAGGTCAGGTCATCTGAATCAGGTGCTTTCTGCAAGTTTCTTTGCTACAATGGTAATTCTTTTTTTGCCAGATCTGGCTTATTTTCTTATTGACATGTAAAAGCAACTCTTTCTCTTCATTTATGTTTTTAAATTAACTTCAATGTAAATTGTAGAGTTTCCTTGTATACTATATATAATATACCATATTATACATTCATCTGCTTACAAATATGTGCCATATCGTGCCCACAAAGAAGATGGTATATCAAAGCATAGATGAATCCTTATAAATCCATAGCCACCCTTGGGGAAATCACACAAAGCACTTTTCTGTTTGAGTAACTCATGATCGTTATGTGGCTATCCAAATACAACAACACACTATTTGATATCCATGTCCTCTATATGTATTGAGTCTTTTGTTAAAATCAGGAATTATTAAATCATGTTTAAACTTATTATTCTGTAATATTTGCAACATTCTATTGATATCTTAAAGTAATTAGATAGCCCCAATCCAAAATATATGACCATTCTATAATATCAATAAATATGCCTCCAATGGCATGTGTCAATAATGCAATCATTGTTGCAAAACAGAATGTGGAACCCTTTAACTGAGGATTTCTACCTAAGAGTATAATTCTAACTTACAAATGTATGTTTTTGAAAAGCATATTATTTAAAATTGTCTCCTCTATTGGGGTAGAAGAGTTTCAGTTTGGGAAGATGAAATAGTTCTGGAGATGAATGGTAGTGATGGTTGCACAACAGTATGAATGTATTTAATGCCGCTGAACTGTACAGTTTTAAACAGTTAAAATGGTACATTTATGCATATTTTATCACAATAAAATCCTGTTTTAAATTGCCTCCTCTAAACCTAAAGGGCTTTCCAGCAGATTTTTGGCATTACTTGGTAATTTTAGTTTCCTTGAAAAAGCTAGATTTTTTTAATTAAAAAAATATTTTTAATCTTTTTGTTTATTTTTGAGAGAAAGAGAGACAGAGCACAAGTAGGGGAGGGGCAGACAGAGAGGGAGACACAGAATCCTAAGCAGGCTCCAGGCTCTGAGCTGTCAGCACAGAGCCTGAGGCGGGTCTAGAACTCAAACCACAAGATGGTGACCTGAGCTGAAGTCAGAAGCTCAACTGACTGAGCCACCAGACGCCCTGAAATAACTTTAAATCAAATATGACTATGTAACTAAGGAGCGCATTAACAAAAAACATTGTTCAAACTCCAATTCATTAAAATATTCAAATAAACTAGTGTTGAGATTGAGAAAAAGCACTAAATCATCAGCTAGCAGAGCTCAGAAGGATGTTCTCTTGATTTTATTCTATCTTGATGACCTTATAGTTTAATATAATGGTTTCTAGCTTCGCTGAAAAGTTTAGAGATGACTTTTTATTGACTTTAGTCAAAGAAAGAGAAGATTATTCAATAAAGGCTATAAACATTAAACTTCTGGTATTTGGAAGTTGTATTAGATTGAATTTCAGGTATTATGTGCAGAATAAAGTGCTTTTGTTATGATCACTCCTTTTCTAACTCTATATATTTCCAGTTTAATGGCATAATAATAGTATGCCTGGGATTTACCAGCCACAGTTACAAATATGTAACACTCGTTTCTAGGTAATATATTATACTGTTCTTTTATGAAGAAGTAGTTGCCCTTGATGTAAAAATGGATATTTGATTTGAATAAATGATTCTGGAATTTATGATACTCCAAGTTATCCCGTCCTCTCAGATACTGAAATGCTTTTGTGGGAAGTCAAAGTTGGATAAATAATAATTGCCTTCCAGAATCTTCAATATATATGATGGTTACTTTTAGAACCCAGCTAAAAACATTTGTGACATAAACTCTTTAATTTTTACCATACCTATTGCCCTAGCCGTGATTTATTGAAAGCTGTTTATCATAATAGCAAATTGTGCTTCCTTCTTAAAATACTAACCGAAAACTCTCTTTATACATATAAATGGTGATCCACTTAGCAAGTTGTTCTTAATGATTTCATTTCTTACAGAGTTCAGCTATACAATTCAAACATTTACAAAGTTTGTTTCAATTTACTTGAAAAAGAAAAAGAGCACATAAATTCTTGTGATTACACTCATCTTAAGACCTTAGCACTGGTAGGGATTTTACATTCTAATCTCCAATTGGACCGTAAAAAAGCCAAAAGACTTAGCTCAGAGGCCTGGCTAAATAGACACAGGTAGTGAGGTGAGTATGAATTTTACCCCCAGAAAATCAGTTGTGAAAAAAAAAGCATATATGTTTATTTTCATAAACAAAATTAAATCTGACTTCAAGGTGGGGGAACATTTAATCTCAATTGGGGATCCCCCCACCTTGAGGGTCATTTGAAAGTACCCAGTTCCTGCACTGACTGGAACAGCAGGGGATAGGAACACTGCTTTGGTCTGGTTCTCACAAGTCCTCACTGTGACCCTCTGTCTGTGCCTCTGTTAAGCTTCAGCATTGCTCTTGGAGTATTTCTGTCCACATTTTCTTCTTCACAGGGCTAGGATTAGGACCTCTAGATGGTCCTAACACTGAGAATACTACAATTCAAAGTGAAATGTATACATAACTTCTAAAGCTAGTATATGGATATTGAAGTCCATTGGATTTCAGATATTACATGCACAAGATGTATACTAAGGTAAAATCAGCTTCTCTCTATGGCTTCTTAAATGCAACCTTGTTGAAAAGTTTATCGCAGCCAAACTTATTTGGAAGGAGGGCCCTGATACAGTGGGTGCCCTAAGCACATGCTTCTTCTACCTCATAGATGGTCCACTGCTGCTGATTCAGGCTTATTATAAAGTAGTCAGGAGGCCTCTGTGTATGAGAATACTAAATGAATTGGCATTTTTTTCTTCAAGTTCAAAAATTCTTTCCTGCCACTTCATCAGCACATATTTCTTGACTTGTGTTTTCAAACAGTGTCAGTACACCTATAGTATTGATCAAACTTTCTTGACAGTCCTCCTCTGGAAAGTGAGTTGGTCAGACACCTGGATGAACTGAGAGGTGACAATGCATCCAACTTTGCCCAGGACAGTCCCAGTTTGTATGTATTGTCCTACCATATTTTTTCTTTTCTTTTCTTGTAATTGATTTAGTAAGATATAATTTATGTACCTTCATAATTCACCCATGTAAACTGTCCAATACCATGATTTTTAGTGCAACCATTACCACAATCAATCTTAGAATACTTTTATAACCTCAGAAAAACCCTCCCTATACCCTTTAGCTATAACCTCTGTTCCTCATCTGTCTGTCTTCCCCATGCCACCTCCAGCCATAAGGAAAGACAAATCTATTTACTTCCCTACTCTGAACTTTAATATGAAGGGAATCATACAGTAGCTTTTTGTGTCTGGCTTCTTTCACTTATCATGTTTTCCAGGTTCATCCATGTTGTAGCATATATGAGCACTTCATTCCTTTTCATGACCAAATACTATTCCATTGTATTGATATATCTCTTTTGTATCCATTCACATATTAATTGACATTTGGGTGTTTCCTCCTAGTGGTTATTATGAGTAATACTGCTATAAACATTCATGTACATGTTTCTGTGTAGACATTTGTTTTCACTTCTCTTGGGTATACATATCTAAGAGTGGAATTGCTGGTCATTGGAGGAACTGCCTGTCCAGAGTAGCTGCCCCATTTCACAAATGTACCAGCAATATGTGAGTGTTCTAGTTCTCATATCCCTGCCAACACTTAATGTTATTTGGCTTTTTCATTCTGGCTGTACTAGTGGGTGTAAAAATGTATCACTTGGTCATTTGGATTTGCATTTCTCTGATGAGTAATAATGTCAACATTTTTTTCATGTGCTTAGTAACTATTTGTATATTTTGTTGGAGAAATATCTATTCAAATCTTTTGCCCATTTTTAAATTGAGACTTTTGTCTTCTTTATTATTGAGTTGTAAGAATTCTTTACATATTCAAGACCCAGATCCCTTAACAGATATATGATTTGTAAATATTTTCTCTCATTCTGTGGGTTATCCTTTCACTTCCTTAATGGTATCTTTTGAAGCACAATTGAAAAATTTTTGATGAAATCCAATTTATCTATTTTTTTTCTTTTGTTGCTCATGCTTTTGGTCAAACTAAGAATCCTTTACAAAATCCAAGGTCATAAGGATTTATCCCTATATTTTCTTTTAGTAGTTTTTTAGTGTTAAATCTTACATTTAGGACTTCGGTTCATTTTGTGTTAATTTTTACATAGGATGTAAGCTGGCATTATTAATCTTGCCTCCTTTCATTCTCAAAATGCTGGATGATAAATGATATGGTCACTCTAATTAGAGATGAAGTAAATGAAATAGATTAAAGCTTCCTGACCTATGATAATTAACCACATATAAAAGCAAGAATCATACGGCTTTAAGGAAATATAAAGAACACAATTAACAAAAAAAAAGAATGAGTCAAAGGCTAAGACGATTGGCCAAAGATCACAGATATTGCCTTTCAAAAATCTACAACTGCTGGTCTGGAGAGCCCTGAAGTCCAATTCCTTTTCCATTCCTAGAATATTTTATTCAATTCCTCCTTTTAATACAGCATGGCTCTATGCCAACATGCTCAGTAGGGTGTCTATTAACTTTCAAATATCAATTCATGGGCAATGTTGTTGTTAAGAATTTAAATAGATATTTTACAAGTGAATTTTAGAACTTGCTGAAATTAGTTACTAATATTTGCACAGCTACTTTAGTGATATAAATCTAGGGTTTAAAATAAAAAGTAATGCAGCTAAGTTGAGGGTTATTCTAAATTCTCTATAGTCTGGCAACAGATTTGTCATCTCTTTACCCATTCTAAGGATACCAATTTAATTATCCTAACTGTATAAACCTTTTTACATAAATATTGAACTTTAGAACTGATAAAAGATATACATGCATGAGTTTATCAGTGCAGCTTAAGTTATGAGTTGACAACAATGCATAGTAAGCTCCTATATAGCATTTAATAATATTAATGAATTTGGATCTTTAAGAAATATTTTCTCATTTATCTCTCTTAAGAACAATTGGATGTTTCTTTGAGTTTTAACCTATGAATATAGTACTAAAATAGGTAAACTTCTGGGGCACCTGGGTGGCTTAGTCAGTTGAGTCTCCAGCTCTTGATTTTGGCTCAGGTCATGATCTCACCATTGGTGGGATTAAGCCCCAAGTCAGGCTCTGCCCTGGCAGCAGGGAACCTGCTTGGGATTCTCTATCTTTCTCTCTCTCTCTCTGCCCCTCCCCTGCTCATGCTCTCTCGCTCTCTCTCACTCTTGCTCTCACTCTCTCTTGCTCTCTCTCACTCTCTCTCAAAAGATAGACATTAAAAAACATAAATACATAGGAGTGCTGGGTGGATCAGTGGGTTAAGCTCTGCCTTCTGTTGAGGTCAATGTTTCACAGTTTGTGAGTTCAAGCCTGTGTCAGGCTTTGTACTGTCAGCTCATCCTCTGTCTCCCTCCCTCTCTGCCCTTCCCCAGCTTGTTCTCTCTCTCTCTGTCTCTGTCTCTCTCTCTCACACACACATATACCAAAAAATAAGTAAAAATTTAAAAATGTTAAAAACATAAATAAACTAGGTAAACATCTATATTTGAGTGTAAATTAGTCCACTTGTGTTGTAGGCATTGCGTTGATATTTTTAGCCTTCATATGTATTTGGGCCACTGGATGCTTTGTTTGACAATATTCTTTTTTTTTTTTTTCCAATATTTTATTTTCAAGTTGTTTTCCATACAACACCCAGTGCTCTTCCCCACAAGTGCCCTCCACCATCACCACCACCCCTTTTCCCCCCTCCCCCTTCCCCTTCAACTCTCAGTTCATTTTCAGCATTCAATAGTCTCTCAAGTTTTGCATCCCTCTCTCTCCCCAACTCTCTCTCCCTCCTCCACTCCCCCTGGTGAGAGACAATATTCTTATATGAAAACAGACAATGTATTTTTGTTTTGGCCTACACAAACTTGGGTTATTTGAGGATTCAGTATTTAGAATTCTTTTCCTGCCATTTGGCATCTTATTATTCAAAGATTAATATCCCAGTCAAATGAAAACTGGTTTCTTCATATTTGTTTGGCATTGTCCCTTGGGGTTGAAAGAGATGTAGCAACCAAATATCTATTTACCAAGACAGGCATTTATTGTTTTGTTGGTTCTGTCAATTTTTTTGTACCTGTGGTTATTTCATAAAAAGTATTTTGATTGATGTTACATGCCTATCA
This sequence comes from Suricata suricatta, assembly GCF_006229205.1. NCBI lineage: Eukaryota > Metazoa > Chordata > Mammalia > Carnivora > Herpestidae > Suricata > Suricata suricatta. The sequence continues at coordinate 51,580,333 of NC_043702.1, forward strand.
ATTTCAGAAACAGCTCCATGGAGCAGAACAGAAATGGAAAAAAACTTAGCCAGTGGAACTCTGAATTGTTTTTATTAGTTACCAAGCTCTGAGAACTTTGAAGTTGTAAAGTGCTTTTAAATTATTCATTAATCATCTCTGTATCAGAAATAATTCATTATTGTATTATTCTATCCATTTTCAAAATGAGTCCATTCATTTGGTCACATCAGACAGCCAGTAGGGATGGAAAATCATAGTTCTTATATCTCTATTGCTATACACTTAGGGAACAGTGTTATAGACATCAGGACATGGAGGGGATAGTTTCCTCTTCTTCATGCAGTCATTCGGTGTCCTGGCTGATGCGAATGAGTGACTTGCAAAAGGAGTTTGCAGGGTAGCTGGGATGAGCGTCACTACAGGAAGAGGTGAGCCTCTCTTCCTTATGGCAGCGTGTGTCACTCTTTGGGTGTACCTTGGCAGAAACAGGGTTAGAAATGATTGCTTTGGGATAGTCTAATAAATATGATGCAGATCTGAAAAATATGGAAAAATTGTGCCTGACTATGGATGTTCTAAGCCAATGCTTCCCAAACTTAAAAAGGCAAGCTCATGTTCAGGACTCTCAGGCCGAGTCCAATACTGCAGAACACTGTATTTTCTGACAGACTCACAGGGAATGGGATGGTGTTGGTGCAGGAACTTCGCTGAGGTGAAAAAACAGGGCCTGTCATGGGTGAAGGCAAGGAGGGGCAAGGAGGAACAGAACAGAAGCAGCAAGGAGGAAATTCCAGTGAACACACAGAGAGAGGCACTAAGGATGGAAGATTGAGGAGGACCGAATCTGTAGAAAATCTTCAAAGATGAGAGCAGTCTTAGAAGGTTGCCAGTCCTCACAGAGGTAGATAAGAAAGATGATTTATGCAGTGACATGAAAAACAAGTTCTGCAAAACTTTTTGAATAGCATGGAGGAAAGAATTTAATGTATCAGATTGTAGTAATGCATGGGAAAGCACTTTTGAAATGTAAAGTGCTACTCACATACAGGGCAGTAGCATTAATACTATTAGCCTTAGTCAAGTCAGTCAGCATGGCACTGGAGGTCAGATCAAGTTTATTACCAAGGGTACTGAGGGATGGAGATTGGAGCAGTAGGTCCAGAGACTGGACCACCAGTTTTTAAGTCATGAATGGAGAGGGAGTGGATGAGGGTGATGACATGATCTCTTGCTTAAGGAAGAATTGGAACCAGGGAGTTTAAGGAACCCTAAATTTCCCTTGGACCTGACCCTTTATTTTATGTATGAGCCAACTGAGATCCAGAAAAACTAAATTATGTGCACAAAGTCACTCAACAAGTAGGGTGCAGAGTGGTGCCTTACTTAGGACTGCCAGGTTTAGCCTGTAAGGAGATAGGATGTCCAGTTATATTTGAATTTCAGTTTAAAGATACTTTTTAGTATAAAAATGTCCAATGAATACCTCTAGTCAAGGAAAATATTTGTGACATACTAAAAAAAAGTATTTATTGTTGATCTGAAACTCAAATTTAACTGGACATCCTATATTGTTTCTGGAAACACTAGACTTTGTATTTAGAATGTAAGATCCATCAGGGTGTGTACATTTCTATGTGTTTTCTTATTTGGAGATGCTCCAGACTCTAGGTCAATGAATAGCATGCAGTAAATATTTATTGTATGTATGAATGAAGTTACATCAATGCTAAAAATATTGTGCTATGTAGGATGCTTAGCATACAAAGGAACAGAAGTAAGATTTAGTACCCGTTCATAAATATATTCTATGTGTTTGATACTTTTTCAGCACCACCTTCTTGAGCAAACTTCTCAAGAATGTTCACTGTGTAAAATAAGATACAAAGAAAAGACTTTGAAAATGAATTTTTGAGTCATATTAGTGTTTGAAACTTCTGTATCTCTAGTTTACTAGAATTTCCTAGAGTAATTCTGAGGATTTTAACTGATGAATAACTTGAGGATTGAAGTATGGCATGTAGCACAAATTGATGTGGTTTGGAATATACTTCTGAAAAAATAAACACTTCAGAGCTCATTTTTCATCAAAGGGAACTATGACAGAGGCACTGATTGCTGGAACCTGGCCACAGCCTCCCTGCGAGCAAGGTGGGTGCAGGAGTTTATCAGAATCATCTTCCTCTAGATCTAAATCAGTGCTGAAGAAACTGATTGGCTTCAGCTCTATTTAAGCACCTTTGATAAGACCACAATCTTGTTGGAGTTTTTTTTTTAATTTTAATTTTTTAGTGTTTGAGAACACACATTGAGGGAGGGGCAGAGAGAGGGGTACAGAGGATCTGATGCAGGCTCTACACTGACAGACTGACAGCAGTGAGCCTGATATGGGGCTCGAACTCACAAACTGTGAGATCATGACCTGAGCTGAAGTCAGGCACTTGACTGACTGAACCACTCAGGTGCCCCAGGGATTTCTTAAACTGACACTTGGGTGTAGAAAAAAAATTGACAAAGCACAAAGCATGCATCAGTAGGAATCCATTTCATCTGACAAGAATCCTGCAAGGAAGGTATTATGATCCCCATTTTCAGATGAGAAAATTGGGGCATACAAAGATGAAGTAAGCTAATACAATAAGTGTAAAAATGAGACCTACACCTAAATCTCTTTTCCATTGTGCAACAATGCAAATCAGCTTATTCTAAAAGTACCAGAATCCTGAAAAATATATTGCCTTATTTTATCAAAATAATCATCATGGAAAATAATTACAAGTAGATCATATTACCATGAATCAAACTTTGGATTTACATGAAGTTAATTAACATCCTCTAACCAAAGTAAGTCATCAGTCCAGTGATTCAGCTCTGTCTCGTATTTTCTCTCATCCTCTGCCTTCATCAGGAGGGCGGTGCACTGTGTCTGCATTTTCTCATTGTGCAGTTCTCACCGTGCTTGGGTCTATCTGTTGGTGTCTGGGCAGGCAGCAGATGGTACATTCAAGCAGGTAATTGAGGAGAGTTTAATGAAGGCGATATTTTCAAAAGAGTGGACAGGGTTAAGAGAACAAATGAGATAGAGAGAAGGGCCAGGATCTAGCAACAGCTGGAATCAATTACTGTCCCTTGACCCTGAAACAATGAGAGGAAGGGAGCCATTGCCAGAAGCCGGAGACAGGTGCGGCCCAGCAGAGGGACAACCAGCAGGCGAGGAGCTGCTGCTCTCTTCTAGAAAGGGTAGAGCCAGTTTGTTGCCACCAGGAAGAAGTGAATTCAAAGCCTAGGGTGAAATGAAGATGTACACAAATGCCCGCCTCCCCTCTCTTCTTGCCACCCAGGCTCTTACTGGTAGCCAGCATTAACTAACTGAGCTCAAACGGAAGCCAGGGGACAAGGGAGCCACTGATCTGGTCCACAAAAGTCAGTCTCTCCAAGGCACAGAGCAGGGTGGAGAATGGGGCATGTTGGCTCTGGGAGGGCAGACGGAAAATACCCATTGCTTAGCGCTTTACTGCCCTGGCTGCATAGCCTACTAAGCCTACTTTCCCTTCGCTGGCACTCTTCTTTTCCACATTCCTTTCCTTTTGTCTCCCAAGTTTTCTCTCTGGCAGATGTCTCCTCTTTGCTCTGCATGGAGGGCTGCTAGTTAGCCCTACTTCTTGAATTTAAGTGATGCTCCCCTGGTGCTGGGCCCCATTTTTATGAAGCGCCTAGTGCTCCCAGCTCCATTCCCAGGTCCACTGAGGGACACATACTCTGGGGCAGATCTCCCTGGTCACCTGATTTGTTGGTTCTCTGATTTGACTTGGGAAGCCCCTCTTCCTTGTCACACCATTGGCAATCTGTCTCCAGATACTCCAACTTGAGTTCTAAAGGTATTTCTTTCAAATGACTACCTTCCTAGGAAATCAAATAGCGCTGGTCTTTACATAGTGGCTGATTTTCTATGGCATTTCTGCCTCCAGGAGCAGCCAAGTCCCTAGTATTTATTACCCAGTAGAAACTATAACTCTGGCACATCCTTGGAGAATTGGAACTTGAAAAACATAGTCCAACAACAGGAGAGGGTTGGTTTTTCTTCTTCCTCTTTTATTTTTATTTTTTTTTACATTTATTTATTTTTGAGAGACAGAGAGAGACACAGCGTGAACAGGGGAGGGGAAGAGAGAGACAGAGACACAGAATCAGAAGCAGGCTCCAGGCTCTGAGCTACCAGTCAGCACAGAGCCTGACACGGAGCTAGAACCCACAAACCGTGAGATCATGACCTGAGTTGAAGACGGACGCTTAACTGACTGAGCCACCCAGGCACCCCTGGTTTTTTTTCTTAATTATTTTCCTTGACTATGAAGAAAAGGATACATAAAACAGTATTCAGGAAATTCTCTTTCCCTTCCCTTCATCAGTTTCCTCACCCTCTCTCAGCTCCTTCAGCATCTTTTCTCTGGAGTCTTCCCTGGCCCCTCCCTCATCTCTAACCCACCTTCCCTTCTTCCTGCTCTTTCCCCCTTTCTTTCATTTCTAGACCATGGAAGTCCCAGAGAACTTGCCTCGCAACAGAAACTGATGCTGAGGCAGAGAAGGGAAAGAAACGGAGCTGGTAGAGGTGAGACCCTTCTCAGTAGATAGAGGATGAGAAAGGCTGGATGCATTTCTGCCTGAATAATGTGTCATTGCCAGTGTGAAGGTTATGATGGAGTGAGAACAGCAGCACCGAAAGGTATCAAAAGGCATTTAAACTTTAAACAACTTGATAGTTTTGGCATATGAATTACAGTCTCATAACCAAAGTCATTTTCCATCTGTAATTATTGCAATAGCTGCCATTTGTTGAGTGCTTGCCCCGTGCCAGACGTTTTACCAAGAATTTTAATATATTTATCTTTAAAGTTCAAACCAAATATGTAACATATTGGTGCCAACCTCACTTTGCAAATGAAGAAATTGAAATGCAGAGCCATGATTTGAACAAATTAAGACTCTAAAGTATGTGACCTTTTCATTAATAATGCCACTAGTACAGTAGCTCCCAATGGCTGAACAAACGCTTTCTTTCACCGGCCCTTGTGGTATCACGCATGCACCACTTATAATCTTCACATAAACCCAGTGAGATAATAGGGTTGTTAGCACCACTCTATGGATGAGAGTCAGAGACATATAGGTACCCTGTTGGCCCTATAGCCCCTACTCGTGAGAGTCACACATAACCCCAGGTCTGTTGGACTCTGGATGTTTTCTATCTCTCTTTTTTAAAAATATTTTTTATTTCTTTTTGAGAGACAGCATGAGCAGGGGAGGGTCAGAGAGAGAAGGAGATACAGAATCAGAAGCAGGCTCCAGGCTCTGAGCTGTCAGCACAGACCCCCACACAGGGCTCGAACCCACAAACTGTGAGATCATGACCTGAGCTGAAGCCGGACGCTTAACCGACTGAGCCACCCAGGTGCCTCCGGATGTATTCTCTTAATGACTGACCTGTACTCGCATGATGCCTACCTTATAATATTATATACTAGGGACACAATGGCATTGTAGTTGCTTGTTATTTAGTAATTTCTAGGATAACTCTGGGTGGGTGGAGGGAGGTATTTCTAAGAGTTGAGAAAGAACTAACATGACAGGACCTGCTGAGATATGGCTTGAAACATTGCAGGTCAGCTAGTGAGTGCTGGGGTGGAGCAACATAGTCCATGCCAGTCATTGTGCAATAGAGAAATCTGGGGTTCGTGCGGTGAGTCAAGAGAATATCAAACAGCAACTGACCCTGTGAAACAGAAACTGAAGGATAGATTACAATACACAGGTCTCCCTCCACTTGATGTTTACTAGTTAGCCCATTTCTTGAAGAGCAATCCAGTAATAATCATTATTGCCCAGGGGAGTCTCCCTATAGTTCAGGTCATTTCCTTCATGACTGGCTGTATTACTGTGACAGTTCTTTTAAAAATATTATTTATTTATTTTCATCTAAATGTTTCTAAAGTCTCGTATAGTTAGCATACAGTGTTATATTAGTTTCAGGTATACAATATGGTGATTCCACAGTTCTATATATTCTGCGCTCATCAAGATAAGTGTGCTTTTTATACATGTGTGTATATGTGTGTATATATGTTTGTGTATATGGGTGTATATATGTTTGTGTATATGAATTCTTTATTCATTTATTTCTTGATGGACACTTGGGCTGCATCCATAATTTGGATATTGCAGATAATGCTGCAATATGTACAGCAGTGCAAATACCTTTTTATATCAGTGTTTTCATATTCTTTGGGTAAATAGCCAGTAGTTGACTGTAATACTTGTATGGAAGACAAGTCTTGATACTGAAATTAGTCTACAAATTCTGAAATGAGTAAAATATGGAGATGTTTTGATAAAACACTACAAGTGTTGGCTTAACTTGGCAGTTGCCTCATGAGAGAATTGGAAAAATCAAAGTGTGAAGTAATTCTCAGAAGACCACACATGAGCTGGTACATACTGCAGGTAATTTTCTAAAAATTTAAATTTTGTTAGATGAAAACCATCAACTTTTAGCAGATTAAGATAATTTTTAATGTTTAATATAATATTTATCAGTTGATTTCTACCATGATTTCATGGAGTGGTTTAGGGGAAGGCAAGTTGAAGGGACTGTGGTTTTGGGGATTAAGGAAAGTTATCATAAATCATACAGTTAAAACATTGACCTTTCTACCAGCCTGTCATTCACATTCTTTACCTTCTGTTTCTCCTACTGTCAAATTTTACCCTGAAGAAGTTGAGACTCAGAGACACAAGTGTATAAAAGAGCACTTAACAAGACCCAAATCCTGAGCCTTCCTTTCCCCAGGCCAGTTTCTAATGTAAATCCTACCTTTTCCAGGCTTTTGGTGTTTTTTTAAAAAAAATTTCTATCTCCTCTGAGGCACTATGTGAAGCACTCAGAATATACAGACCATTAAGTAATCCAGAAGCTCACAGGCAATTTTCTCTTGGAAAATGGCTCCCCATGCAAACTGTGGAACCACTGTAGAGAACAGTATGGAGGTTCCTCAAATAGTTAAAAACAAGACTATCCTACAATCCAGCAATTGCACTACTAGGCATTTACCCAGAGAATACAGAAAGACTAATTCAAAGGATTACAGGCACCAGAGTGTTTTCAGCAGCATTATCTACAATAGCTATTATTATACAAATTATGGAAAGAGCCAAAGTGTCCATCAACTGATGAATGGATAAAGAAGATATGGGAGACAGATAGATATAGATATAAGTATAGGTATAAATATAGATAGATATAGATATATGATGGAAAATTAGCCATAAAAAGAATGAAATCTTGCCATTTGTGATGCCATGGATGGAACTAGAGATTATTATGTTAAGCAACATAAGTCAAAGACAAATATCATATGATTGCATTCATATGTGGAATTTAAGAAACAAAGCAAATGAGCAAAGGGAAAAAAAGAGACTGGCAATCCAAGACACAGACTTTTAACTATAGAGAACGAACAGGGTTGCTGGAGGGGAGGTGGACAGGGGGATGGGTGAAATAGGTGATGGGAATTGAGGCGCACACTTGTCGTGATGTTGTATGGACGTGTTGAATCACTATGTCATACACCTGAAACTAATACTACACTATATGTTAACTGTAATTTAAACAAAAACTTAAAGAAAAGAAAAGTGGTTCCAACACCACACTTCACTGACACTATGGCTGCTGGTGAAGAATTCAGATCCTCCTGCTGGAGGAGGCCTGTGGAAGCCAAACCTCAGTAACTGGGCAGGTACAGAGTGGCCTGTCTTCCTTGAGCCATTGAGGGGAAACCTCAATATGAACAGAACTGATGGTAACATGATGAGATGAAGGGAGCAGTGACTCAGAAAGGGAAGGGAATGTGAAGAAGACCTGGCCTCGGCTCCTTTCTGATTATTAGAGGGTAGCAAGGCATGGCCTTCTGCTGGCCTTTGATGCCAACGAAAGTAATACATTCATACATGCTGATGCTTGTGGGGTTTCCTGGCTATCTACATTTGATTTGGAATCTAGTAGACCTATTTCTTGCTAAATAGAGTTTGCTTTTGAAAAACATGTACTGTTTAATATCAGAGAATGAAATTAACTGTTAGTTCTATATAGGCTAAGCCTAGCACTTTAAATTGACTCATTTGTAGGTAGTGTAAAATGGTGCTGCCCATACAGTCAAGATGATTGGAGTTACTTTGCTCACATTATATAGTCCATGAATGCATATTGACTTCCATTTCTCCTTTCACAAGATTATATAACTATTGCACTTTTAATTAGGAGGGTGATGATGCTGATACCAAGGAATTCAATGCAATGAACTTTTTATTATTAGAGATAAAAATTAATCCTCAATTCCTTTGGCCTTTTAATTGTTTAACTGTGGAATCAGTCAAATCTGGAGGCTCAAGAAGCACTGAGGGATAATGTAATTGCAACTCTTCAAACAATTGTATCTGTCTGGAGAATGAAGATTGATGATCTGGAAAATAGATCTCATTGTTTCAGTAGTAGAATTATGGGTTTTGCCAGTGGCTATTAAGAGAGATTCTCTGGGAAACTTTTTACCAAGAGAAAAAAAATGATACTTGTGAGATGAAGGAAATTTAATTCAGACACTTTTCATTAAGCAAGGCCAGAAACTCCAATTCCCAAGTTCATAGTTGACAAGAGGCCCCAGAGCAGTAATTATCCATTTTTCAAGTTTCCTGATAGAAAGCTCTTCAATTAGATATAGACAAAGGGAAAATTATTGTAAAAGGAAGGGTAGTTTGTCCTTTCTAAAGAGCACTAGGAAAATAGGGACTATATAACAACGTTAAGAGATAATTATATTAAATGAGTTAAGCATTTTGAATTATCTTAAAAGATGTTAAATTACTTTTGGTATTGCTATTTCACTTAAAGTGCATAAACTTTTAACTCAGAAAATAAATGTGCATTCAGTTTCATTTATGTTCCCTAAATTCTCAGAGAGGATGTGTTGCCTTGGGCATCCTCAGACTTCCCTTGGGAGGTCATCTGTGGATGAACTAGGTAGTATTTTTGTTCAAAGTGCCAATGAATGTTTGAAATGTTGATTCAGTATATTTGTCATGCTGTTAGAAAGATTGATTAGTTGTCTCATTTGTTGATTCTAATGTTATCTGACAAGCGTCATTTGCATGGCCATTGGTGTTTTCTACCTTCCTCATTCATATATGAGGTAGATATGGGGGTAAATGATTGACGTGATAAGATGCTGTGGGCATAGATTAATATAAGAGAAAATGCCTCCCTCTTTGTTCAGCCACATAATGGTAGCACATGAATATTTTATTTTGCCATTTTAAAGTGGAGAAAGCTTAGAAGGTGAGTTCAAGTGACTTCAGTCTCTTTCATTTTCTGTATAATGTAGTGTTTCTTGTTACTTGCTGCGAAGCAGAGAGTGAAGATGTGACTGTTTACCTCAACAGGGTAAATGGAAGCAGCTCTACAACCACGGTCCACCCCAGCTGAACTCTGAGTATGTATCTGTCCAGGGATTACTTCAAATCTGAGCACAGAGATGATTCAGAACATACATTTAGAATGAAATAGTCACTGGACTTTTGCATGATTTTAGTTTATTAATGGAGACTTCTGCTACCAGACAGTGAATGTAGAAGGGAGGTTTTAGAAACCAAGACCTTGAGAAACACATCATATATGCCCATTCTTATTATTAGAAGGTTGGAAGGGCTGTGTTTTAGAAATGTGAAAAAATTCCTCTTTCTTATATCTATAACATTTCCTTTCTTTAAAAAAACCACTTATTCTTTTTCATTTCCAAACACTTCAATTGTATCTCTAAAAGACAAGGGATTTTTAAAATACATAAACACAATACCATGATGCCTGAAAAAGTGAAGAATCCCCTTAATATAGTCCAATATGCAGTCAGTATTCAAATTTCTCATAAACAATACTTATATGTTTTTTTTCAAATCAAGATCCTGTCTATAACATTTATTATTTTAAAGTTAAAAATAAGCAGTGTCCTATGAGAATAGCTCTAAAAGATGATGAGGTTGGAGAAACAAGAGAATTGAGAACGTTAAAAAAAAACTTATGCCTTAACATGGTTTGTTCATGATGTTCAAGATAAAGTAGCCACATTTTTAAAATACAATTTAATTTTTTTTTAATTTACATCCAAGGTAGTTAGCATATAGTGCAACAATGATTTCAGGAGTAGATTCCTTAATGCCCCTTATCCATTTAGCCCATCCCCCTTCCCAAAACCCCTCCAATAACCCTCTGTTTTTTTTCTCTGTGTTTAAGAGTCTCTTATGTTTTCATCCCCATTCCTGATTTTATATTATTTTTGCTTCCCTTCCCTTATGTTCATCTGTTTCGTATCTTAAAGTGCTCATATGAGTGAAGTCATATGATATTTATCTTTCTCTGACTGATGAATTTCACTAAGCATAACACCCTCTAGTTCCATCCACACAGTTGCAAATGGGAAGATTTCATTCTTTTTGATGGTTGAATAATACTTCGTTTTGTATGTGTGTGTGTGTGTGTATGTGTATACACATCTTCTTTATCCATTCATCCATCGACGGACATTTGGGTAAAGTAACCACATTTCTGCTTTTATTATTTTTTTTAGTGTTTACTTATTTTTGAGAGAGAAAGAGACAGAGTGTGAGCAGGGAAGGGGCAGAGAGAGAGAGGGAGACACAGAATCCAAAGCAGGCTCCGGGCTCTGAGCTGTCAGCACAGTGCCCAACGCGGGGCTCGAACTCACAAACCGTGAGATCATAACCTGAGCCAAAGTCAGATGCTTAACTGACTAAGCCACCCAGGTGCCCCAAGTAACCACATTTTAAAAGGAGATATATATTAATGTTCTCTAATGGTAAAGTAATAAATGTGGTTTCTTTGTAAACTATTTCAAAAATAAAGACATGAAAAGATAAAGTGAAATTAAACCCCAACAGGTGCTACCACCATGCTTCTCTACCAGCCTGACTGGTGCTTTCCATCTGATTTCTGTGTGTGGCTGTGGAGGACATTTTACTTTTTAAAAAAACAAAAATGTGATGCTTTTATGCCTACCATTTGGAAGGTATTTTGTCTCACTTAATTATGTGTCATTATTTGTTTACACTATAAATCATTAAAAGACATTCAAGGGGCATGGATGGCTCAGTCAGTTGAGCATCTGACTTCAGCTCAGATCATGATCTCACAGTTTGTGGGTTCGAGCGCCATGTTAGGCTCTGTGTTAACAGCTCAGAGCCTGGAGCCTGCTTCAGATTCTGTATCTCCCTCTCTCTCTCTCTCTCTCTTCCCCTTCCCTGCTTGTGCTCTGTCTTTCTGTCTCTCAAAAATAAATAAATGTTAAAAAAAAATTTTAAAGATATTCAAAAAGAAAGAATGAGAGAGAACAAAGCTGAGATTCTGTATATAGGCTGCTTCTCCACCATCAAGATGCTCTCCACTATAGTAGGAATGACTGTCCTTCTTGATTAGGGCCTCTTAGCCTTCAATATAGGAGCTCTGATCTCAGCTGTGGACTTCTGAGACCCGAAGTATTGATTCCACCCCATTGGGCAGTGGAGATAATACCAATAATGATACAAAAAAATAAATAACAGGATTGGGGACCTCTACCAAACTGGGGGAGGGGTAGTGTTTGCTTCTCACATTGAGGAGGATTAAAAATTCAGTGAAATCATCACAAATCCAAGGGCTAAGAAGATTATATATCTGTTCCATATATCAGTCTAAAGTTTAGTGAATAGATCTGTTCAGAGACAGAAGGCACAAAGCCTTCAGACTTTTAGGAAACTATTCTGAGATTTGAAATCAGAACACAAGGCATCAGAAGTAAGATATCAAAGAGCTCACTTTTTTAAAATAAAAGGGGGTTACTTTGTAGTTACAACAAGAACAGTAGGAAATGGAAAGAAACCCAGAGAAGGAGACATAGATCCAGCAAATCATGTCAGCTCTGCACATGGAAATAGGGAGCCAAGGGTGGGGGGGTGGGGATCATCATGAAAAATGGGCAGGAATTCAAAAATTGTTTTCTGAACTTGCTTAAAGGGAGTAGGGTCACAAAAGGGGGAAGAAGGTGGGGAAGTGGATACTTATAATAAGTAGAATCAGGTCCTGCTGATGCAGGAAAAATGTGTCAGAAAGAACCATCTCTGCTGTCATGTAAGTATTAAAAGTCACAGGAGCCTTGACATAATGCCTTTCTTCATTTGACTCTGTCTCAAGAGTATGTATCCTTTCATAGCATCACAGGTGAAAGGTGACTAGCTGGTTTGTCTGGCCAGATACTGTCTTACAACAGTTCATGTACAGTGCTATTTTAGTGGCTCCAAAGTGAATATGAATATGCCATGGGTAACTTATTATTTGACATTTATGCTACAGTAAGATTTTTGCTATTATAAATTATGCAACATCAAATACCCTCCTACGCAATTCTTTGTGTGTCATTAGTTGTTTTCTTTGAGTAATCATTATAACTTGAGTACAGGGGCTTAGAAATTCCCCTTTCTCAGACTGTTGACATGGCTTCCCAAACTTTCTTCCATAGAGTTTGTACCAGCATACACAACCATCAACCATGAAGCTTCAACCATTCCCCACGTTCAAGGGTGAGACTCTTAGCACATCATCAGTTTTATAAACCTCTGAATTATGTTTTTATAATAGTGCAGATGATGTCAATTAAGTCATAGGAACTCCTCTTCCTGGTACTCATTGTGACTAAAGGCATGCAGTTTTAAAATACCTGGTAGAAGTTAGAGCAGAACATAGGATATAGTGGTCAAGAGCACCTGGGTGGTTGAGCATCCAACTCAACTCAGGTCATGATTTCATGGTTCACAAATTTTAGCTCCACATCGGGCTCTGTGCTGACAGCTCAGAGCCTGGAGCCTGCTTCGAATTCTGTATCCACTCTCTCTCTGCCCCTCCCTAACTCACACTCAATCTCTCTCTTTCTCTCTCTCTCTCTAAAAAATAAACATTAAAAAAATTTTAAAAAAGAATATAGTGATCAAAGAATATTTAAGCTATACAGAGTGATCATACTCATTATTTTCTTAGCCAAATGTTCTCATCTATTTTTCTTACCACAGTCTAACATATTTCTATCTTTAATTCTTCTAATTTGTATAATCACTTGAAAGGAAACTAATAATTCTTATTTTCTCAAAAACTAGAAAAGTCAACTAAAGAATGTAAGAATATAAGGTCCCTGAACAGCTCAGTAATATTACTATAGTTTTAAAAGAGAATCCAAAACAAAATCCACATTTGAAATTTATTGGTATATTTAAGATGGTATGATATACTGTTCACACACATTACTTGATATGGAAAAAATATATAAAGAAGTAGAAAATGTCCTCTGTGATTCATCTAAATAAATGCATTATTTTAAAGTTTATTTATTTATTGTAAGAGAGAGAGAATCTGAAACAGGCTCCCAACTCTGCGCTGTTAGCCCAATGTGGGGTTCAAACCCACAAATGTGAGATAATGATCTGAGCCGAAGTTGGACTCTTAACCAACTGGACACAAAGGAGCCCCATAATTTTTTAAATTTCATTTTCCACCTGTTTTATAGACCTTGAATTGTTATTGTTGACTGACTTTTTATTTAGTATCCTTGCTAAATTGATTTTATGTGTTTATATGAAATTCTTGAGATTTTTATACATACATAAATCTCATCATCAGCTAATAATTACACAGCTCCATTTTTTTCTTACCATTCTTAAAACATTTTTTTCCTTTCCTCGTCTTATTGCATTAGCTAGAATTTTCAATATAGTATTGATTGGAAGCATAAAGTATACTTTTGTCTCATTGCCAATCTCAGAAAGAATTTTTTCAATATTTAATCTTTAATTATGATATCTACCTTAGGAATTTTGTAGATAACTTTTTTCCCCACCTGTATTGAAGTATAGAGGTATTTGGCAAATAAAACTTGTATGTATCTAAGGTATACAATCTAATGGTTTTATATATATAGTGAAGTGAATGCCCACAATCAATTTATTAACACATCCATTACTTCACCTACCTTTTTTGGTGTGGTGGTGGTGGTGAGAACACAACAAATTTCAAGGATATGATACACTATTATTAACTAGAGTCACCATGTTGTATATTAGGTTCCTAGAACATATTCATCTTATAACTAAGTTTGCAGCCTTTGACAAATATCTTCCTATTTTCCCTATTCCAACCCCTCTCAATCATCACTCTAGCCTCCACTTCTGTGTGTTCACCTTTTTAAGATACATATAAATTAGATCATACTGTATTTGTCTTTCTCTGCTGTATTTCATTTAGCATTAATGTTCTCCGGTGTAGCCATGTTGTCCCAGATTGTGGGATTTCCTTCTTTCTATAGATGAATAATACCCCATTATATATTATGTACATATCATATATATGAATATATAATACATTCCATTTTATATGTAAGATATTATATGTATGAGATGTGGATATATTGATATATGAATATATATGGATAAAGAAAATATATACACACATATACATACATACATCGGCAGACACTTAAGATTGTTTTGATAGCTTGGCTATTGGGAATAATGAGGCCATGTAATGTCTCTTTGAGATACTGATTTCATTTCCTTTGGCTATATCCCCAGCAGTGGGATTGCTGAATCACATGCTGTTTTATTTTTAATATTTTGAGATATCTCCATACTGTTTTCCATAATGGTTGTAATAATTTATATCTCTACCAACAGAGTACAAGGGATCCCTTTTCTCATACCCTTGCCAACACTCACATCTATTGTCTTTTAATAATAGCCATCCTAACAGGTGTAAGGTGATACTTCATTGTGATTTTGATATGCATTTCCCTAGTGATTAGTGATGTTGAGTTACTTTTCATCTACCTGTGGGCTATTTGTTATGTTTGCTTTGGAAAAATGTCTATTCGGCTTCTTTCCTTTTTTACTCAGGTGATTGCTTTGAGTGAGTTCTATGAATTCCTTATATATTTGCCAGAGTAACCCCTTATCAGATATATGGTTTGCAAATATTTTCTCCCATTCCATAGATTAACTTTTCACTGTGTTGGTATTTCCTTTGCTATGCAGGAGCTTTTTGTTTGATATGATAATACTTGTTCACTTATGCTTTTCACTCGTTCACCAAGACCAACACCAAGCATCTCTTTCCCTATGTTTTCTTCTAGGAGTTTTACAGTTTCAGGTCTTACATTTAAGTCTTTAATCTATTTTGAGTTGATTTTTGTATATGGTATAAGATAAAGGATACAATTTCTTTGTTTTGCATGTGGGTATCCAGTTTTCACAGTACCATTTATTGAAGAGGCTGCCCTTTTCCTATTACGTAGTCTTGGCATTTTTGTCATAGATTACTTGACTGTATATGTGTAGGTTTATTTCTTGGCTCTCTGTTCTGTTCAATTGGTCTATTTGTCTTTTTTTTTTTACATGTACCATTCTAGTTTGATTTAAGGTAAACTTTCAAATTTAGGAAATTTCATCTTATTAATACCTTATTAAGATGTTTTTGTCAATAATGGATGTTTACTTTTTAAAGTACTTTTTCCACATTTATTGAGATGGTTACATGATTTTTTTCCTTCTTTTATAGTGGTAAGAATTAGATTGATTTTAAAATCTGTAACCAACTTTACTCTCCTAAAATAAGCACAACTTTATTATCAAAAGTAAGTTGAATAAATCTAAAATTATTCCAAAGTGAGAAGCTGATTTTTAAAAGTGAATGGAAATTAGAAAGAAATTAGAAAGAGCCATTTCTTATCAGCCAGGATTAATTGTAGTCAAAATTCACCTTAAACAAAATTAAGGCAAAAATAGAAAAAAAGTCAGGAATCAGATTTAGATTTATAAGATAGCCAAAAGTATGAAAAAATAACATACACAGTCAAAACTGTCAACACTTAGAAGTTCAAAATAATTTGGTAAGCTATGATTAAGAATGCCAGATATATAAGGGAATGTATAGGAAGGAGCACAAAGATATTTCTAATCTGGCAAAGTCTATGAGAAGACTTGACTTTATTCTTTGTCAGCAACAGTGAGAAACTGTGTCCTGACTGGACCCTGGCTCATAGACATATCCTTGGATTGGTTTACTTCAGACTAAGGGGACAGTTTCAGATAATCATTCTGAGGTAGTGGCAAAATTTTAAGCCTTCTTCAATTTCATTTCTTATTAGCAGCTGTTGCTGTTGTTAACAATGGTTTTAGCTAAGAACAACAACAGAATAGTTTAAGGAGATTATTTTTTTTTAAGTTTTATTTATTTACTTTGAGAGAGACAGAACATGAACAGGGGAGGGAGGGAGGGAGAGAGAGAGAGATAGAGAGAGAGAATCCCAAGCAGGCTCTACACCTTTGTGTGGAGCCAGACACTGGGCTTGAGCCAGAATTATGAGATCATGACCTGAGCCAAAATCAAGAGTCGATGCTTAAAAAAACTGAGCCACCCAGATGCCTCATGGAGATTCTTACCCTTTTTTTTTATGTCTTTATTTTATTTTTGAGAGAGAGAGAGAGAGAGACAGAGACAGAGACAGAGAGTGAGCTGGGGAAGAACAGAGAGAGAGGGAGACACAGAATCGGAATCAGGCTCCAGGCTCCAAGCTGCTAGCACAAAGCCCGACCCAGGGCTTGAACCCATGGACAGTAAGATCATGACCTGAGATGAAGTTGGACACTTAGCTGACTGAGCCACCCAGGAGCCTCAAGATTCTTATCCTCTATACTCCTGGGGAGCTATTGTGTCAGTTTGAGACATCTCCCACCACCAAAGATTTCCACTCAGTAATGCATTCAAAAGTGCTATTCAGGAATGTTTAACCAATAGTTGTTTAAATTGATCCTATACCATCCCATTAATGCCCACAGGTGTAAAAATGCAAAAGTTATTATTAAATATATTTGGAGACAAAAGATGTTGCCATATTGCTTTTAATCATTTATTGGACTATCCTTCTTTGTCTTTGTCTCTCTCTTCCTTTCTCATTTTCTGTCTCTCCCTTTACTCTTTCCCTCCTGTCTTTCGTTTACTTGCCCTTTCTTTATATTAAATTACTAGCAGGTATATGAGCATCTGTTAACTCTAGCAAAGTATTAGGAATACAAGAAAGTAGAAGGTACATTTCCCAACCTTAAGGAATGTATTAAGTAGTTGTGCAGGCATAGAGTAAACTCAAAATAATATATATTAATACACGGTATTGTCGAAACTTAAAATTAGGTGGTAATATATAGACCACAAGCCCTATTTCAATGTAAAGAAAAATTTCTGTTGAGATTGGCAGCTGGAAGAGTTCCTTAGAAAACGCATAACTTGAAGACTGTATATAAATTAAAACCACAGAGTAAGACAGAGGACACAGCTGGTCAGAAATGTACAATGCAAAGGCATTGTATTAGTTGAGATTAAAGTTATCTATAGTGACAGAAGAAAACAAAATAATGGTGACTGAAGAAAATCAGAACTGCATTTCTTGTTCACTTAAACATATTTTGTTGACCCTCCATTTTTGGTGTGACGTTCCATGGTGTCAGGGAACCAAGCTTCTCTCTTTGGCTCTGACATCCACAGCAGGCAGCTTGCGCTCCATGTCCTGTGCTGCTCCTTGGGTTTGTCATTATATTTACATCCCAGCTAACAGGGACAAGGAAGCAGAGTGGCTTCTTCTCCCCTTAAGGAAATATCCAGAAGCTTCACTTGGCCTGAATTTTGTCATCTGGCCAGGCCTAGCTGCAAAGGAAACTGGGAGATACAGACTTTGTTCTAGGTAGCTATGTACCTAGCTAAAGCTCTATTTATAGTCATCAGCACAGAAGCATAGGCGTGAAGAGTGCAGAACATGTGTGAGGGGACAGAGTGACTGAAGCAGATAACTCTCTGTATCTCATGTATCTAGCACTGGAAAAGAACCTGCCCATGAGTGTAGGAAAGTACAGAATATATATTCCTGTTAAAACACTAACATGACTTAATTTGACTTTAACTATGAAGCTGCTGAGTTTTGTTTCCCTTTTTGTTCATGGCTTCTTGATAGGAAAAAAAAAAAAAACCCCTACCCTTGCTGTAGGACATTAATTCTGAACTCTTCCTAGATTTGGTCTCCTATGATGTATCTTGCTTAGATGATTGCAGAATGCAACAATTGAGAGTACTTTACTAAAAGGAATACATATTGAACTAAAATTTCAGAAAATAAAGCAATTTTTTTAAGTCTCAAACTGCATTTTAGAAGGTCCTATGAACAGAAGTGAAGAAATGAATCTCATTGGGTTAGTCCACCTGGTTTTCTGTTTGACTAGAAGAGAGGTTTAACAGATCAATTAAGGTACCAAGCACAGTCTTAATCTTTCCCCATTTTCAGTAATAGGCCTGGCTCAGCTCTTCCCCAGTTCAGCTTTTATCCAAGTCACATGTAAGCAATTAGTAGATTTTCTGTTCAAATAAAAATGTTTATTTGCTTTTCTAATTTACCATTGTGACACTGGAACTCTGATTGAAAGCGTTTTAACTTTTATAGTAAACAGTAAAAAAGCCTCATAAAGCTCTCACAAAACTTCAGGAGTTAAGATATATTCCTTATGAATGCCTACATTGTGATATTTGTGTTGCCAATTATTTTATCTAGAATCATTCACTTAACTACATTTCCTGTTTTTCTGAGAGCACTTTGCAGAGGACATGTTTTTAATAGGCTATAATCATCACATGGGCAACAGGGATCTTGGCAAGTAGCTATTAACAGTATAGACAGAAACATGGAGTGTGATAGTTTTAGACTTCCTGAGCTTCTTGATGCTATTTTAATGTACTAAGAGTATAAACTAAATTTAGATCCTGCTGACTGTTACCAGAGTGAAGTGCGTGCCGCTTTTGCAGACAATGCTAGATTTAGTCACCATTTATTTCTGTCAAGCTGGGAATGCAGTTTACAGCTCTCATCCCTTCTAAGCATTTAGTAACTATACATATGTATTTAATAATTGTTCTGAATTGCACCCGTTTATTTAAATTTTGTTGTCCCTAAAGCAGTTATTGACACTGTGTTGTTTTTCTTAGGGTCATTGCATTTTATTTTGATAAATCTGGCATTATAAAGTTAATTTCAAACATGAAGTCTGTATTACTCCTAAGTATCTCTCTGGTCCACTGTTTGTAAGCCTGGGTATTATCGCTTCTTGGCCTTTTGGGTAAGATCAAGTGGAAGCCTGATACTGTGGCATTTTGGGTCATGCAGTTCTTTATTATGGGGGGGTGGGGCAGCATCCCTGGCCTGTATGCATTAGTCTCCAAGAGCCCATCCCTCTAGACCCATTGTAACTACCAAAAATGTCTTCAGATATTCAAATGGCCTCAGTGGAGCAAAATCACTCTCAACTGAAGACAACTACCCCAGCCTGTCCACTCTCACCATCTCCTTCACTCCTGCCCCAGTCCTTTCTCAGCAAACCGCTGGTTAAGAATTTTCTGCTGGGTCTTCCTGCATATGCTCCAGCTGCTCTCCAGTTTGTTCTCCACCTTGTGGCCAGAGTGCTTTCCAAAACCCAAATCTCATCATGTTATTCGCTTTCAAAACACCATCACTGCTTTCCAGTGACCTAGGTCAAAGATAAGCTCTTAAAAATAGTCTCCAACATTCATTCTAGTTGGACCTGGAGTTCCCCTTGGCTTCATCTTAACCCAATTACTCTTGCCAGTTCAGGCTTTTCTGTGTGTCCTTCCTCCCCTGGCTCTTGCCTTGCTCTTCTTCTCTCTGCCTACCTGGCCAGCTTGCACTCACTCTTTAGTTCTGGCTCCGTTCTAGCCTCGGGTTGCCAGGATACTCTTATTCGATGACTCACGACCAAGTCAGATGGACCTGCTCTAGTTAATTCTAGACCAAATGGACTAAAGTCAATCATCTAAAAGCCAGTTTACCAAAGGGCCAAATTATTAAGCTTAGTCACTATAATACAGATTTAACAAACCCTTGTTTTCTGTTTTATATCTATAGTTTCCTACGATGAGTTTTGCATGATTTGGGTTTAGATTACTTGAGGTCTGTAAAAAATCAGTATTTGCAGATTCTGGGGTCTTCAGGCTCTCTCCCCATCTCTATGAGCCTGTCCAGTTCAGGTTTCCCTCTCTGGGAGTGGCAGCCCAGCCCACCTGATGTGCTGGCTTGTGTATCCGTCTTTCCTCTCGTAGGCAGGTGGAGTGAGAATCAAATAAAATATTTCCTAAAGTGCAGTTATGATATCACATTAAAAGTGGAAATCCTCAAATTCTCTGAAAATATCCCATACAGTCTGTACTGCTTCAAAGTTTGTAAGTAAAGAAAAAAATTTGGTAAAATGTTAAAGTTAATAAATTCAGTTATTTGTCATTGGGGATTATATTGAACAGTTCCTAAAATTTCTAATATTTGGAAAAATTGATGTTGACTTCAAAAGGATTAAATAGGTATCAGTATCAGTTGAAGATTTCCCATAGGAAATTTGAGTTACATTTATAAGAAGAAAGTACCCACAATAAGACCCAAGTAACATTGCCCCTTAACTTTTGACAAGTTAAATGTTCTTTAAAAAGTGTTTTAAAATCAATGTATTTGTTGACTATAGGCAAGAAGAATACTGTCATAGTTGCCCAGTTGTAATTCTACATTTATTTGATAATCATTACAATAATAATCTGTGTTCCTCTCTTAATCATAGCCTCCATGAGAGCAGGAACTGTGGCCATTTTTGCTCATTAATTATTCATAGAACATATCACAGTATCAGGCACAAAGCAGAAGTCCATTTAAATGTTGTGGAATAAATAAATTACTTTAAAAATACATTATTAGCTCCTAATATGTAATAATGACATTGCCAGTAGTTCTTAGCCTTAAGAAAGCTGTTGATAGCTTTGGACCTAAGATATAACAATATCTTCAAATCAAACTAGAACATGAGTATTATCTCTGGATTATAAAGATTCCAGTCGGGATGCCTGGATGGCTCAGTTGGTTAAGTGTCCAACTCTTGATTTCAGCTTAGGTCGTCATCTCACAGTTCTAAGATTGATCCTGGTGTCAGGCTCCACACTGGGCGTGAAGCCTGTTTGAGATTTTGTCTCTCCCTCTCTCTCTCTCTCTCTCTCTCTCTCTCTCTCTCTCTCAAGAACAATTAGGGGCACCTGACTAACTCAGTTGGTTAAACATCTGACTTTGGGTCAGGTCATTATCTCACAGTTTGTGAGTTCGAGCCCTGCGTCAAGCTCTGTGCTGACAGCTCAGAGCCTGGTGCCTGCTTTGGATTCTGTGTCTCCCTCTCTCTCTGCCCCTTCTCTGCTTGCACTCTGTCTTTCTCTCCCTCAAAATAAATGAACATTAAAAAAAAACTTTAAAAAAGACAATAAAAATAAAAAAGATTTCCAGTTGACTGTTGGCAGTGATGCTTATATGAATAGGGTTGGCCTTAATCTAAGGTTAGTAAGAGTGAACATTCCGTACTTTCCAAAGGGGATGGAGAAGAGGCAAGGCAAAAGAAGGATGTAGAAAGGATGAAGGCAGGAGTTGGGCTTGAAGGAAAATTGCCTTTTCAATTCTCTTCAAGGTTTTATCTGGAAATTTCCATTATTCCAAACACATGTTCCCAAATTCTCTATTTGACCTGCATATAGAACACAAATACCACTATTTGAATCATTTAATGACCATTATGTGATCCACAATCCACAACTTTTCAAATATTTCAGATATATTTTATATTTAATAACTCTAAGAAATCCATGAAGATGTTTATTTTTTTTTTTAATGTTTTATTAATTTTTGATACAGGAGAGACAGAGCATGAGAGGGGGAGGGTCAGAGAGAGAAGGATACACAGAACTGGAAGCAGGCTCCAGGCTCTGAGCTAGCCATCAGCACAGAGCCTGACGCGGGGCTCGAACCCACGAATGTGAGATCTGACCTGAGCCGAAGTCGGAGGCTTAACCGACTGAGCCACCCAGGTGCCCCATGAAGAGGTTTAAAGTATACATTTTGTTCCTTTCTCTTGTTCATGGTGGCTTATATTTTTGTGTATTTTATAATTTCTGATTGTTAACTCATGTTTCACTAGCCTTCCTCTGAGAGAATTATGCAAGACTTGTGTTGAAGAAGTAAACTTCTAGAAAAAAGTATTTTAGGTTCTTCTAGGTGCTGTGGGATGTAACCAGCGCTGGAACCATATCTGTTGTTATTCTTGTTTTGGGGATTTCCTGGACCAGACATGTAGAGAATATCTAAATCCTGAGCCATGTAAGGATAAGACTATGGTTATAAATTCTCAGAAAACCACCCTGTCTCCCCAGTTTCTGGCCCAGATATTTTTCCTTCCCGTCACCTTTGCTGGTAAGCAGGCTTTCTGAAGGGTTACTCTTCAAAGGATTTGGCTTTGAGTTTCATTTTTGACTCTCCCCTTTGCAGAGGAGCAAAGTCTTGATTTCTGCTCCTGTTCAGTACTTAGAACCCAAAAACCCAGGATACCAATGCTGGCAAATGCCCTCAGGGCAGCCATGGTAACAGTATTATCCAATAAAGTTGTCTTTCCATTTTTGGCCTTTGAAATGTTTCCTTAGTGTTTTTCTAAATCTCCTATGCATCTAAAAGGATTCTTAAAATAATCTTACCTATTTTGCATGGGGAGAGTTTATTTTAGAGTATCTGATCAATTCATTATATTGCTGGAAATAGAATGCAACAATGGTTTTATATTTAAAGAGATATTTCTTTTAAGGACAAGAAACCATTTGCCTTCCCTCTCTCCCTTCCTTCTTCTTCCCTCCCTCCTTTCTTTTCTTCCTTCCCCCTTCCCTTACATCTATCTATATGAGGTAATTGACCATTTAAATAAAATTGCAGAGCTACTCTTGGAAGGAAAAGGAAATTTATAGTCATATAGCTTCCTTTATTATACAAACAATACAAACTAATTGACAGGAAACACCAAAGCTATTTTTTTCCTAAACTTCAGATGTTTTAAATGATTTTAGAAACTAATTAAATAAAATTAGATACAACCAATATTTTCTGATTACCTAGCACATACCTGAAACTGCGCTCTGTAGATACAAATAGATTGAAACACAATACCTTTAAGACTTACCAGAAGGATAATAGAGGGAAGGGATAGCTACATAGAGACATGGGTGTCCTTTAAATTTAATAATGTTCACTTTAATACAGGCTTGACTTGTGCAATGCTTAGTACCAGACCTTTCGTGCAATGAACAGGCTTTTTATAACCGTAGTTACGGAGAAGTTGAGCGATCACCTGAGGAAGCTGCTCGTGTATGTGCAAGTTCTGGCAAAGAGTGGTTAGTCTTTGGGGTGCCAGGGTGGCTCATTCAGTTAAGCTTCCAACTTCAGCTCAGGTCATGATCTTGCAGTTTGTGCATGCAAGCCCCATGTGTGGCGCTGTGCTGACAGCTTGGAGCCTGGAGCCTCCTTCAGATTCTGCGTCTCTCTCTCTGTCTGCCCTTCCCCAGCTCTCTCACACACACAGTCTCTCTCTCTCTCTCTCTCTCTCTCTCTCAAAAATAAGTAAATAAACATAAAAACAAGAGTGGTTAGTCCTTGAGGAATGAGGATGCCAGGAAATAGACACCGTCACCCTCCCTCAGGATGTATTTGCCTTTATTTGGTAGTTTACTTTGACCTTTAAGAACGTTTTCAGGAACTTATTAACTACATATTAAGAATAAATTAAATATGTTCTTATGAAGAGCTTTTGAATTACCCAGGGTGCAAACCAATCAGAGAAAGTTAAGAGAAATTATATTTTTTAATGGAACTTAAAGAGACCTGGTGAAAGTTTGTCATATCAGGTGGAAGGGACAGCTTGAGCAAAGTCACGGATATGTGAAATCTCTTGGTATGTTCAGGGAACTTGAAGTAACTAACTTTAAGTAGCTATCTCAAATATACACGGTTTACAAATTCTTTAAAGGTTTGTTTATTTGGAGAGAGAGAGTGGGTGGGGGGCAGAAAGAGAAGGAAAGAGAGGATTCCAAGCAGTCTGTATATTCACTGTAGAGCCAAGGTGGGGCTTGATCCCACTACCACAGGATCATGACCCAAACTGCTATCAAGAGTGAGATCACGACCTGAGCTGCCATCAAGAGTCAGATGGATGCTTAACCAGCTGAGCCACTTAAGTGCCCCTAGTTTACATATTTGAAGCTTTCATATGATAGTGGTAGCTAATACTCACTGAATATTTGAAGCTTTCATATGATAGTGGTAGCTAATACTCACTGAACTTTCGCAGTGTGTTTGGACACTTTGTATATGCTTTACATATAATAGCATTTAATTCTGTCAATAATTCTCTGAGGTGGGTATTATTATCATCTCATTTTACAGATAGTCAAAAATTTAAGTAATTGGGCACCTGGGTGGCTCAGTCTGTTAAGCATCTGACTTCAGCTCAGGTCATGATCTCGCAGTCTGTGGGTTCGAGCCCCACGTCGGGCTCTGTGCTAACAGCTCAGAGCCTGGAGTCTGCTTTAGATTCTGTGTCTCCCTCTCTCTCTGCCCTTCCTCTGCTTGCACTCTGTCTCTCTCTCTCAAAAATTAATGAATATTGGAGCACCTGGGTGGCTCAGTTGGTTAAGCGTAATGCAAAGACATACTGGTAATGCAAAGGTGAATAAGACAGCCATAATGAGTTGACACTGAAAAGAGACCTGATCTGGGGCACCTGGGTGGCTCAGTAGATTGGGCATTTGACTTTGGCTCAGGTCGTGATCTCACACTTAATGGGTTCAAGCCCAGTGTCGTGCTCTCTGCTGACAGCTCAGAGCCTGGAGCCTGCTTCCAATTGTCTCCCTCGCTCTCTGCCCCTCCCCTGCTCACAGTCTGCCTCTCGAAAATAAGTAAATATTGTAAATAAATAAGTAAAGAGGTAAATAAATAAATATTTTTAAAATGTTTTAATTTAAGTAACTTTTCTAAAAGTATAGAGTTATAGGGGGACAAGGCAGGCCTGAAATCCAGGTGTTCTGGGTCCCAAACCCACACTCTTAACCTTTACATTCTGCTGCTCACAGTAAAGGCTGATTTATCCTCTTTTTCTTCCAAATTTTTATTTAAAGTCTAGGTAGTTAACATATAGTGTAATATTGGTTTCAGGAGTAGAGTTTAGTGATTCATCACTTACATGTGACACCCGGTGCTCATCATAACAAGGGCCTCCTTAATTCCCATCTCTCATTCAGCCCATGCCTCTCCCCTCTGTTAAGTGTCTGACTTTGGCTCCTGTCATGGTCTCATGGTTTGTAGTTCTGACGCCTGCATCAGGCTTTGTGCTGAACACTTGCTCAGAGCCTTGAGCCTGAGCACTCTGTCTTACACTGTCTCTTAAAAATAAATGTTAAAAATTTTTTAAATAAATAAATAAAATTCATCACTCCAGAGTAAAAACGCATTTTATTTTCTCCCTCAGTTAGCTGAAAGTAGGAGCTACTATATAACGTGCAGGAAAAAGTCAAGCTACCTGGGTTCTTATCCTGTCTCAACCACTAAATAGCCTCTCTGCACTTTAAAATCACTTTGGCACTTTTTTAGATATACTAATTACAGGTCCCACCCAAAGCCATTACATCAGAATCTCTGGAGGTGGACCCTAGATGGTGGTATGCTTTGAAATGTTCTTGAGATGGTTCTAACTGAGTTGAAAACTGCTGGTCAGAGTATTTACATTGAGCCTATGCTTAAGGGTTCCATCTGGGGGCCAAAACTGCTTTCAAATCCCCACTCTTCAACTTCCTAGCTGTATAAACTCAGATAAGTTACATACTGTGTCCATGCCTCAGTTTCCTGATGTTAATACAGATAAATATTTAGAGAATGATCTGACACGTAGGCATTTTGCCATAACCATGCTTGTAGATCAGTTTATTCACGGACTTCAGGTTTGGGGACCCCCATGCTCATATGGCTCCATAATCCATAACATGTTAACTGAAGCCTTGTTGAGCTTAACAAAGGTGCCTTTGAAGATCTGGCAAAGAAAAAGAAGCAGCAACACCTTTCAAACTTTTGGGCTCACACCACTGGTACCTCTGATCCCAATGACAAGTGTCAGTTTGGGTTCCGCAGATATGTAGCAATTGCCAACTTTTCTTCCCATCCTCTCCATTCAAATCTGAGTTCTGCACCTCCGAGCAGGTATTCCTGGACACTCTCTTGGTGGTTCTACATGTCATCTCCATGCTCGGCAGCACAGAGACATGTATGTACGTGAAGGCCACATATTGATGTTCTTTTTATTATACATTTTGACTTTACTACTGTTTTCTACCTTTAATCATATGAATATTTCTCCTTTTAACTGTTCCCCAATATTTTATTTTTTCTGAAGTTGGGAAACCCCAAAGTGCTTCAGATAACTCAATACAATAGCTGAATGATATCTGAATTGTCATTTATTTTTTCTTTTTTTTATGTTTATTTATTTTTGAGAGAGAGAGAGACAGACAGAACACAAGTGGGGAAGGGGCAGAGAGACAGAGGGAGACACAGTATCTGAAGCAGGCTCCAGTTTCCAAGCCGTCAGCACAGAGTACAAGGTGGGGCTTGGACCCACAAACCGTGAGATCGTGACCTGAGCCAATGTCGGACACTTAACCAACTGAGCCACCCAGGCACCCCACTGAATTGTCATTTTAATATATCTTTTGAATTAAAGCATTTTTATTGACTGAGACTGATATTTTCTTTACCTTATGAAGAATAAACCTTTTTTTCCTCGTCTATGAGGAGACAACAATAATTTTTGTAGACTCCATTCCTGGCAGGAGCAAAAAAATCCAAAAGAAGGAGAAAAATCTGTTTGCTACAGGAACTATGTGATAAACAAGTAGCAAAGAATATTTGCATCAAAAATTTAAAAGCAAAACAAAGGAGAAAATGTTTTCTCATTCATTCAGTTTGAGGAGGATCAATGACTAATTAGACAACGAATAAAGGAGAAAGCCCTCATCAACTTTAGGAACAAAATTTATGGGAAAAATAGCCAGAAAGCACTTATAAGGAAAATATCAGAACCATGGTAAGCCAGAAGACTGCTGCTTATTATAGTTTCTCTGAGTGCCTGCTTTCCAACACCTTTGATAGAGAACAGGAAAGAGATGAAGTAAGCTGATATTATGAGCATCACCAAAAACTATCTGAAAGTTGAAAATTGGAAAAGATTAATTCATTAACTGTATGAACCCTCCTGTAATTTATGTTTAGAATGTTGTAAAAATTAACTTATTAAATACCATTATATCATTCAATATTAATGATATAGTATAGGAACCAGTGACCAAAACTGACTTATGGGTAGAGTGGTCCTTCAGAGAAGGAAGAGGAATTGAGCACCATCATGTGTGACTGACTTTTACTCAAACGAGGTATAGGCGCATGAAAAGCCATTTCTCTTGGCCGGGATATATGGTTGCAAGTAAGACTCAGGATAACTCAAGTAAGAGAAGATTTGTTATGAGGATGCAACAGTGAATCTCAGAAAGTCCAAAGCCAATAATTGAAGTAGTCTGAGGCTTGTGGAAATAGGTGTCAATGACCTGGAAGTCTACCAGAAACTTTTTTCTCTCAGAAGCAATCTCTGTCTCTTACAGTCTCTTGCCTTCTCTGCACTGTATGATATGTTCTCTTTCTAGTGACTTGTCCCTTTTTCCCATAAACTCTGGCTTGAACATGAGACCTTGTGAACCTGATCAGAACTTCAGTCTCTAGTGCTGATGTTCCCAGCTTCTCATCTTCCCTATTCCTAAAGGCTAATATAGGCATGTTGTTTTGAACGAGGCCACCAATCACATCTCTGATGATTAGCTGCCCTTAAATCAGTTACCTACACTTGGTCCTGGTCCCCATATGCTGTGGCTGGAATGAGATAGAGTCATATGGTACAGAGAGGGGTCACATTAGACAGAAGAGGCTGGGGGCTGACAAGCCCTAGAAACATGCTTCGTATTCTGCCTTAATTACAAAATGCAGTTGCCTAAGGCTGAAGGTTGTAGTACATGTGCAGCACATGATTACTGAAGAATATTAGTGAATGTTAAAACTGCAAGTTAGAAATCTTCCTGATTTACTGCTACCGTTGTAGACTGTTACAACATCACTTGATATTATAGATCTTTCTCTAAATCATTCACTCAAATCATAATATGATGACTGCTGGATGTTAATGGAGATACCTAAGATTAAGTTGGGAAAGAAATAGCAAATCATTATCTCTGAATCTCAGATTATTTTTCCCCTTCTGGAGGGCATAGAGATTTTTAAAAAAATGAGATCTTTCCAATTGTATTATGCCATTATAATATGTTACACTGACTTAACAAAAAATGATACAGATCTTATGCAAGTTTCTCATTAAAGTACACATAACATATAGATCTGGAGGGTTTCTCTTTAATATGGACAAATGTGATCATCTTCAAGGAAACCATTATAGATGAATCTAGGCAGAAAAATAACAAAAAAACCACAGGTATTTTTATCAGATATTGGAGTGTCCTCATAATTTGTATAGTTTAACTTTTGGTGAGAGATGTATGTGAACAAAGAGCCTTATGATCAGAATCAGGAAACATTAGATTAATGTAAGTTCCATGAGATCAGGGACTCCTATAGTTTCAGCACTCAGAACAGTGCCTGGCACAGAAAGGGACTCAACAAAAATTTAGAGACTGAATAAATATTCCTATGATTTTTCCCTCCAACTGGATGACAATAAGCAAAGTAATTTGTCCCTCTGGGTCTCAGCTTCTTTCTTAATAAAATGAGATAATTTGGGAGTCTTTTTAAGTATTGAGATTCTGTAATTATATGACATGTATTCAAAATTTAAAAACATTTATTTGTTGAGGCACCTGAGTGACTCTGTCGGTTGAACCTCCGACTTGTGATTTTGGTTCAAGTCATGATCCCAGGGTTGTGGGATCTGCCACGGAGCCTGGAGCCTACTCAAGATTCCCCCTCATGCCCCCAGCCCTGCTTGCTCTCTCTCAAAAGAAAACAAAACAGAACCCCACAATACACCTATTAGTTAAATGTTTTCTTAAAACTGCATTTTAAATAAGTAAACTCATTTCCTGAGACAAAGCAAAATTTTTATCTTTTCCTTTTTAATATGGTTTAGAGTTTATATATGTGAGTTATTTCAGAAAAGTATATTACTGATAAAAGTATTTTCGTAGTTAATTTAACCATACAGTTCAGATGCAGGGAAGCTGTACCCATATGCTTCTAAAATTACATTTCAACAGTTTTGACTCCAGTGAATTTAGCTATTATATTTTTATTTTAAACGATTTTAAATGATTTTCAGTCTTGTTTTCAACACGCACTGTATGTAACAAGCTCTTGAAAGAAAATGAAGCCTTTTGGTGATTTTTTCATGGGTTTTTTGTTTTGTGTTTTTGGTTTTTTTTTAGACTTCATGCCAATGGAGAGGAAACCTTAAAATCCCTTTGGGTTTCATCTCCCAGATTAGATGCACCTAAACATTTTTGTTTGCAGATTATCATTGCTCTTCAAAACTGTCCAACTCGTCCCACGTTTTATAGTCCTATCCGTCTCCCTCCAAACATATGCCATAGGCAAACTAGACACAGCGCATTTCTCCCAGCTGGCAATCACTCTCATGACATAAACAGTTGCAGAGGCTTGTGCTGCCCTAAGCAAACTCTGCCTCAGAGGACAAACCGGATTTCCATTAAAATAAGCAAAGTGGAATGGGTGTCATTTAGGTAGGTAAAGTTTTTTTTTTTTAATGAATAGAACAAAAATGATAACATTTCCAATTTAACCCTATTGAAAATCTTGACACATCTGAGCGTCTATCTTAAGAAAACCTCCGTGACATTATTGGAACATCTGCTCTCCAGTGTAGGAAGGGAGCAGGTGCTCTCTCTGGTGGCATCATTGATGACATAACAATTCTTTTGATGTGTCCAGTTGTGCAGTGATGATGTGTCTGAACCATGTTCATTATATGTCATGG
This sequence comes from Suricata suricatta, assembly GCF_006229205.1. NCBI lineage: Eukaryota > Metazoa > Chordata > Mammalia > Carnivora > Herpestidae > Suricata > Suricata suricatta. Next base: position 51,610,435 of record NC_043702.1, read on the forward strand.
TGTGATCATAGAAATATTCTGATGATATGGGAATAATTTTATTTGGGCCATGTTATAAAACGTTTCTGGGAACCATATCTATCCAGCCTATAAATTATCTCCTTTATAGAAGTTAAATAATGACAGTGCTACCATAATAGGTAAAAGGATTTAATGCCTTGAAGGAAATCATGCATGTAAGCCTGTCTGTGGGCGGGATTCCTGCCTGCCTGCCCTTTCCTGCCGGTTCTCCAGGCTCATCTATATGGATGCAGATACTGCAGGTGAAGAGACTGACTCACTGAGGAGTTGTGGGAATTGATGGCTGAATTCCATATAAATAATATATTACCATTAAGTCATTCTGTTTTATCTTGTTTATTTCACATCACTTACTCTACACTTGCCCTGTGACGGTGATCAGTGAGAGGGAGCCTCCTGCCTGTGTTTAGTCTGCATGCTTACTCAGGTCTATAACCTTACAGGTAGCATCAGAGGATCGTTAGGACCCAAAGCAAACTGGGGAATTTGGCTTGTTCTCAATATTTACCTACTATAAGGTTTTTAAGTGAGATTATCTAAATTAGCGAGGTCTGCCTCCAGATTTTTATAAGTTACATGAATTTTCTTTTAAAAAGCAAAATCCCTCCCACTTCAATTTTTAAGATGGATTTTTTTGCAGTTAAGTACAAGAAAAAAGTAATGATAAAGAAAAAAGAATAAAGTAAAATTTTCTATAGATCTGGAATGTTAACATATTTGGAGCATTTTTTCCTAAACATGTTTCTGTAGATATGCACATATACAAACATTCATATAGATGAAGAACATGGTTTTCTTACATATATGACGTTTATTATATAGCCAACTCTATATAGTACTCCTTAATTGTTAGTGAATATTTTCCTATGTCACTAAATAAATTTTATAATATTTCATAATATTGACATACCCATTCCTCTGCTACTGAGCATTTAGGATGTTTCTGTATGTTTGCCGTTATATGTAATATAAGGATGACTGGGTGGCTCAGTAGGTTAAGCATCCAACTTTGGCTCAGGTCATGATCTTGCAGTCTGTGAGTTCAAGCCCCACATCAGGCTCTGTGCTGACAGCTCAGAGCCTGGATCCTGCTGCAGATTCTGTGTCTTCTCTCTCTCTGCCCCTTTCCTGCTTATGCTCTGTCTCTCTCTCACTCAAAAATAAATAAACATTAAAAAATTATTAAAAATTATACATAATGTAATGAACATCTTCACTATTACAATTTTAACTCTTATTATCTCTCTTTTCTGGGTCCATTCTGGATTCTCAAACTCAGAACTCCTATAACTCCTTAAATGTTTACTTTATTCAAATAAGTGGCAGCCTAGTTAAGAGTAATGATCTTCCATCTACAGAAAGCAGTGTACTTGTAGATAATTAAAAAGCTGATTAGGCTACAATTTTTTCCTCAGAATAATCTCACCAGAAATAATAGTAATTAATGCCTTCAGGTGGTCTTAAGTAAAAACTCAGCACTAAGTATTAAAAATAAATGTTGCTAAAAATTTTTACATATATTTTAGATACTATAAGAACTCTTGAATTAATACATAAGATGTGTTAGAAGTTCATATTTAGCATGGTAGAAAAATAATAGTATAATTCAAAGCAAAATGATTACTCATGGACATTTTCATTTTCCCCTGAAGGTAAACAAAACAAAACAAAACAAAAAAAAGGAAATCTAAAAGTTTCCTCTGAAGGAAAAAAAAGGAGAAACAAAAGGACCACTTTTTTTTTTAAACACATTTACTTAAAAATGATTTATATTTTCAATTCTCCTTAAAATATGAAATATTTTACATTCTCTGGAAATCATTAGAAGAAAAAAACTTGAATTCAACCCTGCTGTCTCAATTCACTGGTCTCTATGAGGAGGGAGCTTGGAAGGAGCACTGGATTAGAAGATTCGTGACCTTGAGCAGTTTGCTCTCTTAATCCCTAGGTTTGCACCTACGCAGTAGCTTTTATGAGGATTTATTGTAAATTAAGTAAAAAAATGCCTGACATATAATCTGCTTTTAATAAATGCTAGCTCCTTTTGCTCATGGTTGGTTTTTTGGTTTATTTGTTTTGTTTTTTGCTCCTATTTTAAATGATAATGCAGATTATTTTAAGAGATTTTTTAAAATAATTTCTTTCCTTGAATGAAAGTCAATACCTAAAACTGTGCTAGTAGGTGAATGATTGCCATTTTGCTATGAAATTATAAGCAAATAGACAATTTGAGAGACAATAATATATCAAACAGAAATGAAAATGTAAGACCCCAAAATTAAGAAATTCTGAAGTCCCCAGGGGGTGCTCTGTTTCTTTATGTTTGGTTAATTGGTCAAAACTAATTAAAGCAATAATAAATTTGTATAACAATTTATAGTTTCAAATGTTGTCATATTTAGTTAGTTTGATCCTCACATAGGCAACATTACAGATGTTCTGGGTAGGTGAGTGATTGGCCTAAGGCCAAACTAAATGAATACTAAAGACAAAAATAGATGTTATTTCTGCTGTCAGTTCTATTAACCATTAAGTAAGGAGAGAAAAGGAAAATCAAAACTAAAATGACAGATTATCTGAAAGCTAATGGAAGGGAAAAGTTATCAAAACTGTGTTCTTAAATGAGTTTTAGCGTTAAAAAACAAAAATTGAAAATAAATGAGCCATGTATGCATCTTAGAAACTAGAAAAAGTGTATCAAAGCTAATCAAAGGACGTTAGGAAGCAGACATTAATAAATATAAAAGCAAGTAGGAAAAAATCAACAGCTGGTGTCTTTGAGGGGAAAATCTACTAGGATAGACAAATGCATGACCAACCTGATGAAGGAAAAATTAATGAAAGTACAAATATAAAAATCTGAGTTTAATTTTCCTTAAATAGCTGCTCCTACTGCTTTTCAGACTTTTTAGAAGAACAGAGAAGGGTGATCTGCTCTCCAGTCTTTTTATAAAGTTAGCAGATACTTAATAATACCAAGCACCTGGTAAAGACACTGTATTCTTTTTCCAGGGCTGCTGTAACAAAGTACTGCAAATTGAGTGGCTTCAGCAACAAAAATGTATTATCTCACAGTTAGGGAAGTTACAATTCTGAATTCAAGCTGTTGGCAGGCGTGTTCCTTCTGAGGGCTGTGAGGGAAAGATCTGTTCCCGGTCTGTCTTTGATTTGTTGATGTCTGTCTTCTCCCTGGGTCCCTCCACGTCATCTCTTCTGTATCTATCTGTATCTAGATTTCTCATTTTTATAAAGACACCAATCATAATGGGTTAGAGTCTACTCTGATGACCTCATTGTACCTTGATTACCTCTGTCAGAATCCTAGCTCCAAATAAGGTCATATTCCAAAATTCTGGGGGTGCAAATCCTCAACATATGAACTAGTGGGGAGACATAATTCAAACCATCACAGATGTTCTTTGTCTTTGATTAGTTTGTCATTTGCTTTCATGAAGTTTTCCTAATAAAACTTTGAAGGAGCCCATACCCTTTTATGAAAGCTTTTAAACAAATTACATAATTTTAGAGCTGGCATGGACCATAGAAATCTACTCTAACAATACCTTTATTATATTAACAGGCTCAGCGATATTGGGTGACCTTCCAGTCAGTCATCTTGGCTTTCTAGTATAACCGCTTCCAAATTCTTTACACCACTAGAGGGCTCCATGGAGACTCCAGTCAGTACTGGGCCGGTGTTGGAGTCTGACTTGGGGAGGTGGTACTCCTCTATGTACTTGATCTTCCTAGTTTTATGCCTTCCTGTCAAGCACTACTTGCTTTCAGCCTGGTCAGATGAGCATCTGCCATTGCCTCTGGTTTTTTTCTCCTTTGCCTTTCCACAGGTCTGTTGGAATATTTATGCAGTTTGGTGTTTGGGTTTGTAAACTTCCCATGGAGAAGTTTGTTCTTACATAGTTTTAATCACCTATGCAATTCCAAAGGTTTATTGTAATTGATTTGGAGTCAAAGGATTTTTTTTTTTTGAGAAATACATTATTACCACTAACATTAAGGAGTCCTCCAGTGGTACCATTCTTATTAAATTGCTATGTACTTGAGGGTGAGATGGTTAATAGTCCTCCAGCCAAAGATATTGATTCAATAGATCTCTGGTAGTCCCAGATACCTACATTTTTAGCAGGGAATCCTGGTGATTTTTTAGGTAATTTTCACACCACATTTTGAACATTAAAAAAAAACCTGCTTTAAATCAACACATTGGTCATCCATTTGTAAAAAAGTTTTTTGCATTTATTCATTTTTGAGAAACAGAAAGAGTATGAGTGGGGGAGGGGCAGAGAGAGAGGGAGACACAGAATCCAAAGCAGCTCCAGGCTCTGAGCGGTCAACACAGAGCCCGACACAGGGCTTGAACTCACAAATTGTGAGATCATGACCTGAGCTGAAGTCAGACTCTCAACTGACTGAGCCACCCAGGAGCCCATGGCCATCCATTTTTAAATAGCCACTACTAGGAATGATTGTTCTATTTTCCAATAACAGCATGTTTGATCAAATCTAAGGATTTTTTATGTAAGTCGTACATCATTACTCTATGTATCACTAAGGAAGAAAAAAGTATCAATAAACTACGACACAGAGCCTTAAAGAGCTGCTCTGACTTGTGAATTATTCACACCAGCAACTTGTCACTTTGAAATTTCTGTTCAGAGGGATGTGGCAATTTCTTTTACCTTCAGATGCATTGCTAAGCCTGTGATAAGCAAAACTTTTACATGTACCACAACTTCTTTCCCTTGAGGTTACCTTTATTACATCCTCGAATGCAACAGAATGTTACTTTCCAAGAAAGTCTGAAATTGCTGTCATTCCTCCAGTAATAAACATCTGCTTCACTAATAACAAATATAAACTTCACACCTGTTTGTATGCCATTTTTGTATTCAATGACTTGTATGTTTAAAGACAAATCATACTGTGGCTCTCAAAGTGTAGGTTTAAAAAATAATTTTTAAGTGGTAGTTAAACTCAACATATGATAGCTCTGAAAAATTATATCACTCAGTTGAAGAGACCTTATTAACAGGTTTGAGCTAGTCCATGCACTCTGACACTGACCCTTATAGTTATGGGTGCTGCCTTACATATATTTATCATAATATGTGATTAGTTACAGACCCATCCTGACTCAGAGCTGTGGAAATGTGGTAGGATGTAGGGGGGGTGGGAATCTCATAACCCATGTAATACGGTAATACAACAGTTTGCAATGGAAACTATTCTCAGGCTAGATGCTGGGGTAACATAATGAGCTAGAGCAGGCATTCTCAAAGTGTCATCCTGGGACTAGCAGCATCAGCATCAGCATCACCTGGGAATTTGTTGTAATTTCTCAGGTTCCTCCCTAGAGAGACTGAATCAGAAACTCTGGGAATTGGGTCCAGGAGTCTGTTCTAACAAGCCCTCCAGGGAACACGCTGGGGAGTGAGAACTACTAGGTTAGACTGAATGGGAAGTCAAAGGCAGGTAGGAAGGTCTTCTTCCACAGTTATAGAGAAATATTTATCAGTATAAACACACACACACACACACCTCTTATCGAAACTCAGTGTATCCAATGTAAGGATTTATATGTACAGTCCTTCAGATGACTACCTTCAAACAGATACATTTGGTATACCAAAGGCCTACATTTAAAATGGCCAAGAAAAAAAATCCTTGGTACATTTTATTATTATCCTTAGCCATCTCTCTCCTTTTTTTCTCTTTACTCCAAACTCTCCTCTCTTCATAGTCCTTCCCCACTTTCCCTGGATCACCTAGATTCAGAAAAATCTGAAATACCAGTATAGTTCAAAATTTCCCTTTTTATACTGTTCTCAGTATAAAAATGTTTCCTTTTTGCACTGTTCTGTGTTCTCCTTTCTTCCTCTCCTTTTCCTGTTTTTATGTTTTTACATTAAAAATAATAGTAGCTAAGCCTATAGAAGTTGAATCCCCAAATTAAGACATAGGGAAATATTGAAAGATGAGCAAACACCCGCAAAACTTCACTGTTCAAGATCTTAGATTTGAGGAAGTTATAGTTTAACTGTTGTCCTTTGTCATTATAATGTGTAAATATGTGTTGTAGGATAACTGCAAAATAATAGGTAGAATATGTAATACTGGGATGTGTCATTTCATTTTCTATTTTATTTTTATTTATTTACTTTTTAATTTTAGGAATAGATTTTAGGGATTCATCACTTACATATGACACCCAGCGATCATCCAAACAAGTGTCCTTAGTGCCTCACCCCTTCAGCCCTTCCACTCCCCAAATACCCAGCCACAAACCTCAGCTTTCTGCATTGAAGTGGGTCTTATGGTTTGTCTCCCTCTCTGTTTTTATATTATTTTTCCTCTTCTTTTCTTATGTTCATCTGTTTCGTATCTTAAATTCAACACAGGAGTGAAATCATATGATATTTGTTTTTCTCTGACTTATTTTGCCAAAAATAATACACTCTAGTCCCATCCATGTTGTTGCAAATGGCAAGATCTCATTCTTTTTGATTCCCAGCAATATTCCATGTATGTATGTATGTGTATACACATCATATCTTCTTTGTCCACTCATCAGTCAGTGGACCTTTGGGCTCTTTCCATAGTTTCGCTATTGTTGATCGTGCTGCTACAAACATTGGGGTGCACGTGCCCCTTCGGATCAACACTCCTGTATCCTTTGGATAAATACCTAGTAGTGCAAATGTTGAGTCATAAGGTATTTTTATTTTTAATTTTTTGAGTAACCTCCATGCTGTTTTTCAGAGTAGTTGCACAAATTTGCATTCCCACCAGCAATGCAAAAGTGTTCCTCTTTCTCTGCATCCTCACCAACATCTATTGTTGCCTAAGTTATTAATGTTAGCCATTCTGACAGGTGTGAGGTGCTATCTCATTGTGGTTTTGATTTGTATTTCCTTGATGATGAGCGATGTTGAGCATTTCTTCATGTGTCTGTTAGCCATCTGGATGTCTTCTTTGGAAAAGAGTCTATTCATGTCTTTTGCCCATTTTTTCACTGGATTATTTGTTTTGGGGTATTGGATTTGATAAGTTCTTTATAGATTTGAGATACTAACCCTTTATTTGATATGTCATTTGCAAATATATTCTCCCATTCCACTGATTGCCTTTTAGTTTTGCTGATTGTTTCCTTTACTGTGCAGAAATGTTTTATCGTGATGAGATCCCAATAGTTCATTTTTGCTTTTGTTTCCCTTGCCTCTGGAGACATTTCAAGTAAGAAGTTGCTGTGGCTGAGGCCAAAGAAGTTGTTGCCTGTTTTCTCCTATAATATTTTGATGACTTCCTGTCTTACATTTAGGTCTTTCATCTCTTTTGAGTTTATTTTTGTGTATAGTATAAGAAACTGGCGCAAGTTTATTCTTCTGCATGTCACTGTCCAGTTTTCCAAACACCATTTGCTGAAGAGACTTTCTTTCCCTTGCATTTTCTTTCCTTCTTTGTCAAAGATTAGTTAGCCATATATTTGTGTGTCCAATTCTGGGTTCTCTATTTGTTCCACTGATCTATGTGTTTGTTTTTGTGCTAGTAGCGTACTGTCTTGATGATTACAGCTTTGTAATAGAGCTTGAAGTCTGGAATTGTGATGTCTGAGGCTTTGGTTTTCTTTTTCAGGATTGCTTTGGCTTTTTTGGTTTACATACAAATTAGAAGATAATTTGTTTTAGCTCTGTAAAGAATGCTAGTGTTATTTTGATAGGGATTACATTGAATATGTAGATTATTTTGAGTAGTATCAACATTTTAACATTATTTTTTCTTTCAATCCATGAGCGTGAAATGTTTTTCCATTTTTTTGTGTGTGTCATCTTCAATTTCTTTCTTACGCTTTCTATAGTTTTCAGTGTATAGAATTTTCACCTCTTTGGTTACATTTATTCCTAGTTATTTTATGGCTTTTGGTACAATTAAAAATAGGATCAATTCCTTGATTTCTCTTTCTCTTGCTTTCTGTGTATGGTAATACAGTCAATTTCTGACATTGATTTATATCCTGTAACTTTGCTGAAGTCATGGATCAGTTCTAGCAATTTTTTGGTAGAGTATTTTGGGTTTTCCACATAAAATATCATGTCATCTACAATGAGTGGAAGTTTGACTTCATCCTTGCCAATATTGATACTTCTATTTCTTTGCATTGGTTAATTGCTGAGGCTAGGACTTCCAACACTATGTTGAATAACAGTGGGGAGAGTGGACATCCTTGTCTTGTTCCTGACCTTAGGAGGAGGGCTCTCAGTTTTCCCTATTGAGGATGATATTAGTGGTGGGTCTTTCATATATGGCCTTTATGATTTTGAGATATGATCCTTCTACCCCTAATTTCTTGAGGATTTTTATCAGGAATAGATGCTGTATTTTGTCAAATACTTTTTCTGCATCTATTGGGAGGATCATGTGGTTTTTATCCTTTCTTTTACTAATGTGATGTCTCATATTGATTGATTTGTGGATTTTGAACCAGCCCTGCCTTCTGCGAACAAATTTCACTGGATCATGGTGAATACTTCTTTTAGTGTATTGTTGGATCCAGTTTGCTAGTATCTTGTTGAGAATTTTTGCATCTATGTTCATTAGGGAAATTGGTCTGCAGTTTTCCTTTTTAGTGGAGTCCTTGTCTGATTTTTGAATCAAGGTAATGCTGGCAGTGTAAAATGGGTTTGGAAGCTTTCCTCCCATTTCTATTTTTGGAATAACTTCAAAAGAATAGGTCTTAACGCTTCTTTAAATGTTTTGTAGAATATTGCTGGAAAACCATCTAGCCCTGGGCTCTTGATTATTGGATTTTTTTATTGCTGACTCAATTTCTTTGCTGATTATGGATCTGTCCCAATTTTCCCTTTCTCCCTGTTTCAGTTTTGGTAGTTTGTATATTTCTAGGAATTTGTCCATTTCTTCTAGATTGCCCAACTTTTTGGCATATAATTGCTCATAATATTCTTTTATTATAATTTGTATTTTTGTGGTGTTGGTTGTGAAATCTCTTCTTTCATTCATGATATTATTTATTTGGGTCCTTTCCTTTTTCTTTTTGATCAGTCTGGTTAGGGAGTTATCAATTTTGTTAATTCTTTCAAGAATTCAAAGAACCAGATCCTAATTTCATTGATCTGTTCTACTGTCTTTTCTTTTTGATATCATTTATCTCTGCTCTAATCTTTAATAGTTCCCTTCTTCTTCTGGGTTTGGGCTTTACTTGCTGGTCTTTTCCCTGCTCTTCTAAAAAATTTTTTTAATGTTCATTTATTTTTGAGAGTGAGACAGAGAGACAGAGCATGAGTGGGGAAGGGGCAGAGAGAAGGAGACAGAATCCAATGCAGACTCCAGGCTCTGAGCTAGGTGTCAGTAGAGCGCCCGACAGGGCACTCGAATTCACAAACTGTGAGATCATGACCTTAGCCAAAGTCAGACACTTAACCAAGTGAGCCACCCAGTCATCCCATCATTTTCCAGCTCTTTTAGGTCTAAGTTTAGTTTGTATATTTGAGAACTTTCTTACTTCTTTAAGAAGGCCTGGATAGCTATATACTTCCCTCTTATGATGCCTTTGCTGCATTCCAGAGGGTTTGGGCTGTCATGTTATCATTTTCATTTCCTTTCATGTACTTTTTAATTTCCTCTTTAATTTTTTGGTTAACCCATTCATTCTTTAGTAGGATGTTCTTTAATCTTCAAGCATTGATGGTCTTTTCCATTTTTTTCTTGTGGTTGAATTCAAGTTTCATGGTGTTGTGATCTGAAAATATGCAAGGTATGATCTTGATCATTTTGTACTTGGTGAGGGCTGATTTGTGAACAAGTATGTGGTCTCTTTTGGAGAATGTTCCATGTGCACTTGGGAAGAATGTGGATTCTGCTGCTTTAGGATGAAATGTTCTGAATATATCTGTTAAGTCCATCTAGTCCACTATGTCATTCAGAGCCATTGTTTCCTTGTTGATTTTCTGCTTAGATGATTTGTCCATTGCTGTAAGTAGGGTGTTGAAGTCCCCTACTATAATGGTATAATCAATATGTTTCTTTATGCTTGTGATTAATTAATCTATATATGTGTTGTTCCACATTGGGGGCATAAATATAATTATTAGGTCTTCTTGGTGGACAGACTACTTAATTACAATATAATGCCCTTCTTCATCTCCTGTTACCATCTTTATTTTGCAATCTAGTTTGTTTTATGTAATTATGACTACTTCAACTTTCTTTTGATGACCATTTGCGTGAGAGATGGTTCTCCTTCTCCTTACTTTCAATCTGCAGATGTCTTAAGTCTAAAATGAGTCTCTTGTAAGCAGCATATATATGTGTCTTGTTTTCTTATCCATTCTGATACCCTATGTCTTGTGATTGGAGATGTAGTCCATTGACATTTACATGAGTACTGAAAGTTGGTCCGAGGGTGTGGGTTATTGTTAAGCTAAATGAGTACTGAAAAATATGAATTTAATGCCATTGTGTTGCCTGCTACGTTGATGTTTCTGGTGATACTCTCTGGTCCTGTCTAGTCTTTGTTGCTTTTGGTCTTTTTTGTTTTGTTTTGTCTCTTCTCAACTCAAGGGGTCCCCCTTAAACTTTCTTGCAGGGCTGGTTCAGTGGTCACAAGTTCCTTTAGTTTTTGTTTATCTGGGAAACTCTTTATCTCTATTTTGAATGACAGCCTTGCTGGATAAAAAAATTCTTGGCTGCATATTTTTTCAATTCAGCATAGTTAATATATCCTGCCACTCTTTTCTGGCCTGCCAAGTTTCAATGTATAAGTCCGCTTTGAACCTGATCTGTCTTTTCTTATAGGATAAGGACTTTTTTCCCTTGATCCTTTCATAATTCTTTCTGTGTCAGTGTATTTTGTGAATTTGACTATGATATGCCTTGGTGATGGTAGGTGTTTGTTGAATCCGATGGGAGTTCTCTGTGCTTCTTCAATTTTGATGTCTGTGTCCTTCCCCAGATTAGGAAAGTTTTCTGGTATAATTTGCTCACATAAACTTTCTGCCCCTTTTTCTCTCTCTTCATCTTCTGGGACTCCTATGATTCAGATGTTATTCCTTTTTAATAAGTCACTGAGTTCTCTAAGTCTTGAATCATGATCTCTTGTCTTTGTTTTCCTCTTTATCTTATTACTCTCCATAATCATATCTTCTAAATCTCTGATTCGTTGATCTGCTTTGTCCATCTTTGCCATCATAGCATTCATTCAAGATTGCATCTTGCTTATAGCATTTTTAATTTCATCCTGACTAGAACTTCTTTTATCTCTGCATTAAGGGATTCTATGCTTTTTTTCAACCCCAGCTAGTATTCTTATCATGGTTTTAAATTCTGGTTCACACATTTTGCTTATATTTGTGTTGAGTAAACCCCTGACTCTCATTTCTTCCTGTTCTTCCTTTTGGGATTAAATCCTTCATTTTGTCATTTTGAGGGAGGGAAAAAAATTAATAAAAAATAAAACTTAAAAAATTAAAAACTAAACAAAAAAATCAAATAAAGAAAGCTAGAGCCTAGGTATGTTTTTGTCTGCTGTTGAAAGAACCTTGATAGGGGGCACCTAGGTGGCTCAGTTGGTTAAGCATCTGGCTTGGGCTCAGGTCACAATCTCATGGTTTGTGGGTTCGAGCCCCTCCTCCAGCTCTGTGCTGACAGCTAGCTCAGAGCCTAGAACCTGCCTGTCTTCAGATTCTGTATCTCCCTTTCTCTCTCTGACCCTCTCCTGCTTGCACTGTCTCTCTGTCTCTAAAAAAAAAAAAAAAAAAAAAAAAAAAAAAATTAAAGAAAGAACCTTGATAGAATAGAGGGAAAAAGGGAGAAAAGAGAAAAAAATTAAATTGATTTTTCTCTTTCGATATCCAAGAAGGAGGAAGAAAAAAAAAGAATAAAGGAAAAAAGTTTAAAAAAAAAAACAAAATGAACAAATAAATGAACCTGCAAACAGAATGAAACCCAAATGAAGTTTTATCCAGTTTCCCCTAGAACGGAAACTATGGAGATCTCTATAGTGGAACACTAAACAGGTGGTGTGACTGGTGCTGGTATTCTAGAGGATGCTAGGGGATGTGCTTGGAGGGCGCAGTTGGGCGAGGCTTGGCATAACGGTTCTGTTCTCCACTAGGTGGCGCTCCTTAGCTTACTAGGGTGGATTAGAATTGTGCCCATGCCTGCGCAGGAGAGGTGGAAATGGCTTCACCCATTTCCCTAGTCTCTGGCACAGGAATTTTATGCTCTCACTGACCTGCGATCAACCACTCCTCCTTTGTGTCAGGCCTCCATCCACTCCTTGCCTCTACCCTGTCTATGTCCAAACTGTCCACCTGCCAGGCAGCACCTCCCTCCAGAGTTTTATGTCAGATGGGGTTGTGTTTCAAAACCCCCACACTTCAGAGACCTCTGCGCCTTGGACCCACTCCATCTCTCTGGTGAAGGATCTCACTGAGCAATGGCCAGATGCCGGCTTGCCCCAGAAAGCATTCATGTGATTGCACAGTGGCAGAGGGTCAGAGAATATGGCAAACCGCAACACACAGCACCAGGTTTTGCTGCACTCTGGCATCTTTGTCCCAATCCCAGCAAACATGGCGGCTCTCTGGGGTCCACTGGGACCTTTGCCTGTGAGGAGGCCATATGACTGCTGCCAAATGCACTCCAAGCCTGGGAACCACTTCTCCCATGTGGCACACGGACCCCAGAGACCCCAATGCCTCCTCCTGGAATTCGCCCTACTTCCTCACTAGAGCACTGTCAGGTACTGGGCCCCAAAACCTCAAACTCTGTGCTCCACTGTTTATAAAATCCCGATGGGCTGAAACCCTCTCCTTTCTCCTCATCGGTGATTTTGGGGAACAGAGTTTTTTGTTCGGTCTTCCCTGAGAGTGTTTTCACTCTTTCTCTCTCTCCAGCTACTTCAGTGGGAGTGCTTGTCTTGCAGAATCCTGAGGTGTCACACTATCCCCCTTTCCATTTCTGTCTTCTCTCCACAAAATCAGCTCCCTCCACAGCTTTTCTCTCCTCCAGTTCACCTCTCCACATGGAGGCATACCTGCTGAGTTGTTTGGCTCAAGTCCTGCAGACTGTTGTGTTAATCCTCAGATCAGTTTCCTAGGTGTTCACAATGGTTTGATGCTGATCCAGCTGCATTTCAGGGGCCAGACTAGCTCAGGGTCTCCATGCTGTTCTGCCATCTTAACCACCTTCCACCAATACATACACTTTTTATCTCATTTTCTATTTTAGAAAACATAGACTCAAAAATCACTTTCAACGTACTGGCTTTAGTGTTATCTGACATGCTGCGTATTCTTCTGGGGCTCAGATGTAGATTTTTCTCTTTCCAAATTGTTAATACCCATCTATTAGAAAAATAAAAAGAAACAAGATATTCCTCTGTTAAATGTTCATTGCAATATTCTTATTGCTTTAAAACTGTAAGGTCTATTCTCTCAGGAGAAACTGATTTCAGAAATAATTATCTTTGTATTGGACTCAAATAAATAATCCATTGTGGAACTGAAATCACATTGGAGGCCCAAGCTCATAACACCAAATAATAAGTATATTTTCATTCTATGATCCTTGATTAGTGATATAATTTAAATATTCAGTACTTCCTAAAAACATGCATATTATAAAGAGCTTAATTTGTAGCAGAATTTCTTCTTAGTTTGTAGTAAAGTGTATTTTAAATTCTTAGAGAAAAAAAGAAGGGGAGAAAGAGGACAGTTCCATTTCTTAAATATGATCTTACAAGCTTATTTGCATAAGTTTAAATTTTGTTTCTTTGTGAATTCAGTAGAAAGTATTACTGGAAATTTAAAGAAACAGCATAGTCAATTCAGAATTTACGTCTCCAATCCCAGTGAAGTAACCTACTTTTCCACAATTTTTTTTGGCTCTGTACTCTGAGGAGGCAGCATCTACTGACAGTCACTGTATTGTTTGTTAGTTTCCACTGAGGTGCACAGTGAGTGAGTGGAATCTGTCCAGTCCTCCGGCAAGCATAGGATACAGGGAAGAGTTTGTGAAGGCTCACACTATCTGTAACAAAACGTGGGGCAGGTTAGCGTACTTCTCGGCGCTTTATACCTTTGTTACCCGTAAGCTACAGACAGACTGAATTGACTACTGCTAAGAAACATGCTTCTTGGTAAGTAACATAACTTCCGAATGATAGATTTGTTCTGAAGTGATAGGAAATATATATATGGAGGTATACTTGGCTTTTGCTGTAGTTTTCCAGATTTGTACAGATTTCATGTAGTGCTGGGCAATGCCATGATTAGTATTATTTGTCCTACTAGGATTTTAGTTGATGAGGTATGGCACCTTAGAATGATCTTGGACATGTATGTATAAATTAAAGAGGGAGCATGACTAGCATAAGTATACTTTTTTCCCTTTCATTAAAATGAGCATAATATTTGGGGGTTTAATTACTAGTTGTTATAGACAGCAGAATCTGTGAAGTCTAAATGTTAATGTGACTTCTGGTTTAAGATTATGTTGTACTTCCATATGTTGTTAAAATGCTCTGATGTGTCCTCTAAAAAGAGCTGGTTCTACCTGATCATTTTATTGATATTTAACATATATGGAAATGCCTACATTGTCAGTTTTAACATTAGTTTCAAGTAGTAGAACATTGAAAACATGAGTGTTAAGCATATTTTTGGTAATATTCACAGTTATATCTTATGTGTTATAAAATATTTTTAAATATAGCATTTGCATGCATTAGTCTTAATAGAAACCTGGCAAAACCTTTAAAAGAGGATCTGACATAGGGAATATCTTTCACTTTATTGAATATAATTAAATTAGAATTTCATTGGAAGCTACATAAACATTTTTAAAATGCTTCATACATTAAAAATGCTTCATTTATTGTCAAGTTAATATTGTGTAATACTGGCTGAATTTTATGCCATGGATTATTTATTTTGAAAACAAACATCTTCTTACTGGAACATGTCAGTACGTGTACAATGCACTATGGAATTTTCCAGTTAATAAGGGCTAAACAAACATTTGAAATTTCTAGGAAATTAAGTGAAAACATCTTTTATTGCATTGGTTATACTTTGACCAGTTGTACACATTACTTCACATGTGAAAACAATTTTAGCCCTTCTTGGAGTTATTCATTATGTCACTATTTGGGGATGTTTGATAACCCATTTGGGACATAGTAAATATAACTAGGTTAGTAGTTTAAAAGGTAAATTATATTTGTGTTTCATTGTCCATATGTTTACATAATTTAAATATTAGGTAAGTTTCCAAAGAAAGCCTGAAATTGATGATGTATTTTAGAGGTCAATTTTTCGTATAATTTCAAGCCTATTTATTATTATACTTGGTAACAGTATACTATTATGAAGAAAATACTGGACTAGGAATTAGGTGACCCACATGTGGGTCATGGCTCCTCAACACTGGTCCTAAACATTGGGCTACCTCTTCTATAAATCTGTAAAATTATTTCTTAGAGTTTTTCTTTTTGATATTCCACTTCTGCCCTCTTAGTTTTTATTATCCTTTCATGTTGGTGGTACTGTAGACATGTATAAAATGAACTGGATATTTTAAACAAGAGCCTTTATTTTATTTTATTTTAGTTTACCTTATTTTAATTCCAGTATGGTAACATACAGTGTTATATTAGTTTCATGTGTATGACATAGTTATTCAGCATTTCCATACATCACCCAGGGCTCATCACAAGTGCACTCCTTAATCCCCATCACCTGTTTCACCCAACTCCCCACCTACCTCCCCTCTGGTAACCATTAGTTTGTTCTCCATAGTTAAGAATCTGTTTCTTGATTTGTCGCTCTTTCTTTTTCCTTTGCTTATTTGTTTTGTTTCTTAAATACCACAGATGAGTGAAATCATATGGTATTTGTCTTTCTCTGACTTATTTTGCTTAGCATTACACTCTCTAGCTCCATCCATATCATCGCACATGGCCAGATTTTATTTTTTTCTGACAGAATAATATTCCGTTGTAAATATATACCATACTTCTTTATCCATTCATCTATTGATGGGCACTTGGGCTGCTCCCATAATTTAGCCAATGTAAATAATGCTACAATAAATATGACTGTGCATATATCCCTTTGAATTCACATTTTTATATTCTTTGGATTAATACCCAGTAGTGCAATTACTAAATTGTAGGGTAGTTCTATTTTTAACTTTGTGAGGAATCTCTACACTGTTTTCCACAGTGGCTGCACCAGTTTGCATTCCCACCAACTATGCAAGAGAGTTTCCTTTACTCTACATTATCACCAACACTTTTGTTTCTTGTACTTTTTACTTTAGAAGGGCCATTATTTTATATGGGGGCTACCTTCATATTATAAGGTTCAATGCTATTGATGGGGAATGAGTGACGGAAATAATTTACTACAGTTGGCCTGGCCTCTGGAAAGTGCACCTAGGCTTGTGTGAAGTAGCCACCATTTTATTTAACATTTACTAAGGTCCTAATACATATGCATACTTTTCATAAGCTTCAAAGTCAGGAAATCCATACCAATACCCATCTTGAAGATGTTTATTTTTTTTTAATCCTTCACTTTAAATTATCTAAACAGTGGCTTCCTACATGCAAAATCTCAAAAGATGTTACACACCATATCCTTTACCTCTCCATTTACCCAAGATTTCTCTATCTGACTGAAAAGTAAAAGTTCACAGACTTGAGTCTTTTTTATCACTTCGCTGAGATAATTTTACTGTGGCTGAGGTGGCAAAGCATGAGCTGTATATGACAGAGTATGAATTTCTCTACTCTTCCTCCACTTCTGAGTGGTTTCAGGAAAATTGCCCATCCTTTCTAAACTCATTTCCTCTGTAAAAGTAGATACAAATTTTATCTCATAGGACTGTATAAGGAGTGAATTTGTGATATTTATAAATGTAAACTGTGGTACTTGAGCCTTTAAATTGGTGACCAGTAAATGGTAGACAATTACTGTTGTTGTCTTATTAAATTGTCAACTATTGATTTCTATTAGAATTCACCCTACTTTCTAGGATTGCTGAAAATATATGGATTTTATGAAGTTATTCGCTCCAGTGTTCCAATAAGATGAGTGAATTATTTTCCTGTGTGAATTTTGAGTCAACCAGAGCTAACTCTAAATTATAGTTGTGAACTATAATTACTTCAATGGTTAAGACCATTTTGGCCTCTGGGAATGAAAAGTTATATTTTATAGTGCATGTGAAAGAAGTATTTGTGAATTCAACTCTGTCTTCTATTCATACCTGGGTTAAAATGAGCCATGGTGTGGGCTGTTTCTTTGGAACATTACATAAACTTACTTGTTCTTGGCCACATAGCAGTTGGGAGTATACAAACAGACCTGAAAGGAACCAAACAGCAAATCTTCACAGACAGGAAACCCAGTATTTACACATTAATCAATAGGGTGATGGTCACTAAACTGGCTTATGAGTAAGATTTCTTGTTCCTCATGAATGGGAGCTAGCATTTTCAAGTACTTACTTCGTGTTAATGTGTTCAACGGGATTAGACTGAAGCACAGTTGTGCCACAGGCATTCTGACCCCAGAACCTCTCTGTTCTCCTTCCTCTGCTCCAGTAGGGAGTGCCCTCACATTCTTCTCATTTCCCCTAGGCAACTGGTTTTTCCATCTTCTATTCACACTAAAATGTAAATGGTTTTTGGTGCTTCACCAATAGTTTCTATGTATTCACATTTTAACATGTGGAAAAACTTTAAGCTAAAAATCTAAAGTCCTAACCCTATGCAATTTGAAGTAATAGCCAGTGGCTTGGAAGGTTTTGGAGCAACAAAGATAAGCAAAGAGCTACATCCTCTAGATGATACATCCTCATAACCCTCCAAGGGGCAAAAATGCATTCTAGAAAGCAACAACAACAAAAAACTCTCTTATATATGAAGCACAGATATACATATAGTACATAAGTATGTGGTATATCTGTGGTATTAAAATTTGGTGGGTAGGGTGATTAAGAAAAAATTTGTCAAGAAGACCCCCTCCAGGTGGGGGAAAAAGATGATAAAAAAAAGTTGAGAGATATTGCTGTAGATAAGAATTTTAAAGGACTCTGTTAAGCCTGTCAAGTACAGATTCTACTGAATTTGTGCTAAATATTTTCAGCATGAAGTAGCGTACACCCAACTTAATACTTATATTTAAAACCAGTATTTATGTTCTAATAAGTCAAATATGCTTACTTGTTGTACCATTTACTCTTTTTAGTTATAAGAGTAAATAAAGAAGAAAGACTTAAGAACAAGAGGTACTTGAATTTGAATTCCATGTCCTCTCTTGTTTGTTTTGTGACCCGTGGCAGATCACTTACCCTCTTTAAGCTTTAGTTTACCTGAGGATCTTAATGTCCACATTGTGAAATTCCACATTTCCATAATGACATTTTGTATCATAAGTATTAATCAAAATAATGTACATAAGCTGTCTTCACATTGCCTGGTATATGATAAATGCATGCCAATTATTAGCTATATAATTCTTTGTGTTGTACCTTTTCGTGTCAATTACTTTCTTAAAATTATTACAGGAAAAAAAGGTTTAAATTTGGGAGATAAAGTATTATTACCCATAAAATAAGAAGTTTCTCTAGGAAATATGTTAATATTATCCATAAAAAGATAAATTTCAGGTTTCCTTTAAGCCAATAACCATACTTATTGACATAAATCAAAACCAGATAAAATCTATGGGTCATCTGACTGGCTTACTTTGGTCTCAGAGTAGTGAGTTTGAGCCCCACATTAGATGTAGAGATTACTAAAAATAAATAAATTTAAAAAACGGATAAAATCTTAATTAAATTCTTTTTGGTCAGAGGCAGTATTTTGCTGAATTAAACTTTTAACATCTCTAGTTGCTAATGTAGTCTGTTAATGTAGAATGATTCATTTTTCTGGTAGTTTTGTTGAAATATGTTTTCTTTAAATTCTATTCAGCTGTAAAGTCATTGTTTTATTTCCCCTAGTGCTATGAGAACTCAGTATCCATTGGAATTGATGTCTGTTTATGACACCACTTTTGCCAGTAATGTCATTATTTCCCATCTCTGTATAGATGATATTTGATTTTAGATATTTACCAACATCTATGGGTTTGTAGTCTAGAGAAGTTAATTGAAAGGAATTAGTGAGAATCTGCTGGTATTTCAAACTTGAAAATTCAAGTGAAGTTGAGTGAAATTCAGTATTGATACAACTCTTGAGAATTCATGTGAAATTGAGTATTTTAGTACTGTACAACTTTGTGGAAAATTGTATTTGTTTTCTTGAAAGAAGTGCCCATAATTCTCTCTCTCCCCACCCCTTCACAAGTGATTGTTCTGCTTTTGTGATAAATATTAAAACTCTAAACTACAAACTATTCCCTGGTTATTTTGATTTCTTTAACTTTTTGAGCTTAAATACTCTACAGATGAAAATCCAAAGGAGAAGAAGAGTGCTTTCATTGTAAGGATCATGATGTGGCAAAACAGAATAAATGAGCAGCTCTGAAATGCATGGCATCCCTCCTTGCCTTTTCAGCTTATCTTCTTTTTAAGTACCTTATCTTATCAACAATGTTTCCGTTTTTTCTGTGATAAAAGTCCTTTAATAACAGCTAACTATGGAGTAGTGTTCTCCATCCTGGAGTCTGGCTTTGTAACTGTAACTTTGGGAGCAGAAAATAGGAGTTTGAGGAGCAGAATTAAGAGAATGCTATGGATAGACAACACGCTTATCCAGCAGAAATAGTCCACAAGTAGTGAAATTCAGAAAGCAACAAGAATACAATTATTTAAGACTCTTCCTAGCTTTCCAGGGAGCTGAGAGAGCAGAATTTCACAAGGTAGACAGACATCACATTTCAAAAGCATATGAGAAATCAAAGAACCTCATTTGAAGTCAAATAGATTGGCTCAGATTCTGTCTCCATATGCTTCAAAAATCATACTCCAAGAGGATTTTTGGATGAAGTTTTGACTTTATAAAGTTATTAGGCTGCAAAGTTGGATTAGGGATACATATATGCTAAATGACACCTTGGAGTTCTGGTGCACACTAGATATTCACTAACCCATACAGAATCATCTCATGTCTAATTGCTGCCATTCTAGTGGAAGAATCTGAGTTTTGAAGATTAGGAGGCAAATGTTTCAGCAGAAATGGTGAGATTTGTAAGATAGGCCCTTTGACAACGGATCAGTGAAACAGTTTCCCCAAACCTGGAAATCTAAAAGTGTCATCCCCTAGAGATTAGAATAGTCTTCACATATTTGGAACCAAGGCATTATGAGGAATTAATATGGTACTTTTTAAGTACTTTTTTTAAGCACACAAAGTGACTTAACCAAAACATGTCATCTAGGAAAATTGGAATTAGAACCCAGTCCACTACTTCTTTCCTTTCATTCACTGTGCTTCTTTCTATTCAAGGTAGGGTGGGCAAGAGCCTTGGCCCACGTGCCAGGCTACTATATACCTGTGGTGGAAAGTCAATTAATGCCCCCTACTCCATCTCTTACTTCTGTTTGCATCTCTACAAGATATACGATCTTCCTCTGTAGTATACTTGAAAATTAGTGGAGCCACACCAATGACCTTTTTCTGTTAAAATTGTTTTTGCCTCCTCTTACTCATTTCTCTGTTTCTTTTTACAGAAATATTTCAAAATAATTTAGAGAAGCATTGCCAATTATTTTTCATCCCTTTAGAAATATTAAAGTATCCCTGACTGATGTGGGGAAGTCACTAGCCAGTATGTATTTCTTCACCAGCCCACGTCTTGCCACTACTGGTCACATATTATCCTTATCTTTTCCTTCTTTACTACTTTCTTGAGCCTTGTAGGTCACTTTCACGTGGATGGTAGAAATAGAGATGGTTTGGTTTGATAATTGACTTTTTCGTGATATGTTGGTTTTAAGTCTCATACAAAGTAAGAAGAACCTGGCTATTCTCTGGTGGATCAAACAGTTTGACTGAAAGCATAATCAGCTGGGTTTTTCAAAGAGAATGTAATGAGGGATGTTGCAGAGGTATGGTAAGTTCAAAGGGAGTCAACGATAGATATCAAGGTACCTGTTGACCAACCACAAACTCTCCCATTCCTGAAGGAGAAAGGGCAGGGAGGTAATGGAGGGGCCTAAGTTTGGTGAGAGCTGAAATTGGAAGCTGAAAGGGAGATTACTCAGCAGAAACTGTTATCTTAGGCAAGATGTCACTGCCAAATGTAGGCAAGGAGGGAGACTGAAAGGAACATTCCAGCTTCTCCCTTCTTCCCATACAGAATGGGCAAAGAATAGAGCAAGGATCTGGGAGCAAACTGAGAACAACCAGCACACATGGTCTCCTAAACTCATTTTAAAACATCTTTCCCATCCAGGATCTAACTTGAACAATAACTGATGGAAGTGTTCCTTTAGTGCATCATATTCCTCTGTGTGTTTTTTCTCTTGAATCCTCTTTTTTTTCCTTTTTAATGTCCTAGACATTGATTGGTTCTTAAAATTTTATTTTAACTCAGAATCCTTAATGCAAATATTAATTGTTGAACTATGTAGCAGTAATGCACAGAGTCTAGTGAGGGATTGAGATCTGTTTGCTACTGAAAAAATGGTTCCAACTTGGGGTGCTGTGTTTCAGCCAGTTAGGTGTCTGTCTCTTGATTTCAGCTCAGGTCATGATCTCACTGTTCATTAGTTTGAGTCCTATGCTGGGCTCTATGATGACAACATGGAGCCTGCTTGGGAATCAATCAATCTCTCTCTCTCTCTCTCTCTCTCTCTCTCTCTCAAAAAATAAGAAATAAACATTTATTTTAAAAAAAGAAATGGCTCCATCTTGCCATACTTCTGCATTTTTGACCATGCTTTTATATGGTCTGCTGGTATTCTATGACATTGGCTGGCAAGTGTCACAGCGGTCCATGTCTGTAGCAACTCTAGCTCCTAGTTCTGAATTCAACTATTTTCATTTCTCTGTTCATTTAGGAAAGGCATTACCATCACTGTAGTCATTTGCCAAACACATTTTTATTGAACATCTATTCTGCTCAGTAAAGACCTTGAGAAAATCGAGGTAAGCAAAGCATAAAAGCTTCCTGCCCTTAAGGAGTTTGCATTTCCATTTTTTTCTAAGCTAAATCTTTGAGACCTCAAGGACCCTCTTGAGAATCTTTAATCTTCTGATGCTTTTCTGAGGGGGTGGGGTGGAGATGGCACCTTTCCTGGAGCTTAGCAGAATTCTGAACTGTCAAGATTACCAAATAGATATGTGAGGTATTTATGGTACTCTATTTATCATTGTCACCAGTCATTCAAAAAATTGTTTCTGAGTATTTATTATATGCTTGTATGTGTAGCCATTCAGGAATTAATAAAGGATGTTAGTGTTCAGGGTACTGTTCATCTAGTTGGGAAGCAGATATACAAATTACAGTGGCTGAGTGTCAAGAGCTGTGGGTCCAGCAAATGATTCCATTGTTTGGATGAGAGTGGCTATGAGAGTTCCAGCAATAACCATAATGCCCAATTTTCTGACTGCTCAGGTGAGCAGTTTAAAGCCTGACTGTTAGTAATGTGTTGCTTTTATCTAATAGGAGTTCCATAAGTACTTACTTGTAAAAGTAGTGTTTCCCAGAATCCTACTGGCAGACCATTCAACCCTTTGAAACACACCTGAAACAGCTCCAAGCTCAATGTTAACATTGGGAATAAACCACATGATTCTCAATTAGGGGATTCAGAAGAAATTATGGTTTTAAAGATCATTGAACATGTACCTTATACTAGTAGTGTAGACCTGAACTCTGGAAAAATACTCACTGAAACTATGAAACTGAAACCACATAATCATGAAAAAGTTTCCCTAATAGGGGTTGGCATTATTTATGTATCTGAGCAGTTGTAACTATGAACTCTATTACTACTTACAAAGTTATATTTATATATGACATATTATATGACACGCTTGCTATATATCCAAAGCTCTGGGAAATGCTTTGTCTAGGCCAGAGTTGGCTGATTATCTGACATATTGAAAAGGAAGTTCAACAATACCAGGTTTAATCTAAGACTGTAACCTTTCTCTGACAGTACAGTTTTAGCATGCCCAATGAGGCTCTATTTTTCTAAACAATAGGAAGGAACCCTCCTATGGCATATTTTTTTTTCTTCCTGAGCCTCTTTTTCCTTATTTTTTTTCTTTTTTTTTTTGAAGTTTTATTTATTTATTTTGAAAGAGAGAAAAAAGCACGAGTTGGGGAGAGGCAGAGAGAGAGAGAGAGAGAGAGAGAGAGAGAGAGAGAATCCCAAGCAGACTCCACATTGTCAGTGCAGAGCCTGATGCGAGGCTTGAACCCACAAACCATGAGATCATGATCTGAGCTGAAGTTGGACACTTAACTGACTGAGCCACCCAGGTGCTCCTCCCTTATTTTCTTTCTAAGAAGAGTTGTTCCTTAATAAGAATAGAGAAACTAATATTAGCCACTTTCTATGAGGATGATAATCTTTAGTTTCTCCACAATATCCACAGTGATGGGGTTCACACCTTAGCTCCTACATTAACACCAATCCATACAAGTGTTATGATGCTGTAGGTTTAACACTGAGGACCTAGGAAGCCTCTACAGAGAAATATTCACATCCTCCTTTACCAAATTATAGATCATATTTGGAGTTTTCATAAAAGACTTAGTCTCAGAGATTGTATTATTGGAATTTTGCTCATTCATTCATTATGGTAAAAGAGACTGAGTGGTTTTTATAGTGTGTCCATGAGGCTGGAAAAATAAAAACTTCTTTTTATACTATATGTTAGCTATATTTTATAATATTATGTTTAGTGTACTTTTCTTCAACCTCCAGGCACATTTTAGGTGAAGTCCTTCAAAATGCAAAGCAATATGTCCAATTATTAATCTAAAAAAGTACAACACATATCTTATTTTCCCCATGTTTCTAGACTTTTTGGGCACTGTTAGTGTATTTGTTTAGTAACTGTTTTTTTCCAGATTAACCACTAAATTAATGCGTTACTTTACGTTTAGAGATTTTTTAAATCTGAAAATACATTCTGGAACATATTGTTCCAAAACGTAACTTAGATATTGTTTAAAAATAAGTTTATCCCTACAAATGCCAAATCCTCATATTATACACCTGAAACTAATATAATGTTACATGTCAATTTGTATCTCAATAAAAAAATAGCTTATCCTATGTTAGTTACCTACCTTGCAGACATCCTGTTTAATTTGACCCTTTTTCTTAAAGTTTCTTTTTTAAAATTTTTATTTTATTTTGAGAGAGAGAGAGAGAGAGAGAGAGAGAGAGAGAGAGAGAGAGAGAGAGAATACCAAGCAGGCTCCATGCTGTTAGCCTAGAGCCTGACATGGGGATCAAACTCACCAACCCCGAGATCATGACCAGAGCCAAAATTGACTCAAATGCTCAACTGACTAAGCCAACCAGGCGTTCCTTAATTTGACCTTTTTGTCATATTTTCTTCAACTGCTAAAAAAAATCTTGGGAGAGGACATGCACTGTGAAGATACTAAAATGAGAATTATTTAAATGAGTCAATGTGTTTCTCCTATATTATGCAGTTAAATTAATGTATGTCTTTGTTTTCATCCTTGAGTAATGTCAGTGACAAAGGGGAATCAATTGGCATTATTTCCAAATGTTTGCCGTTTTGATACTGATAACTATTATGCAGCTTTTTGCCTTAATCAATTCTTCCCTTGTATCAGAGTATGACTGTATCAATTGTCTAGTAGATTTAATGCCGCTTCTCTGTCTAATAAAACAGGGAAACATTTAGCTATCAGTCAGCCAGGTCTTATGCTGTGACACATCGATTCAAAGAAAATTCATGTTATGTAGATAACCACAGAAGACTTTTGTGTCTTGGTTTCTCACCTTCCTACCTTATTGATTTGCTTTTCTTCTACTTCTGATAAAGGCAATGAATTATCCACTGTGTATAGAATAAATGTGAGTTACTGATATAGCCAAATGACTGAAAAAGGCACAGTGCCACTTTCAAAATGACAGCTCATTATAGGATTCCTTTTTCAACAATAATCCCATAGCCTGTGCACCAAGCCCAAGCATGAAGGATATCATGTTATCCTTTCAGCACTTAGCAATATCTATTACTTGGGCTTTTATTTATTTTCAAGCAACCCTTATCTTAAATAATGTATGTCACCTTCTCTCACATATGCTCATTTTGTGTGTTCATCCTGAATATAGAAACCCTACTTATCAAGCAAAAATTTTCTGTAGACCAATGTTCTAAACATGAACATAACATGGGAATCACAATTTCTTTCTCTTTCATACTTGAAACATCCTCCCTTCTTCAAAAACATATTACATACATGCAATCTTTCCAAGTGAAATCTCTCAGTCTACTTTTGTAGTCTTCCAGAATCTTCAGAGAAGAACTTTGTTACATTGAGTATAGACTACATATTACAGACATGACAAGACTCACAGGTCTTCTATGCCTCAAAAAGAAAACAATGATGAAATCATATAGCTGTGAAATGGTTATGTATGTGAATTGCTGTCTCATGCATTTATTCAATAATATGTAATTATTGCGTTCTTCATACAAGGCTCCGTGCTAAGCCCTGGTCTCCAGGGATGATGTTTCTTTTCTCTGAGCTTGGCAAAGTGCAGAGGAACAATACTTGTATTGAGAGATGCAAATAGATATCATGATTGGGAATATGTTTAAAAATTTTACTTTGTACCGATTTTATTTTATTAATCTGAACTTAGAAAATGTTAAACTAAAATATAACATGGGAAAACTTAATATAGAAAGATATGTAATGAAAAGTAAAATTTTTCTTTCCTCTCCCCCACTTAATCCTCCTTCCCCAAACAAACTTTGCTAACAGATTTTGAGCTTTGTTGCAGAGTAAAACACAACAAAACTAAAACAAAACACACATAGACACACAAACACACATCCATATATATGTTTGCAGGCATACAAATGGTACCGTATGATATATTCTGTGCTTGAATATTTTCACTTAATATTTTATCTGGTATATCTTGTTTATCTGGTGTACCTTTCCATAGAAGGACTTACATATTTATTTCATTCTTTTTTTAAAGACATTAAAAATGTTTTTAATAAAATCAAATGTATAGAAAAAGTGTAATATTATATCAAGAACATTTATTTTTCTGAATAAGTTTTCTGTTACCTGGAATATCTTAGTATTTATTTTTTATAAATAAGTCAATATACTAGATTATAATCATCAGAGTTGGGAAATTAACATAGATGCATTCCTACCTCTTCTCTTTGGACATCATTCATGTTTTAGCAGTCATCCTAATAGTTAAGAGATCTATTTATACTAAAGCTATCTGTTTTAAAATCTCTCATTTCATTTAATTACTATGTCTTTATGTAGTTGGCATAGTTTGCCAGTGGTTTTCTCTCTTTTTTTTAATTTTCATAATTTTGACTCTTGAAAATTAACAGGCCAATATTTATTTAATGTTTCCTCCTGATTAACCTTAGGTTATAAATTTTGGACAGGAATAATATGGAATCAAAGCTACATTCCTCTGATTGAATCCTGCCAGGTTTCAGGTGATTTTAATTTCTCTTATTTGTGATGATGTTCACTTTGATTACTTTATAAAGTTGGTGTTTTCCCAGCTTTTTGACCACAGAGTTACTGTTTTCTTTTCCCCTTAAAACTAGAAAGCATTCTCCACTTATTTATTTCTATCTATATAGGTCATGTTTTTCTATTTTATATATTTATTTTTTAGATTTTTTTTTAAAGTTTTATTTATTTTGAGAGGGAGAGAGAGGGCATGAGCAGGGGAGGGACAGAGAGAGGGAGAGAGAGAATCCCTAGCAGGGATTCACACTGATTCCTGTGATTCACACTGTCAGCACAGACCCTGATGCAGGGCTCAAACCCACAAACCATGTTATCATAACCTGTGCTGAAATCAAGAATCAGACACTTAACAGACTGAACCACCCAGGTGCCTCTCCTATTTTATGTATTGAGCTAAAATGCTGTTAGCACTTGTTTTGGCTTTTCAAGTAGGTAGTCCTTAATTTATGAGATTTATACAAATACTCTGTAGATCTAAACATCCCCTTCCGTTTTCCCCCATCCCTGGGATCTTCTCAGCCACATACCTACTCTTTTTTTTGTCTCTGGTTTAACTGTTATTGAAGGAAACCTTACTTCAGTACCACAGCTACTTAAGCAGGAGATTATGGCTTTCAGATCACCGCTTGCTGATTTGGAGCTCAATGACCTCTAAGTCTTAAGACTTAGCTATCTGGTTAGGAGCCAGTGAGCTCTAGACAGCTCTGAGCAGCTCCAGGCTAGAGCTTCAGGTTGGACATGGATTGACTTGGCTTTAAGATTAAAGGGGCTTTAGGGACCTGTATAGACATTTCTGCAAAGAAGATACACAAAAGGCCAGCAGGTACATGAAAAGATGCTCAATACCACTAGTCATTAGGGAAACAGAAATTAAAACCATAATGAGATGTCACTTCAAACCTGTCAAAATGGCCATTGTCACAAAGACAGGAGACCAAACACTAGCATGGATGAGGAGAAAAGTGAACCATTGTGCACTGTTGGTGGGACTGTAAATACTACAGCCACTGTGGAAAACAGTATAGAGGATCTTCAAGGGACTAAAACTAGAATTACCACGTGACCCAAGAATTTCACTTTGGGGAGTATTTCTGAAGGAACCCAAACATAAAATGATACCTGCTGGGGCACCTGGGTGGCTCAGTCGGTTAAGCGTCCAACTTCAGCTCAGGTCATGATCTTGCAGTCTGTGCGTTTGAGCCCTGCGTTGGGCTCTGTGCTGACAGCTTAGAGCCTGGAGTCTGCTTCAGCTTCTGTATTTCCCTCTCTGTTTCTGCCCCTCCCCCGCTCATGCTCGCTCTCTCTCTCTCTCAAAAATAAACATTTCAAAAAAGTTTTTAAGAAGATATCTGTACCCTATCCTCATATTTATAGAACATCATTTACAAGAGCCAAGACATAGAAACAACCTAAGAGGTCAAACAGTACAAACTTCCAGCTATAAGATACATGAGAACAGGGAGATAACGTACAGCATGACACCTAGAGCTAACAGGGCGGCGTGATATACAGGAAAGTTGTTAAGAGAATAAATCCTATGAGTTCCCATCACAAGAAAAAAACCGTTTTCCTTTTCCCTTTTTATTGTATCTCTATATGAAGATAGATGTTCGCTGAACCTACTGTGGTAATCATTTCACAATATATGTAAATAAAACCATTTTGCTGTATGCCTGAAATTTATAAGTGATGCATGTCAACTGTTTCTCAATGAAACTGGGGAAAAAGTAAGGTAACAGCATCCACGTATGGAAATCTACCTGAAGGTTCTAAATAAATGCAATTTGCTGAGAAAAAATATATAACGTCATCTGGGAAGAAACCAATAAATATAGATTCTAAGAACTGAGAAAATAAAATGTTTTCACACATGTACAAGGAAAAGAGAAGGAAAAGGAAAAAAAATAGAAAAAAGAAGGAAGGAAAGAAAGACAGAAAGGCACTTTCAGGCTCAAAAACGTGAGCCTTCTGGGCTGTCATAGGGACTTCAGCCACATTAGGGTCTCCTAGGCTCTTGGGTGCTAACTAGGAAACCTGATCAGTTTTCTCTGAGGAATGTTCCAGACCATAGCAGAAACTCACAGCTCTTGGCATTCTATTCACATATTGATAAAATGTAATATGGGAAATTTTAACTTCTGTAAGCTAGGATGCGTTTATATCAGCCTGACCTGAAGGGCAAGCAGTCTTTTTCTGTCTAAAAGTAGAAGCTGTTGGGGCACCTGGGTGGCTCAGTCGATTAAGTGTCCAACTTCAGGTCAGGTCATGATCTCACACTTTATAGGTTCAAGCCCTGCATCGGGTTCTGTGCTGACAGCTCACAGCCTAGAACCTGCTTTGAATTCTGTGTTTCCCTCTCTCTGCCCCTCCCGAACTCATATTCTGTCTCTCTGTCTTTCAAAAATGAATAAACATTTTAAAAAGGTCAAAGCTCTGACATTTGACACCTACAACTAAGAAAAAAAATGTATGAAATCTTAATCCCTAAAGATTTTTTGCCTCTGGATTACAGCTAGAATCATATATCCATGGTTATATATTAAAAATAGTATATTCATTTAAATCTTCTCTTCAAAGGAAGATATTCCTGGCCATTCTAAAAAAATGAATAAACAATAAAAAATATTTTAAAACTGTAATAATAATGAACTCAATACCACTCACCTACTAACCTTATTGTAAGCTGTTTATCTGTGACATTTAAACTAGAAATATATTTTGTAATGTATTCACGTCACAAATTGGAGATTGTGATGTTGTCTTGGCACACTAGCGTGTATTTCATTACACTTCTACTACAGTGCCAAGGCCAAAGGCCTTTGGTGTCACAGGGAGCGAGTCAGGTTTATATTGGGGTCCTCAGCTGAAGACTCAGACTGTAAGCAGGAGTTCATTTATCCATCCATTTCTTCAGTGGGTATTTATTGAGCACTAGTTGTGCTCAACACACTGTTAAGTGTGTGTGACAGGACATAGAGTTGACTATAACACCACGTTGCCATGTTTTAAGGACCCCTCTAGTAGCATTGTGGAGGATGGAATAGAGGAGGGAGGCAGAGGCAGGAGAGCAGGTCAGAAAACACCACAGGGTTCAGGGGCAAGATGCCGATCATGGTGAAGGCAGTGCAACAGACCAGATGGAGCAGATTAGACCCAGTGTGGTTCTTGAACCCCAAGGGTTATGATTCCCGTTAATAATCAAATGAAAACCTTTGGTCTCCTCTACAGAGAGAAGGTGCACATGAGTGTGTAAACAAGTGACGTTTCACAAGGCCCACCCTTCTGAGTCCTCTTTAGGAAGTGGGGCACAGGCGTGGCCCTGGAGGTGTCCAGCGACACCTGCCTGTAAGCCCTGCTCTATTGGACTCCAAGAAGGGGAACCACGCATCCAGCTGGGCTAATGAGGAGGCTCCACAGAATAGGTGGAACCTGAACTAGGACTTACAGGAAGAGGGGGTTTCAACAGGTCAGGAATGGAGAAGCCATCTCAGAGGGCATAAGCCGTCTCCAGGCTTTGGCATTTTATGGATCTTCCTGAACTATTTGCGGATCTATAAAGCTTGAGTCTCAAGAGTAATTGCTACCCAGGGGAAGGGAGTGGAAGGGAGTGGAGGGGGTGGCTCAGTGGGTTGAGTGTCTGACTCCGGCTCAAGTCATGATCTTCCAGTTATCCAGTGTTGACAGCTCAGAGCCTGGATCCTCCTTTGGAATCTCAATCTCTCTCTCTCTCTCTCTCTCTCCCTCTCCCCTTCCCCCCCCCACTCATGCTCTGTCTCTTTCTCTCAAAAATAAGTAAACAAAAACAAACTTAAAAGAGTAACTGTAGGGGCGTCTGGGTGGCTCAGCTGGTTAAGTGTCCAACTTTGGCTCAGGTCATGATCTCACAGTTTGTGGGTTCGAGTGCCACTTGGGGCTCTGTGCTGATATCTCAGAGCCTGAAGCCTGCTTCGAATTCTCTGTTTCCCTGTCTCTCTGCCTCTCCTCTGCTCCTGCTCTGTCTATCTCTCAAAAACAAACATTAAAAGAATTTTTTAAAAAAGAATAACTGCTTCCCAGGGACTCTCTCAAAACTCTTCCTCTTATGCGATGCATATGAAATTCTTAGCATTTTGCCTGACACATAGACCTCAGTCAGTATTAGTTCTTGTTATCATTAAGTACATCAAAATACATAAAGGACAGTGAGATGTGCTGATGTTTTCCCAGACTGATAGAGGGTTATTTGATAGTGATGGCTTTCTTGTATCAGCAGTCCAAGAATTAGGAATGAAAACCAGTTGAGAATAAGAACCTGAGAAAATCATCGTTCCTTAACCATTCTGTCAGTTCCTCCTTTGTAAGCTTGCGAGCACACTGCATGTCTCCTGGAAGTTACAGAAGTTGTCCCAGCTGCTGTGCTGAGCCAGAGTGAAGTCACATGTTCTCCCGTTTGCTTGTAAATCTAATAAAGCGGTGATGTGGCATGTGACCATACTATTTTTATATTTTCCACCAAAGTCTCACCATTAAAAATTCTGATGTCTCATTTTCTGACAGGAATTGCACACAAGGATGACACTGGCTTAAATGAAAGCATCCACCTGCCAATAAATAATAATGAGAAATTATAGTACATTTTTTCCACTTTTTAAAAAGTTTGCAACAAACTTTAAAAAAATCATGTGATCTATGTAAGATGTAACAGTATACAAATATAGGACTTTAAGTCAGTGATATCCTATGTTACCATTTCAAACACATTATGATAGGAAAGATGCCAAAAAGGATGACTTTTAGGAAAATGGGAAATCTAGAGTATGATGGAGTCTGTGAATCATGAGCAGATTTGTTTGATCAGATGATGGGCCTAGACTTTCTTCATGTTTTATTTTAGTCTAATGTTCCATTATCCAAGAAATGATAGGAATACAAAGTTGCCAAAATTATCTTTGGAGAATTTGACATCTTGGTTTGAATTTTCACAATTAGAGTGAATCTTTGACCAGAAATTGTTTTAAATAGAAAAGTCTCCAAAAGTATAAAAGGCAGTTTTCCTCTTACATCTATTTTTAGTAAATATTGGGCCTTAATAACTTAGATGCAGTGCTCATTTCACACAGTGGCTGCACAAATGCATTTCGTGGTCTGACTATGAGCTATGTGATCTTGAAATGATATGACCTCACTGGTGGGATTTTTCTGAGATCTAAATGAGAGAAATGGGTATAGATAGGTCTTGGCACAAGGCATGGAAATAGCAATCACAAGTTCACGGCTATCAGCATCTTCATCAAACTGTCAGTACTGACAAATAGAACTTCATGGTATCTCGGACAGTGATGATCAAATGGATTATATTTGCTTTCCTACGGTTAGAAGCAGGACTGGAAGCAAACTTCAGGATTTGAGCTTCCCCTTTATTTTCACAAGACTAGCAGGTCCCAATGTGATGTGCTTCAGTATCATCAGGGGAAATATTTGGGGGTTTGTTTATCTACGAATGTAGAATCTAATCAAAGAATCAAATTAAGTAAGTGACTTGAAAATGGAGCTCAGGGTTTTGAATTTCCTACATTTACAAAGCTAACATTTACTGTGTATCTTCTGTGAGCTAACATTGTGCCGTAAGATTTTTAAAAAATATTTAACATAAAGTGGATTTTTTTTTGTTCTAGGAATTTTCATATATATGTAGATTTATATAAGTACAATCACAATTCAGTTTTATCACCTAAAAATTTCCTTTGTGCTGTACCCCCTGTAATCACACCCTCTCTCTACCCCTAACCCTTGGGGACCAGTGAGCTGTTCACCATCACTGTAGTTTGCCTTCTCCAAACTTGTATATCAAAGAACCATATAGTACTAGCCTCTTTCACTGTCTCAAAGCATAAAGTTTTTGAGATTCTTGTTACAAGCACCAATAATGCATTTTGTTTTTATTGTTGTGTAGTAGCCATTTGAATTTAATATCCATTTGAATTTGATAAGTGGTCATTTTTCAAATATTAGTAGCAAAGATGGAGTCTGAAACCGTATCAGTGAACTTTTCATACTGTAAGAAATGCATTGGAGCGCCTGGGTGGCTCAGTCATTTGGGCATCTGACTTCGTCTCAGGTCATGATCTTGCAGTTCATGGGTTTGAGCCCCACATCGGGCTCTGTGCTAATAGCTAGCTTAGAACCTGGAAACTGTCTTCAGATTCTGTTTCTCCCTCTCTCTCTCTGTCCCGCCCCTGCTCACACTGTCTCTCTCAAATAAATAAATAAATAACATTAAAAAAAAAGAAACACATTGATCTGTCTATACATTAAATGAACCTTATAACCCTTCATGATTCTGTAACATCCTGCATTATTCATTTGAAAAATATTGGTTTCCTGGAATAAGAAAATCTTTCAAATATCGACACATTTCCTTTTATAATCTCAAAAAATCACATTCATTAATATCAATATCAAGCTCATCATAAAAATCTTACAAAGCTGTCAAGCTCACAGTGGTGATATTAGTTTTTCAAAATATTAATCTTCCCTTGAAGATTCATTTCTTTTGTTTGTTTTTTTTTTAAAGAAAGTCTGCCAAATTGCCAAGTCTAAAACTATAGTTTGTCTGCCAGTCACTCTTTCAAACAAAAATGGTTTTCCAAGAAAA
This sequence comes from Suricata suricatta, assembly GCF_006229205.1. Lineage (NCBI taxonomy): Eukaryota > Metazoa > Chordata > Mammalia > Carnivora > Herpestidae > Suricata > Suricata suricatta. The sequence continues at coordinate 51,643,816 of NC_043702.1, forward strand.
AAGTGGCTATTTCAGTTCACAGCTCAATCACACAGAGGCTTTTCTTCTTTGAGACTATGTACAGAAAATGTGCTTTTTTATGTGTATTTTCCATTTTGTCACATGGAATATTCAGCAGATGTTTACTGAAGGGTTGACTTAATGAAATCAAACCTTTTTATTGCATTTTAAAAGACACTATTAAGATGAAAAATAAAAATTTGAACCAAGACATAGTGGTAGAGGGTGGCACTGCTGGCATAGCCTAGTGCCACTGCCTTTGCTCCTCGAAGGCACCAACAGACGTGTACACCCGATTGTTTTTGTACCGTCAGTGCAGATGTCAACAAAGTGAAAAAGGCATACACAAAACAATTTTAGGATGATGAAAATAGTTTTGACCTCACAGACCCCCTGAGGGTTATCCCCAGACCCTTAGGGGTCTACAGACCACGCCTGGAGAGCCGCCAGCAAGATTATGCTGCATATTAGTTCAAAGAAGAATAAGATCATTGTGGAATACAGGCCCTATGAGAAGGAAGAAAAGAGTGAGGATAGGCTGTTAAGGCATGAGAAGACACGGGTGAAGGGGAAGAACATTACTGACCACTGGGAGGGAGGAGGATGTGCCTTATACCCTGGAGATCTCCAAAACAGAATCCTATTTACTCTCTTACAACATTTACTGCTACAAATGGCTCAAGGTAGAAAACCAGATCAAATAACTTCTCCACATTCCTCCAAGTTCTAATATTATGATTCTGTGGTCCCAAAGGATGTGTGGCTTATATCTCTAAGTATAGTTGTCTTGATTCAAACTTTTTTTTCTGACTAGTTTTCAATATCTTTCTGAAAATGCAATTTCATTCTAAAGCAGTCTTCAGTTTTATATGGTTTCTTACAGCCTTGCAAGATGCTGTTCTCAATAACTTGCAGGTTAGAATTGAATCAAATTCTTTGAGGCTGTTAGTGCTGCTAAGAGAGCGAATGTTGCTCACACACATGCCCAGGATGAATGGGGGCAGATATTCATTGACAGCTAAGTCTTCTTTCCCCCTTCATTGAATGCATCTCAGGCCATGAGACCCTCTAATCGCTGTAGCTTCTGAGATAGAAGGGCTTGACCTTCATTTGACTCACCAACTGTGAGGGTTTGACAAGCTTTGCTCCGTTTGGCTAGATTTCTCTATAAGGACAAAAAGCCTATAAAATGATTTTTTGCCTCTCTCTATCTTTGTATATGAGGTGTATATAATAAGATTAAAAGTATCAGAAATAGGGGCAGCAGAGTGGCTTTGTCGGTTGATTATCCGACTTCCACTCTGGTCATGATCATGTGGTTCATGGGTTCGAGCCTTGCATCCAGCTCTGTGCTGACAGCTTGGAGCCTGAAGCCTGCTTCAGATTCTGTGTCTCCCTCTCTTTCTGACATTCTCCCACTCATGCTCTGTCTCTCCCTGTCTCTCTTTGTTTCTCTCTCTCTCTCTCAAAAATAAATATTTAAAAAAACTTTTTAAGTATCAGAAATAGATTCTGAATGTTTAGAGACCATACAAGTTTAATTTTACTGTGTGAATGTGTAACACTTTAGGGGGATAAAATTTGACTAATGTTTTATATTTATACAATGGTAATTTCCAAGAGTCCATTTCTACTTCAAGAAAAACCAATTTGTCCCTCAAAATTTTAAACTAAGTTACAGTTACAAACAAAGCCTATCTTTTGTTAAAAAAGTAACTGCTGAAAAGCAAGGTCTCAGAAATAAAACTGTAAATATTTAGAGAATTATGTTCTCTTCTAGTTGTTTTGCATCTAGAAAATATAACTAACTCATGGGGAAGATTGACGAAAGGCAATTAGAAGTGAGTAAGGTGATATTGAAATGGCAATAGTGAGGCCCATTAAAGAGATTAGGGTCCCATTTCTTCAAGCTGGAAACACAAAGGAAAAGGATTGAAAACTATAAAATGTAGCATATGGATAGGACTGAACATACTTGTTCATCAAATCCCTGAAAAGTACTACAAAGGAAAATCTTCAGAGTTCTAAAGAGGCAAATAAAATATAATAAATAAAAAGAATCACTTTCCCATGCAGTAGTCACATTATGGAGATCATTGCCATGGTAGGTAGTACAGATCTCTAATAAAAAAAATGAAAAATGATTCAAAGAGGATTTAGGAAATATCACTTTTTTTCCTTTGCAAGATTTTATTTAAATTCAAGTTAGTTAACATTAGTGTAGTATTGGTTTCAGGAGCAAAATTTCATGACTCATCACTTAACATCCAGTGCTCATCACAATAAGTGCCCTCCTTAATACCCATCACCCATCTAGCCCACCCCCCTCCCACCTCCCTCCATCAACCCTCAGTTTGTTCTCCTTAGTTAAAAGTCTCTTATGATTTGCCTCCCTCTCTGTTTTATTTCCTTCCCTTCCACTCTGTTCATCTGTTTTGTTTCTTTTAAATTCCACATATGTGTGAAATCATATGGTACTTTTCTTTCTCTGACTGACTTATTTCGCTTAGCATAATACACTCTAGCTCCATCCACATCATTGCAAATGGTAAGATTTTATTCTTTTTTATGGCAGAGTAACATGCTATTGTATATATACCACATCTTTATCATTTCATCAGTAGATGGACATTTGGCTCTTTTGATAATTTGACTATTGATAGTGCTGCTAAAAACTTTGGGGTGCATGTGCCCCTTGGAATCACTATGGAAAATTTACATTTAATAGAAGTAAAGGGAAATTCACGTTTAATAAAAGTTAATGGAAAATATATCTTTTCATGGATAAAATGCATTCATAGCTTTTGAACTAGAAATTAGATAATTTCAGACTAAATAATCCAGGAGTTTGACCTCAGGGAGTAGCTGTCATACCATTATATTCAAAAAGAAAAAACACTAAAAATTTAAATGCAAGTCAAGCATTCATTATTGTTTTCCTGTTTCTATTTTTTTCTCCGTTTTTGAAATATAACACTAAGTAGAACCTCCTGAATTCGCTTGTTCTGTTCTACTGCTCGCCCGAAGCTGTTCCAGGTAGTTTTCTACTCTTCCATCATCTCCCTAACGATATATTCTCCCAGTTGGCAATTTGCTAAGATCTTTATTTTCACAGTGAACCAAAGTATCTTTCATTGTAATATCCCCCAACTTTTATTCTGATATATCTCAAACCATATCAAATTGCAAAAATAGCATAAGGAACACTCACATACCTACTACCCCCTTGTCTAACTTCACTAAATATTGACTTTCCCACACAAGCATTAGCTTTTACTCTCTAAAGTACGTAGAGTATGGATTTATGTTCCATATATTTATGTTCATACATTGATATCATTAATATGCATATATACATATATACTAATGCTGAACCATTTGAGAATTATTATGGACATCTAGACTCTTCACCCCTAAATGGTTCAGTTATGAATATTCTAAGAACAGAATATTCTCTGCAGAACACCGGGGAGGACTGATAGAACAATGGTGATAGAGTGCTATTATATAACAGTCTTCTCATATTGCCCCAGTTGCCCCAATAATATTGTTTATAGTCCTTTCCTTCTTTTTCACTAAAGGGTCCAGTCCAGGATTATATACTGTGTTAGTTGTCATGTTTTTTTTTTAGTCTAACCTTTCAATTAAACAGGTCCCCAGCTTTTTTATTTTTGAACATGTCGCTGTTCTACATAATGTTGACATTACTGATAAGACCAGTCTAGTTTTGCAGAATGTCCTTCATTTTGGATTTTTTAAAAATTGTTTCTTCATGACTAGACTTAGGTTAAGCATTCTGACAGGATACCTATATTAGTAAGGCCATGTCCTTCTCAGGAGACATAGGATATCAGTGTGCCCATTACTGGTGATGTTGGGGTAGAAGTAGTTATCTGCATGATTTTTCCATTGTAAGGCAACTTTTCCCCTTTTGTAACACAAATGTGATCTGCATAGTGAAACTTGAGCCTATGTAAATGTCCAGTTCCCCACTTTTTTTAACCCACTGGTTTTAGTATCCACTTATGACTGTTACCTGATTTGGTTATTGTTACCTGTTTATCAAATTCTGGTTTTCTATTTCTATCATTCCCTTTACATTTATTAGTTGATTTGCTTTGCTTTTTTGTCCTTCTTCCTCTCCCCTTAAAAAAGATACTTTTAGTATCACTACATATTTATGAATATACTTTTCAGTTCAGTATTATTATAGTCTATTCTCATTATCCATTTTCTGCTCACATTGTGCCAAAGTTGACCAGTGTGGGTCCTTCAGATTTGGTTTCTGTTCCTCTTTGCTGTGTTCTCATCAGTTTGAGCACGTTCTCTGTGGCATACCCAGATACTTCCCTGACCCAAGAGGCCTCATACCTTTTAGAACTCAGCCTAGTTCTAAAATTCAGATCTGGACACAAGGTTTGCTCATTACTCCTGAGGCGTCATTGCTTCTAGGCCCTTTCAAAGGATACTAGGGGCACCTAGGTGGCTCAGTCAGTTAAGCGTCCGGCTTCAGCTCAGGTCATGATCTCACGGTTCATGGGTTCAAGCCCCGCGTCAGGCTCTGTGCTGACAGCTAGTTCAGAGCCTGGAGCCTGCTTCACATTCTGTGTCTCCTTCTCTCTCTGACCCTCCTCTATTCCCATTGTCTCTCTCTGTCTCTCAAAAATAAATAAAGAACATTAAAAAAATTTTTTAAAAGGATACTAGAGTGTACATACACACACACATGTGCACACCATACATATACCAGTATGTATATAGTACTGTGATAGCTCTATATAGTATAGTACTATGATGCTACTACCATCAATTTTATTCTAGCATTATAGGGTCCTTCCTCCCCTACCCCATTCCATATTTATATTCCCCTTTTTCCAATCATTGTACCCACAGTAGCAATATCTTTACCTATTTGCTCAGTCCTGCAGTGCACACAAAAGTTTCTTATCTACTGCACCAATACTGTGACCACCAAAAAACTTACTATGTCAAGTTCAAGATTTCATACAATTCTTTTTTTTAGCATAGTTGATCATGAAGCTATATTAGTTTCTCCCACAATTCTTTTGGTCCTCGGAATATGTCTCTCTACATATAGTTAGATATTCAAAATATTTTTAGAAACAGCTTACATGTGGATTAATTCTTTTTTTCTTATCAGCTTAATAGTTGCATATTCAATATCTGTTAGAAACTGAGAGAGGGAAAGCATAAATATTTTGCTTTCTTGCACTAATAATATGTATTTTTATTGCGACTCTAAATTCAGGATCAAGAGACGTTTTTTTCAAGCATACCAGTGCTGTAAGGTGATGCACAGCAGAAGTTAACAAATTGTCTCTGAAATTAGATTGTCTGAGGGCAAACCCTGGTCCCTACCCAGACCCACCCCACACTTACTGATTCAAACCAGGTCGAATTTATTACACGTTCACTGTCTTCTCTTCAAGTGTAAAATCGGTATACGCCAAAGTTCAGTATAAAACATTTACCTTAGTGCGTGATGAGTAGCAAGTGCAAAATGAATATTACCTGTGACTTTTGGTGGTGCTGGTGGTGATGCTGATCTTAAATGTGAGAGTGTATTCCAGATATCCTATGCTCGTAACATTAAATTTAAAGGTTTATTTTCTTGCCAGCTGGATATTTTTTTTGCAGTTTTGTTGGTTTTGTTTTTGTATTTTTTTCTTTCAGTACCTTCCCTCTGATGCACAAGGGAAAGTTATGGCTTCGCTAAAAGTTCTGGCATTGAGAATGACCTTGTCCTTGTTTTGAAGCATCTGAAAAATAAAAATAAAAATTCCTCCTGCAGAACACCAGTCAGTTGCCACTGCCGGTCCTGGGGCAGGCTGGCTGTCGAGATGCCGAGCATTACAGCCACTGTAATCACCAAGGCATCTGCCAGAGATCTCAGGGCTACAAACTAGATAGGAAAGTCTCTATTACGTCTAATAATAGCTTTGGAAATTTTCCTGAAATGCTTGCTGGCAACTCCCAGGCTTGACAGGCACAGCATACTGTAACTAAAGCAAGTATGTCTGTTGTTGCTGGTGAGAGTGCTATAGCACTAACCAAGATAATAGCTGGAAATCGTTTGCTACCACTTCTTTATGTTTTTACTTGTAGTACTCTTGGGTTACTGCCAAGAGAAGCTAGATATATTTATATAGATGTCCTGTATTTTTAATCCACAAACAGCTTCTTATACCCTATATATTTATATAAACTTTGATTCCACCAATGAAGAGTTCAGATAAGAGCAATGTTATATATAACACCATTAGTCTTTCATCAGACACGGGGCAGAAAGAGTCAGTTATAATAATCATCCTTGTCAGCACAGCAGGATCCCTGTCTCACACTTTTTTTTTTTTTTTTTTTTTTTTTTGCTATTTAGGAAGGTTTTCTTTAATGATTTGGGTTAGTGCAATCCCATATGAAGCAGGTGAGCATACAGAGTCATGTAGATAGAATGAGCTTAACTATAAAAAGAGAAAACTACACAAGAACACAAAGTGAGAGGGGACTATGCCCAAATGTGAGCTTTGTGATCACCTCTAAACAGCACATTTTTAACTCTTCCCTTTTCTCTACTTCCCAAATATGTCTGTAATGAGACGCAGATATTTTTTGGATCATCAAGGGCAAAACCATGAAAAATATTGCAAGGATGTGTAAAGCCCTTCTCCTTCATAGACCCTTGCTTGGATTTTGACTTTCTTTCAGGACGCGAGATTATGATTCATTTGCATTCATGTGGAGGGTTTGTGAAGACTATGTGGTGAACATGGAAAGCACAGACTTCTGTCTGTGTGCACTAGGGTCACCTGAGGATGGAGCCAAAGAGGCAAAGGATGCTCCATAAATGTTCAAGGAACTGTGAAAAGATCTAAACAGAAAGATTCAAGTGTTTTGACTAACTGTTGGCAAAGAAAAGGCTAAAGAGTGAGGTGATGATTCTCTCAAGACAGGAAATTACTGTGAAGCTTACAGTTCAGGGTGTCTCACTTGTGTGGGCCTCCCAAGGCTCTGGGAGGAGCCTGAACTGCATGTTCAGGTGGCTGTTTGCTTCTGTAATGTTTGCTGAAGTATGGTATTTTAATCACAACTGGTTGGAACGACTTGTTTCTTTCTGCTACAACTTCCCCTCCATCTAAGTTTTCCTCATGTTGAGTGGAAGTAGCTGTGTGCATGGAAGACAAAGGGTTGGTGATATACTTACTTTGAGTATAGTTGACTCTATACAGGGTCTGCAATTGCTTCTGTGTATAATTAAGTTATTGCCCACCATCCCAGCGAAGGAATGGCTTCTAGGTTCTATCACATACTTGGCTGATTCACCCAACAGGGCCAAAGGCTATGTTGTGTTATTAAATGTGTTCTACAGTAAGCCATGGAAGTATAATGGCAGCCAAGGAGAAATAATAATTGAAATGTACAGAACTGAAAGCTAATCTGTGTAAGATGTCCTTCATCACTAGAGATGTAAACTTGTAACTGGATGATTGAGTTCAAATTGATCATTAGTTACAATGCAAATTCTCTCTTATCAGAACTATACTAGATAATATACTAGTATGTAAAATTATAAATATGTTATGTATTTTTCTGGTTTTTGATGGGAATTGCTTAAGATAAGATTTATCAAAAATTTCTGAGTCAGGCACAAAGCATAGTAGTGCTACAGATACAGAATGAGAATATTTATTTGTTTTTTTATATTTTTTTATAATAGTTTATTGTCAAATTGGTTTCCATATAACACCCAGTGTTTGGTTTTTTTAATGTTTTTATTTATTTTTGAGAGAGAGAGAGAGTATGAACAGGGGAGGGTCGGAGAGAGAGGGAGACACAGAATCTGAAGACAGGCTCCAGGCTCTGAGCTAGCTGTCAGCACAGAGCCGACGTGAGGCTCGAACCCACGACCATAAGATCATAACCTGAGCCAAAGCCGGACGCTTAACTGACTGAGCCACCCAGGCGCCCCAAGAATATTTATTTGTTATAGTCACAAGCTTTTGTGCATTCCAACTGTCAAAAATTAAAAGAAAATATAGTCAACCACAATAAAGGAAAGACTAGATTCTCTTTCTGATCCATCTATAGAATGATATCACAAAATCACAATCATATGAAAAGGTGATCAAAGAGTACAAAACCAAAAAATATGGGAATCAATTAATAAAAACATGTTATTTTTCATATTTTATGATTTTTTGTGATTTTTTACCTTTTTACACTTATAAGTTGCAATGGTTTTTTTGTCAAGTAAATAAATATTCATGTTACTGTTTAATTTTATTTTTGTAATTTTATATTTATTTCTAAAAGAGAGCTCCCTTCCCAACTGTATAGACCCACAAAACATGGATCTACCCCAATCTCTACTAATATATTAAATGTGCGGAGGCTTGTAGATGCTCACTCATTCATATGCTTGAAGCAATAAATAAAGAGTTAGGACATGGTACACACTGTGTTGTACACATGTAACCTGATCCTGTAATAAGATTGCAACTTTTGCTCTAAGAACTAGTTCAGTGCTGGCTGCTAGTACTTTGTATTTCATCTGTAGCTTATGAGTACTCAGAGTGTTCTGGTTGAAAATCTCTCCTAAGTTGAGATAGAATCCATTTAAATGGTGGGCAGAACAATTTCCCACCACAAGAAATCAGGTTCCTCAGAAAAAAAATGTTTATTTCTAGGACTGGGGCAGGAAATGTATAAGAGCTTGGAATGTACAGAGAGCAAGGAAACTATCCAAAACGACTGGAGTCATGTCAGAAGGACACAGGAACCAATTTGAAAGAATAAAAAAACCTCTGAAATGTATTGAAACACATCAATATATTAAAACCCATGAGTGCATAATGAATCAAAAGGTAAAAACCAAAAATTTCCTTGGTCCAAGGATGTGAGGGCATAAACTCATTCTAAAACTTGGTTGATAAAAGGAAGAAAATATTTATCTTGCCTTTTCTGACAAACTGTAATTCAGGTTAACCAAAGAGCTGATAGGAAAATGTCTACTTTATAAAAGAATCCTAGCCAATAATGGCAAAAGTCATGAAAAAAATAAGCCACCATTATTTTGCAGCCCTTTTTGAAATAACCAGTCTAGGAAATGATCATCAATGGATGTGCAAACCATTTGGAGGTGAAGGATTGATGAGGAACTTTATAAGAGAGAGCTTAGGCTGGAAATACTAAAATTCATTAACTACAAAAACAGAGACAACAGGTATTATTATACAAGTAGCAGGTACACAATCCTGTCCATGAAATATACTTGCTAAACAGTAGAACATAAATTTGGTCAAGCCTCTAGGTCTATCAATTTCCAAGAAATACTGAAGAAAGAGGGCCATCTTATGTGATACCATGGAATCCAGTCAGCAAAATCCAAAAGTTAAGGCATTCTGCAGGATAGAGGACTCAGTTTCTTCTATAAATAAATGATATGAGAGAAAGGAGAGTAGGTCTATAAAAAAAAATAAGCTAATGAACAAATTAAGGTAAATTAATATGAAGAAATATCTTGTCCAAGTGTCATAGGTGAACTTTGATTCTTGATTTGAGTAAAGCAGCTGCTTCATAAAAGAGAGCTTTCAGGCAATCAAGGAAAGTGGGGTATAGACAGGGATTATGATATTGAGGAATTCCTGATCATTTTAGGGTATGATAATGGTGTTATAATGTTTTAAGATGAGCTTCTCTCTTAGGAATACAAACCAATTATTCATAAAGAAAATAACACAATATCTGAGATTTGTTTAAAAATAATCTGGCTGGGGAGAAAAAAGTGTTTGGGGAGTGTTAATGAGATAAAGTTGGCTGTATTTTGATAATTATTAATTCTGGATAATGAAGACATGGAGATTTATTGTATTGTTGTAACTACTTTTAGATAGCTGAGCTTTTTCTTAATTGTACACAAAGGTACATGGAAAGTAAGTGTGGAAAGCACATATAGAGAAATACTACATCTATATTCTCATTATTATTTGTTTTTGAAAATGAAAAAATTAACCAGTGGAAACCTCTAATCATGACATTTGTGAGATATTAAATATGACTCTTCTAGGCAGTGTGGTATGCTGGTAATTATCTTTCTGAAGAAGAAAGCCTGGTTTGTAGTCCAGTTTGCAGGGTCTAAATACTCCCACTGTGGCTGATTTCAAGCTACTGGTGTGACCTCACTGAATGTGGAGTTGGGAAGAGGTGTGCACCACCAACTCTTGTGAGTCTGTGTGGTCCACTTCAGTCCCCTACTCAGCAGACAGAGAAGCGTTAGTTTCTGCAGATTCTCAGTCAGACCCCAACTCTAACATGCACCCTCTGTCCTTGATCAACTTACTTAGTTTTTCAGAGCCTTACTTTCTTCTCTGTAAAATGAAGATAGTAATTCCTGCGACATCAAATACAAGGCTTAAATGAGCTCATACATGTAATAGACCTAGTATGGTTCCAGTCACATAGTGAGTGATCCTTCACACCAGTATCTTTTCTTCTCTCCAAGTTAAAATAGAAGAAAAAACTCTTGCTTTGGGATGGTCTCAAAGTTTCAAAAGAACAGAATGAAGCTAATCATCTTTTTAGAGGGCTTCCTGCCCAGAATTTCTATAATTACTTAAAATTGCAGGTTTTAAAGACTGTCATAAATCTGCCAGAAGCTTACCAAGCTCTAATTTGGTTGGATATTAATAGGCAGGCTGGGAAGTTAATGTGATATGATTGTGGCCAGAATAGAACCATCTGTTAAAAGTAGTGGTTTCTGTCCAGTGTGATCTGGCACTGCAAATGCACAGTAAGAGTTAAGTTAGAGTTATCTTAGAGTTGATGTGGAAAAAAAAAACCTGTATGTTACTTAATATTTTCCCAGGGAATGTTAAGACCCAGCTAAGATGTTTGTGGCATGAATCCGCCTAAGGGTTATGTTGGCAAATTGGAAATGTTTCCATTCACAATTTGATTGTTTGAGCAGTTACTAATAATAGTAACTGTACTTTCCAAATTCTTTATTTAACTTGGTGATTAACCATGGTATTAGTTAATGAAAGAAGGCTTTTTTTTAACCTTTGTTTCCTGATCAGTTTATATATATATATAGACATTTAAGATTAAGGTCATCCCTGATTAGACAATAATGATGAAGTTCTCAGAATTACTGAATTATATGCATATATAAAAATATTCTTTCATTAAAAGCAAGGCTAGAGAGAGAGAAATTATAAGTCAAACCCACATTTAGAATCTGGAGACACTAAAGGCATTTGAAATATGATTTGCATGTGTGGGTTGATGTGTTCCTACTGGGAATACAACTTGGAGATGTATTTTCTCCTTTTGGGAAGAGCTGCATGACTCAACCCTACATATTTTGGGTTTCTGAGCAAATACTTAATGAGATTAGAAGCAGTATGCTATATCATCCATCCAAAGTTGCCCTAATCTTCTTTGATCTTTAAAATAATAGATTTCCTTCACAAAATTTGTCCCTTGGAAGTTTGAACTTCCTATTTTCTTAAAACAGTGCTATTTATACTAACTTAATTCACTAGGTCATAATAAGAATGATTTAGGAAATGAAATGGAACAAAATAAATTAAAAATAGGGGCGCATGGGTCAGTCGGTTAAACGTCTGACTTCAGCCAGATC